>NC_136633.1:9610306-10062806 GCF_933228915.1 Telmatherina bonti
ACAACTTGGGATATTATACTGATATGTAAAATTTGGGCACAACTTGGGGCATTATACTGATATGTAAAATTTGGGCACAACTTGTGGTATTATACTGATATTAAATGTACAATTTGGGCACAACTTGGGCTATTATACTGATATGTAAAATTTGGGCACAACTTGTGGTATTATACTGATATTAAATGTACAATTTGGGCACAACTTGGGCTATTATACTGATATGTAAAATATGGGCACAACTTGTGGTATTATACTGATATTACATGTAAAATTTGGGCACAATTTGGGATAATATACTGATATGTAAAATATGGGCACAACTTGTGGTATTATACTGATATTAAATGTAAAATTTGGGCACAACTTGGGCTATTATACTGATATGTAAAATTTGGGCACAACTTGTGGTATTATACTGATATTAAATGTACAATTTGGGCACAACTTGGGCTATTATACTGATATGTAAAATATGGGCACAACTTGTGGTATTATACTGATATTACATGTAAAATTTGGGCACAACTTGGGATATTATACTGATATGTAAAATTTGGGCACAACTTGGGGCATTATACTGATATGTAAAATTTGGGCACAACTTGGGGCATTATACTGATATTACATGTAAAATTTGGGCACAATTTGGGATAATATACTGATATGTAAAATATGGGCACAACTTGTGGTATTATACTGATATTAAATGTAAAATATGGGCACAACTTGTGGTATTATACTGATATGTAAAATTTGGGCACAACTTGTGGTATTATACTGATATTACATGTAAAATTTGGGCACAATTTGGGATAATATACTGATATGTAAAATATGGGCACAACTTGTGGTATTATACTGATATTAAATGTAAAATATGGGCACAACTTGGGATATTATACTGATATGTAAAATTTGGGCACAACTTGGGGCATTATACTGATATGACATGTAAAATGACCTGGTGTGTGATATGAATGGGTGCAGCGTTGACTTCTTCCTAAAAAAGCTTGTCCTATTATTGATGCCTCCACTTTTTGCCTTTCAAATGAAACTAGAAATAAAACAGTTTTATTTGCTAAAAAGAAAAAAAAAACCACTTCAGCAGGAGTCCACATGCAGAATAGACAGCTTAAAATGAACAGCGTGCTCTCATTGAAACGAACCCAGCTTTGCATTTAAGCGTTTCTCTCTCTCCGTCCCTTCTCCCTGCGTCAGCCCGGGCAGCAAGGTGTGACATGCTCGATTAAAGCTCCGGCGCAGAAGCCGAGATGGACCTCGGCACGTACCGGCCCTCAACCTTCACGCCTCACCTGCCCCAAACTCTTGTTACGTCTCTGTTTTAGCATTCAGCGATAGCGTTGCTGCGGCGCTGCAGACTGTTTGACGTCATTAAGACGGCGGCAAGTAGGAGCTTGCCTTGCCGCCGCCCCCCCCCCCCCCCCCCCCCCCCGCCCCCCCCCCACATCATCACAGCCTCGCCCTTCTCTCCCATACCATGTCTCAGCTCCTAAAAGGTTGCAGTAGATCGCAATGCTGCAGGTTTAAGCTCCTATCTCGTCCCACACTGCAAAACTTGCTCGTCTCATGCTCAGACACCAATCCTCATCTGCTTTCCCCAACCAACAGATGTGCAACTTGTTGCCTCCCCGCTGTAAAACCCATGCAGAGTTCTTTTTCCACCTCTTTAAAATAAAGAAGATCTGCAGCTTTTTTAGCTCTGCTGGGCTCAGTATGACATCTGTTAAGCCTAATGAGTGTGGAGCTCTGGCGGTCAGACCGTGGGATATATAGTCGACGAACCGAGCCTCCAATCAGAGACGCCAGCCCTCTGCATTGTCTGGTATAAATAGATTCGCAATTGGAGCCAGAAGAGTTGTGGAGTGCGCCTGAGGGGTTGTAAACAGATTGTGATTTGTTGTGGGGAGATGGAGGAGAGAAAGGTGGGAGGGAGATGGCGTGTGGGGAAGGACGCCAGAGGATGGGGCATGAAGGAGGAAGATGGAAGATGTGTTGATTGATAGACCAGCAGGAGACAAAAGAAGACACGG
The DNA here is from genome assembly GCF_933228915.1 of Telmatherina bonti. Lineage (NCBI taxonomy): Eukaryota > Metazoa > Chordata > Actinopteri > Atheriniformes > Telmatherinidae > Telmatherina > Telmatherina bonti. The sequence continues at coordinate 9,612,361 of NC_136633.1, forward strand.
ACCTTTAATAACTCCATAAATGCAAATCAAGGATGATGGGTTCTTGTCTTGTGTGGATGATGAATCGTCTTTGAGAGTTCCTTCTCCTTCCTGTTGAGCTTAAGGAAACCCTCAAATAGAAATAGGAAGTGAATGTGTGGTCTCCGTTGGTTTCACTTTGTGTTTCCTCTCAGAAGTCTGAGCTGAATCAGATCAAAGCCGATTCCTGATTTAAAGCACATGCCCCCAGTTTGACAAACTGGAGCTTACTTTCATCAAACAGGTAAAGTTGTTGGTTGTGTAATTCTCAAGGAAGCTCCTCCGCCCTCCCTTGGGACGGCACGTCTGCCTCTGTTTTGGTTTTGCAGCAAGTGGCCCCTCATTATCCCGTATCAAATGCACATCAGTAAACCGAGGTACACATTTGACGTCACTGCTTGTCGACAGAGATGTGGTGATATGAGAGTTTAGCTATTTCAAGTGGCAGCCAGGTTCGTCCCAGAGGCTTCTCATAGACTCTAATAGCTCTTTGTTCCCTGCCCGCTTTCTGCCATGCATGGTTAGTTGAGTTTGCGCTGTGTGTGTTGTGACATTCAGGAGTAGGTTTGTTGACGGTAACTCAAGCAAAGCAAGATTTGCACTGAACTTCTAATGTGGTGAATCTATGTAGCGTGACCAGTTGGAGGCTTTGGGTTCATGACTGTTTGCTCTTCTGACAAATCTGTGTTTTTATTCATTAGTTTAATTTGTCCAAAATGTTTAAAAATTTACTTTTAGCCTTTTTCTTCATCCACTTCAACTCACCAGTTTTAATCCAGAAGTATTTAACAATGAAAATAATTCGTTTATCATTGAAAACGGCTTACATGTAACTATACACCTTCGCTTCATTTAGTATGGAAATTATCCCACAAACCCCTGACTTACCTGCTTTGACTAAAACTCTTTAAACACTGGTCAAACCCCCCCCTTACACCAGCTCAGAGATGGCTTTTTAACATAAGCAGGAAAGTGTCAAAATGTCTGAGCATTTCCTACGTTTACATGGGAGTTTTAATTCCACTTGAAAGACTTAAATTAATGTAAACACTTAATTCCTAATGCTAATTTTTATTTGGATTTAAACCTAATTCCGATGCGAGTGTCTGGTTTATTCGCATTTTAATTCCGAACTATTTAACTCCTCTGTCATGTAAACCTTCATTCCGCTCTAAGTTAATTCCGGTCGTTCTGAGCATGCTCGTTACCTCGTCCTGTCCCGATGACGCGCGTTGTTTTGCCTCCCGTGTTCGGTGGTCTATCTTTCTTCTCCTTCTCAGTTGCTGCAGAAAGTGAAGTAGTATGCTTGTGTTTAGCTGCTACTTCACATTTATAATAGAAATAGTGGTGAAACTGGTACTTATTATGTAGTTTTTACAAGTTACGACTGAAAAGACGAGAAGCAGGGAGCCGACTTTGTTTATTTACGGTATACGTCATACGTCACGTTCACCCTCTGTCCAATCAGAACCCTTCCCAACCCGCCGCTCTGAAGAGGAATTAAGTGAGGACGTGTTTCATGTAAACCTTCATTCAGAATTATTATTTTCATGTAAACTCGTAGAAAACTACGTTAATTACGAATGGTTGAATTCCGAATTATTCATTCCAAATTGAAAAACATAACATAACCACCGCCATTGATGTAAACACAACACCCATCCAAACATGCTAACCATAATATGCGCTGTGCTCTGAGTTTTGCTCAGTTTTTTCTCCATAAATTCGAAGTTTTACACGGAGGCTCTGAAGCCGAGAGCAACAGCTGGAGACAAACAGAGAAAAGTTCGATGGACTTTTATCTGTTAGCAAACCGTTAGCAACTCGTTCCCCGTTGTGTGCGGTCGTCCACGGTCCAAAAATAGTAAACTAATCTAATTTGTTTGGCCAGTACTGACACTTTGTAGCAAATAGTCAACTATTTTCTGAACTTTTATAATAAATATATTCATGGTTTACTGTCTAGTGTTAGCTGCATGCAGCACTTCAACCAAGCCCCGCCCTCCACTCCCTCGCTCAGACACACAAATGCATTGATCCTTCCATTTGTAATGCACACACACTTGATCAATACACCATCATGAGGAGGACGAGTGCTGATTGAGTCATTCTGTCACCAGTTAGATTTAGAGACTTTTTAAGTATTTCAGATCATTTCACAAAGACTTTTTCCTTTTAAAATGATGTGTTAAAAGATTTGCTAATATCAGCATAAGTTGTAACTGGTGAAGAATACATGGAGATGGCGCAAAGCAATGAAGAAAATGTCAAAACTTCCACCAAATTTTAGTTCAATATGTGAATATTATCTCTGCTAAGGCCACCTATGATCAGGTAAAGCCGAACTTTGGCACATTTTAGAACCATATGTTCAGCTTTTAACACTTTGCCACTTATTTTACCAAATTTAAGACAAACTTTTTCCAGTTTTTTTTTTATTTTATGCATTCAGTTAATAAACATTCATTCATTCATTCATCATCCAAACTGTTTAATCTAATTCAGGGTTGCGGGGAAGCTGGAGCCTATCCCAGCAGTCTTTGGGCGAAAGGCAGGGTACACCCTGGACAGCTCGCCAGTCCATCGCAGTAATAAATAATTAGTTATGATTAATTTCAATCTGATGTTTTTGTTATTCTTTCCTTTTTATTTCACTGTATTTTTTTTTTTTTTGGTTTTTGTATAATTATAAATTCAGGCATTTTGGCGTTAAAAGGTAAATAAAGTGTTCTTTTATCGAACCGCAAGCACTAGATAGCAAGGTTACCCCAAATTATCCAAAATATGGACTAATTTAGCTAATTTTGTCACAGTTTTGTAGATTCGGCTGGTTCCTTAATCTCAGTCTGTTCATGAATTGGCAGAATGAACCCTTTAGGGACTAGAACCCAGCTTAAAAGAAACCTAAAACCTCAGAACACTTTCCAGAGAAGACAGAGAGCCGATGAGGAAGCGCACATAGTTGGTGATGCAGAGTGGGTTACAGAGCACGCACACAGTATATTGCAACGCTTTTCCACTGTTGATAAAGAACTTTGTCATCAATTAGCCATCTCTGATTCTGGCGGGAAAGGATTGTGATAGACCATTTAGTGACAGGAAAAATGATCCTTCTGTTGGAAATCACCAAGCTTAGACAACTCAGGCTTAACCTAACTGAAGTCGGAAAGACAGAATTCCAATATAATGGGATGTAATACATATGTCATGCCACACTACAATATTAGATGAACTTTACTGCCATCATAAACTCGACTTCATATTAAAAGAAACAGTTTGCCTTTAAAGCTTTAACAACTCTGGCACCTAACGTGTTAAATTGGAGTGAAACGTCTGCTGTCAAGGACGTGAATGTGACTTTTAATATACAAAAATGTAAATACATCATTTCTTCCAAGAGGCACATGGGAAAATACCAGTGGTGCCACCTAATAATGCAATGGAAAGTTAGCCAACTAAGATTTTTAGCATTGGGAAAAGCTTAGACACAAATTGGGAGCAGCCATAATTACTTCATGAATTCATATTTATCAGCAATCATGTGGAACACAATCTAAAGGATAAAGTGTAATGTTTTCCCTTCAAGTTGTTGTGTTGATGTCCCATCTGTGGCCCCTCAGAGCACAAAGGGTTAACACATCTTTTCTGCCAGTCGGAACTGATCTCTTAAAAACCAGATATAAACTCTGTTTTTAGTTTAGAAACTGCATCTTGTCACTAAATATTAGTTCATTCTACATATATGCAGCTCAGGATGGATTTCTTCATTTTATTTTGTAAAATAAAATGAAGACCAGACCAGAGTCCAGACCAGAGTCCAGACCAGAGTCCAGACCAGAGTCCAGACCAGAGTCCAGACTCCAGACCAGACTCCAGACCAGACTCCAGACCAGACTCCAGACCAGAGTCCAGACCAGAGTCCAGACCAGAGTCCAGACCAGACTCCAGACCAGACTCCAGACCAGACTCCAGACCAGACTCCAGACCAGACTCCAGACCAGAGTCCAGAGTCCAGAGTCCAGAGTCCAGAGTCCAGACACCAGAGACCAGAGACCAGAGTCCAGACCAGAGACCAGAGTCCAGAGACCAGAGTCCAGAGACCAGAGTCCAGACCAGACTCCAGACCAGACTCCAGACCAGAGTCCAGAGTGCAGAGTCCAGACCAGAGTGCAGAGTCCAGACCAGAGTGCAGAGTCCAGACCAGAGTGCAGAGTCCAGACCAGAGTCCAGACCAGAGTCCAGACCAGAGTCCAGACTCCAGACTCCAGACTCCAGACTCCAGAGTCCAGACCAGAGTCCAGACCAGAGTCCAGACTCCAGAGTCCAGACTCCAGAGTCCAGACTACAGTCCAGAGTCCAGACTCCAGAGTCCAGAGTCCAGACTCCAGAGTCCAGAGTCCAGACTCCAGAGTCCAGACCACAGTCCAGAGTCCAGACCACAGTCCAGAGTGCAGAGTCCAGACCACAGTCCAGAGTCCAGACCACAGTCCAGAGTGCAGAGTCCAGACCAGAGTGCAGAGTCCAGACCACAGTCCAGAGTCCAGACCACAGTCCAGAGTGCAGAGTGCAGAGTGCAGAGTCCAGACTCCAGACTCCAGACCACAGTCCAGACCAGAGTCCAGACCACAGACCAGACCACAGTCCAGACCAGAGTCCAGACCACAGACCAGACCACAGACCAGAGTCCGGACTAAACATGGAGAAGCAGCATTTAGCCTTTTCGCTGCAAACAAGTGGAACAAACTGAGCTGAAACTTTCACCAAATGTAGAAACATTTAAATCCAGGTTAAAAACATTTCTTTTCTCATGCAGGACATCAACTTTTCATTAATTCTGCTTTTAATTATTTTCATATCATTCATGATTTTATTGTAATTTTGTTATTTGATTTTTTTCTGTCATGCTTTTAATGTTTCATGTAAAGCACTTTGAATTGTCTTGGACATGAAAGGTGCTATAAATGTGTGTGTATATGTGTGTGTATATATATATATATATATATATATATGTGTGTGTGTGTGTGTGTAGATTTTATCCTGATCCTGCAGCATGTAAACATCTGGCCGAGCCTCCCTGCGGGGAAAGTCCTCACCCTGCTTCACCTGAAACCATCTTGTGGTTTTATTTGTTTGGGAAATGCCGGCAGATTCCAGGCCAGGAGTTTGAGCGTGCAGAAATCAACCACACAAGCGACGCAGAGAAAGAGGGAGGGGGTTGTTATGAGGTGGGGGAGACGGGGGAGGCGGGTGGGACGCATGCAAGTTGAGCTGTAGATGAAGACGGAGGGATTCGATGCGCTGCAAACCCGCGGGAGGAGGGTTTTCCTTCGGCTGAGAAGCTCCAGAAGCAGGTTGAGCGAGGAAAAGAGCAGAGAGGGTGAGGAGACGGAGTAAAGAGGGAGTGGTGTGTGTGTGTGTGTGTGTGTGTGTGTGTGTGTGTGTGTGTGTGTGTGTGATGCTGGTTCCTGGAAAAGCAGAGGGCTGCAGAATAAACAGGCTGCATGCCTGAGACTGCCCTGTGATGTCACCACTGGGCGAAAGAGGGACGAGGGGAGGAGAAAGAGAGGAGCAGAGGGAGACACCCATCAGGTTAAAACAAGAGGAGGGGATGAGCGGCGAGCCAGAAGCGGCGGAGGCCTGGAGCATGAGGAGACGTCCGGTGACGGGAGCGCGTTGCCATTCCCTGTAACACCCTGACAGCAGCAGGAAAGGGGCGGAGGAGGAGGAGCTGCATCGATAAGGAGGAGAGGAGGCTGAGGGGAGCGCTGATGGGTAACGACAGCACCGACTCTTTCTGGAGCTCCCGCTTATGTGGCGAGCAATTAGCGCCGCCAGTGTGACTGAGACGCCAGATGAGGTGTGTGCGCTTTGTGCGTCACTGTCAATGAGTGTGTGAGGCTGTGTTTGTCATATCAGGGACTCAATACTGCAAGAGGAACATTTTGTACAGGGGGAGTGTGTGTGTGTGTGTGTGTGTGTGTGTGTGTGTGTGTGTGTGTGTGTGTGTGTGTGTGTGTGTGTGTGCTGGGATGGGTTATGGATTTACATTAACGCTTTGGACTCTAACAACCTCCTCTCTCCTGACGCGTCTTTCTCCCTGCTTTATTTCATCTTTGAATGTCCATTATTCTTGATTTTGCTTTGGTTTATATTTATGAACTATCAGATAGACATTTACTTCCATCATTAAACCTTTAAAGTGTCTTAAAAACACATGCATGTATGAAAGAATTAAGTTTAAGACGAGAAAATAAGAGTAAAACTGTCATTTCTCATCTTCTGATGTGGGATTGAATGTTGTGACGGAGCTTATCCTTATTATCAAGAAGTGCCAAAGAGCTGCTGCGTTTGATTAAACACTTTGTGGCTTGTTAGATTTATATAAAGTGGAGAAAGAAAAAAAAAAAAAAGCATTTTGGTCCTTTTCTTATGGTCCATTTGGGGGGGGGGGAGCAGATTGAGGGGAAATGTAGGGGAAGAAGGCGTCTTATGACTGGGAAGCCTCATGTCCTGCAGGCTGAAACAGAAAGACGAGTTTTCTTTTTTTTAATTAGATGGGTTAAAGCGGGCTACTACAGTCCGCAGACTACTGACTCATGTTGTTGTCATCCCCCGCATGACTGCAGTCCTTTAGGACCCGTTGCATGTTGTTGCGTGGCTCTCTTGCAGCATGGAGGACAGTAGCCGCAGGGGGTAGTGTTTCACCTGCTGCGTTGAGTTTCAAAGCAAGTCTCCGACATACGGTCTCATCTGTAAAGGAAGCTGTTTGGAGGTGCAATTACAGTTCGTCTGCGCTGAAGATGATGTTCAGGCAGAAAAAGAAAAGTGCTTTTTTTCCCAGCTTCCATCTGCGATCCATTAAAAGGAGCTTCACTAAATGCTTTATGGCTTTGTGGCATCTGTCAGTAAAAAGTGCATCAAATAAGAAATGGTCCAAACGAACATGTGGGATACAGCAGCGGGAAGGATAAAAAAAAATCTGCAGTTTTTGTGTTTGTTTTCTTCCTAAACGCTTCTCAAAGTGCTGCATGTGAGGATGCGTCTGGCTGCGAGCTAGCATGGCACCAACGCCATGTTTGCTTTTTTATTAGCGCAAAGTTATCGCTAGGCTCTCTGCAAACATGTAGGTAAATAATTGACCAATCGCCTCCTATTTATCCAGATTAAATGGGAGGAAGCTGCTTGATTGGAGGGCTTCCTGTGCAGTGATTTGCGGCACAAGTTGTGAACCTCCTGGGCTCAATGCAACCTTTGTCAGACGCCGCTTGGCTTCATGTGGAGCGGCAGCATCGCTCATAGGCTGTAGGGAATTTCGTTTTAATAGTGCAAAACTGTTGTTATTGATGTGAAAACATACTTTTATTTTCTTTAAATGACTTTTGGGCAGTTTTCTAGCAGGTAAGCTCATCATACAAGAGCTTTTATTTCATTCTTTTCCGCTTCACAACCTTGCAGATGGACCGAGTATAAAAACACAATGTGCCTTGCAGGGTCAGTGTGCTTCAGTCATTTCTGTTGGCCTTGCACCGTGTTTTGATTTTGCCTCCTTTTGCATATTGTGGCTTTTGCGTCAAAGCTTACAATAGATAGCCAGTTGCTGATCCAATGCTAAAGAACATGCTGGACTGGATATGATCAGACCATATGGGGCAGGTGTAGAATTATAGGGCTATAAAAGCTCTTTGCATTACTCTGCACAACTCAGAAGCTATTCCCTTTTTTTTTCATAGACTTCCAAGAAATCCTGACTCTCTTATAGTCCATAAAAGTGGTTCTGAGCAGCGGTTCTCCAGGCTTTCTGAAGGTTCTCGTATCCGATTGTTTGTGGAGGAATTTGTTAGCGCTGACCCATAAACGCTTCAATGGATCAGAGTTATTCAGAAAATATTTGAAGTCTTATCTGTGGGTAGTTTGTCTGTTAACTGCTGCTATGAAACACGTCAACAAGCTGATTCCCAAAGAGCTGGTGGCAGAGTTAGAGGAAAACTGGAAAAGGGGATTTAGATGAACAGAATCTGTAAGCCATGTTCTCAAGGAATTTTTCAATAAGTCTTTCTTAACTCCTTAACCCTTTATGGGTCAAATGACTATGTTTGATCACTTCATTTCCTCTTATATTCAGCATGAAACTATTTTTTTTGTTAATGTAACAACAGAATGGAGGTCTTGGTTCATACCAGAAGGACAATTTTAGGCTGAAATTTCTAATTTCAAGGTATTTCATTGAGTGCCCTATAAAGGGTTAAACTCCTTAAGTTAGCTCCTGAAACTGGAATGGATAAAAGACCAGTTGTGGACCAACCGTTTTACTGGAACCATGCTGATGTAACAAGATCATTTTGCTGCAGTATCATCTGCTACTGGACTCCAGTCTGGCTTCAAAGATAAATTCCCATTGCAACTGGTCTGAAATAAGTGTCTATTGACTCTACAGTTATGCTTCTGGTCTGGAATTGTATGCATCATATAAATCCCCATAATCTTAGCTTTTCTATTCTATTCTATTCTTTTCTATTCTACAGTCATTTAGCAGACGCTTTTATCCAAAGCGACTTACATATGAGTGAGAACAACACAAGCAGGAAATCATACAGTAGAGGACATCGTAGGAAGGTGCTGGTGGACTGTCCACTTGGACGCAGGTCCTTCCATTAAGTGCTACAGGCTTTTTTTGTTTTGTTTTGTTTTCTTCTTTCCCACCCCACAATATTACTTATGTTAAAATACAAAGAATTAATTCCATAATGTTTAAAAGAACTGGGCTAAGTTCTCCAACTTTCCACTAAATATAGCTATACAAAGTTGGAAGTGCTCCTTGAAGAGCTGAGTCTTCAGCTTGCTGTTAAAAGTAGACATTGACTCTGCAGAGCGGACAGAGTTTGGGAGATCATTCCACCATTGTGGCACAACAGAGGAAAAGAGTTTGGCTGGTGATTTAGTCCCACGTATTGGTGGTAACATGAGGCGTCTTTCATTGGTGGAACGTAGCTGTGGAGAGGGAGTGTAGATCTGGATTAGTGAGTGAAGGTAGACGGGAGCCGTTTGAGTTGTTGTTTTGTAAAACAGAAGCAAAGCTTTAAATTTGATGCGTGCTGCGACTGGAAGCCAGTGAAGAGCGATTAGCAGTGGAGTGACATGAGCTCATTTGGGTTGGTTGAAAACCAGACGCGCTGCGGCGTTCTGGATCATCTGCAGAGGTTTAACAGAGCATGCAGGAAGACCTGCCAGTAGGGAACTGCAGTAATCGATGCGTGAGATGACCAGAGTCTGAACCAACAGCTGGGTCGTGTGTTCTGTCAGGTACGTCTGATTCTCTTGATGTTGTAGAGAGCATATCGGCAGGTACGGGCAACCGAGGCAACACGGACCTTAAAGGTCAACTGGTCAATCTTAGCTTTCCGGTGACATATAACATGTGTAGGTACTTGTAAGGGAGACAATTTGTTAATCCCATCCTGGTACCAACGGGTAGTGGACGGAAGATCGTTGTCTAATGGAGCGATGAATCCAAGACTTGCACAGCACTGGATATCACACATTTTGTTATTGTATCCCAGTTTGGAATCTGGGTTAAGTCATGATACAGAACCACTGGAAATATTCAGATGCCCAGAAATGACAGGGCTTGCAGTCGCTTCTGCCTTAAAATTGAAATGCCCAACTGGAAGTTGGACCCATAATCCTCGATAACCAGTCTCATATTCGACCAGCGACTCGCTGTGACTACAAAGCACTTCATCTGTCTTTCTCTTTGTCTGTAGTGGACATCAACTCTGCGCTGCCCATCCGTCTCCCTCCAGCTGCCATCCCCATGGATCTGCGCGTGGACCATCACCAGCAACAGCAGCAGGTCTCCTCGCTATCCCCTCCCGCCCAGCAGTCACCTGGACCCATCGGAGGAACAGGCCAGGCTGGTGGGGGCATGGTGGCGGCCTCGGTGCGCGAGCAGCAGCTGCAGCAGGAGCTCTTGACCCTGAAGCAGAAGCAGCAGATCCAGCGGCAGATCCTCATCGCAGAGTTCCAGCGTCAGCACGAGCAGCTGTCCCGTCAGCATGAGGCCCAGCTCCAGGAACACATTAAGGTACATCCTTTACTATCAGAGTTGTTTATGAACATTTTATAACGAGGTTTTCTTCTCTGCCAAGAGAGGAGGGCAGGGCAGAGGTATGTTTTCAGTGTTTTGCTTTGTGTCTTACGTAAAAACAATGAAGCTAAATTAAATTAAAGATGAATCATGGGCTAGAGTCTGTAAATTTTACAGCCAAAGCCACAAATGCAGCAAAACAGCAACCAAAACAGAGTGGTGCAATAGTACAAGATGCTCTGTCTAAAAATCACTACATTTTAACCCCCCCCCCCCCAAACAAAGCAGAGGCAGCTCTTAATTTAGTCTGCCTTGGGATTCCACCATAACAGAGTAAATTCAGCAGCAAGAGGAGCCACATCAGCTTTAAATGACTTCTCTCTGAGGAAAGAGGGGGGGTGGACAGGCACTTTGGCTTCATTTACTTTAAGCTGGCGGATGGATGAGAGCAATATAAGGATGTGTTTGGATTCAGGGAATGTGTGAAAGATGAAATCTTGTTGCGCTGGCAGTGGGTTACGTAACGCACGAGTCCTGTTGCGGCGCACTTTAAGTATGCAAGGAAATGTCGTGGTCTTGTTCGGGTTGGAAAGTCGTGCATTTGAACAGCAGATATCAGTGGGGATGTTTTCTGCTCTTTCAAAGGACTTTTGTCTGCAAGAGCATCAACAAAACTGCAGTTTGAACCGTGATCACGTGTCAAAGTGACCTGGAAATACAAATTAAATCTGGATCATCACGCCCACACTCTGAAGCTTTAATACATCAGGGCCCCCAAGAGCACTGGAGCGCTCCTGTGGGGCTGCAATGTCACATAAAAATATTCTTGTATTTGTTCTTTTTTGGGATATCACTGCCATAAAATGAATTATAATGTAAGCAGATACAGATGAAGTCCTTTTTCAAGACTTGGCTCATGGAAACAGAAGATTAGTATTGTTTTAATATGTATTTATGTGTCCTCAAATCCTCAAAGTATATATATATATATATATATATATATATATATTCTCAGTATGTCTTCTTTCATTTCATCCTGTCTCTTTTCTTTCCTTCTCTTCCCTCGTGTTTTGCCAGGAAAACAGGAATATAGTATGGAATATAAAAGGGTAACACAAATGAACAGATGTAAGAGGGTTAGTGTTCAGCATATAGTTCAGGTTCGCCTGGGAATTTGCTTTTTCTAGATTTTTACTTTTTTTTTGTCTCCAATTCCAAAAAAAAGTTTGGACGTTGTGTCAAATGTAAACAAACCCAGGATGCAGTAGTTGTACAAATCATGTAAATCAATATTTTTTATTTCCAAAAGAATGTACACAACATTTGGGATGTTGATGCTAAGAAGTTTTACATGGATGTGCTCATTTTGCATTTGATGGCAGCAGCTCCTCTTTAAAAAAGCCGGAAGAGGGGTCCCTGTTCCAACTTTTTGATGTATGTAATTGTCAACAAACTCAAAATGAGCCACTATGTTCCAGTTGGTAAAACAATTATCAGGTTCAACATATGTTGTTTATATTTCATTGGAAATAAACATGAAAGACATTTAGCACCTTTTTTAACACTTCCATTGATAAGAAGAAACCAGGTTGCAACACTGTTGTAATACGTTTACACTGTGTTGATGCTGATCACCATGGCTACTGGCATGTGAACAGCTTGGGCCTCATTCCCGTACAGGTTCTTTTTGATAGGACACCGATATGTCCAAATGAACTGATCCTTGTCCTTCATGGCCTGACATTTAGAAAGCCGTCACAGCCATAAACAGAACAGGTCTGCCATCTTCAATACCAGAACAAAACATCATGAAACTTCATGTCCCGCCTCGTAGTAAGTGGAGATGCACCGACATCCCCGTTGCGTGTGAGACCAACTGGACACGGCCCACCTAGAACATGTTGACAATGGTTTACTTTAAATCCACGTTTCCAAGCAAGGCTTCCAGTAGCGCTGCTCGATGATGGCAAAAATTATAATCGTGATTATTTTGACTGAAACTGAGATCTCGATTATTTACCTCAATTATCCATTTATCTTTAACAACATGAAAATAGTAAACACTAAACCGTGGCTTTTAAACAATGTCTTTAGGATTCCACGTATTTTAGAAAACAAACAAATAACATGAAGCTTTGTCTTGACAAAGTGCAAATACTGATGTAAACTGAATAGATAAATATGAGTAAGGATTAAACAGCGCTGCGCGTCGTGGTGTTCTAGACTCCGTGTCGTACATTATAACCGTCTAATGTACGGTTCCGAGTTGTTGAATCCGCTTTTACCGCTTATATAGGAACTATTTTACGTTAGCCTGGATGTAGTTTTATGCCCAACAACCGCTGTCAGGCTGCAGCGCGTTTCTCTCATTCACCTGTTAAAAGACGGCTGATCTGAACCAGCTGGTTAACGCGTTGCTATGGTAACGCTACAGCGTTTAACTGGCCGAACTATGTATAGGAAAATAAAGCAGCCAGTTCTCACTGACAATGGTATAAACTATGTTTAGGTGAACTTCCACAACCTACTGCAGTTATTCTACATGGACCTGCAGCCGGAGCCGACTGAGACTGGCCGCCTGGGAGTGCTTTAGGACGGGAGAGGCTTCCGCTGCTCCTTCCTTACAGTAACTGCAGAACAATATGTGCCTTCAAGTCAGTCGCCAAAACACCAGAAAAGTCTCTAATAACTCCAGTAAAGGTTGCTAGATTTGTCGCTTTTAACAAAAAAAGTCTCCAGATTTAGAGAGAAAGTCGTCAAGTTGGCAACAGTGTCTGAATGAAAGCAAAGCGGCTGTGGGAGGAGTTTACAGCACAGCCCTGCAACGCCAGAGACGCTCGATTAGTAGCTGAAGACAGCAGGAGAGGAAACTGCAGAGAGAAACATAATCACACCCTTTTATTTTTTATGATCGTTGAAAACCCAGATTGTAGTTGAGATTAAAATCTGATTAATCGTCCAGACCTATCTTCCAGTTGGCTTTCTCAGTTACATGTAACCATTCGGCTCTACGCTCTTTAACTTATGTAAGTTAAAGAACTTCTATTTTTTCCTGAATCAGTCGGTCGGCTCAGCTGCACGACACGTAACTTTTCTGTGTTTGTGTTGTGTGTCCAGTCAAACGTCTCACACATAACAAAGACGGCGGTCTTTTTTGACACTCATGGGACATAACCAGGCTCACAACAGTACAGCAACATCTGATGGCATCACGTGCACAGCTGCAGCCTCAGCTGCAATATAAAACACCATCTTTCCGAGCAAAGTCTGCAAACAGCATGATTTTTTAAAATTTTTTATTCATTTGCATTAAATCTGACGTATCTGTTGTGTTTTAATACTAAAGTTATGGTGTCTTTTTGGTTGTTTTGGATACTTTGGGATGAGTGATGCTGTCTGAAGGGTCGTCTTGCCTGTGGTGGGGCTGCCAGTGGAAGCCAGTGACGCACAACCTGAGCAGGGAGGCCCAGCCTCAATCAGTCCCATTCACAGCCCCTAGTGTACACACACACAAACACACACACACACAACCATTAGAAAACTACACATCCTCTTAAATTTCTCCAAACACAGTGGAACCCATGCCCACTGTGCCTCCACACCAGGAACAGTAGCGCACACTGAAGCGCACACAGCTGCAGGCAAACATTTGCATATACTCACTCATTCATCTGTGTTGGGCGCGTTGCATGCAGACAGCAGGGAACCCTCTGGAAGCCGGGGAGATCCTGAAGCTCTGCAGAGCACAACATCTCTGGTCTGCTGAGCCACAGGGGGTTTGGTGTGGGTGTGTGTGTGTGTGGGAAGGTTGCTTTGAACCTTCCCACCCACTCAACCTGGGTTTAGAGGTAAAAACACTGCAGGATCTGGAAGCTGGCCAGAGAGCAGACTGCCTCAGCCTCCTCTCACCTCTAAAGTATTCACAGACGAGCTTTTAGGTGTTTGTGAAGAAATGAGCTCCCGTCCCAGCTGCAGAGCAACGACTCACACCGTCGCAAGCTAATCACACGTAAACCGATCGAATATCGCCACCGGGTGTGTGACGGTGAGGTTCCCCGCCACATCACAGGGAAGCCATCCAGCTGCTAACAGGCTGTAAGATCAGCTTCTCCGTTTATTGTGTATTTCAGAAGGATGACAGCATGTTTCAGTGTGTTCTCGTGTCGTATCGTTGGTGATCTTACCCACAGGAGCTCACAGCAAGAACCCCTCAGTGTTTTTAACCTGTAAATACAGCACAAGCTGTCAGGTCCCAGATGGATCTGTCTCGGCTTTTCAAGCTTTTCAGCTGAATTTTAAACCTAAAGCGTTCAACAAACGCTCCTCTGTCTGTTTTGTTAAGTGATGAGGAAGTAAGCAGATTGGATTACTTGTATTGCGAAAGCCTCATAACCGAGTTAAAAAGTTTGTCTTTATTTGAAGGCTGAAGCTTGTGGCCTGAGTTTTTTTTTTTTTTTTTTTTATGAGTTGCAAAGGTTTTATTGTGTTACTTTAAGCTGTTTGAGTTCAGTTCAGATGGCAGAAATGCAGAAATGAGAGCGCATTTCTATTTGGACTGATCAGATTTTAATCTCAACTACAATCTGGGTTTTCAACGATCATAAAAAATAAAAGGGTGTGATTATTTTTCTCTCTGCAGTTTCCTCTCCTGCTGTCTTCAGCTGCTAATCGAGCGTCTCTGGCGTTGCAGCGCTGTGCTGTAAACTCCTCCCACAGCCGCTTTGCTTTCATTCAGACACTGTTGCCAACTTGGAGACTTTCTCGCTAAATCTGGAGACTTTTTTTGTTAAAAGCGACAAATCTAGCAGCTTTTACTGGAGTTATTAGAGACTTTTCTGGTGTTTTGGCGACTGACTTGAAGGCACATATTGTTCTGCAGTTACTGTAAGGAAGGAGCAGCGGGAGCCTCTCCCGTCCTAAAGCACTCCCAGGCGGCCAGTCTCAGTCGGCTCCGGCTGCAGGTCCATGTAGAATAACTGCAGTAGGTTGTGGAAGTTCACCTAAACATAGTTTATACCATTGTCAGTGACAACTGGCTGCATTATTTTCCTATACATAGTTCGGCCAGTTAAACACTGTAATATCCCGCCGTTACGGGGCGTTACCATAGCAACGCGTTAACCAGCTGGTTCAGATCAGCCGTCTTTTAACAGGTGAATGAGAGAAACGCGCTGCAGCCTGACAGCGGTTGTTTGGCATAAAACGTGCATCCAGGCCAACGTAAAATAGTTCCTATATAAGCTACAACTCGGAACCGTCCATTAGACGGTTATAATGTACGACACGGAGTCTAGAACACGACGCGCAGCGTTGTTTAAAAATACTGGATGATTGTGTTAAATAATCGAGATCTCAGTTTCAGTCAAAATAATCGTGATTATAATTTCTGTCAAAATAATCGAGATCTCAGTTTCAGTCAAAATAATCGTGATTATAATTTCTGTCAAAATAACCGTGATTATAATTTCAGTCAAAATAACCGTGATTATAATTTCCGTCATAATCGAGGAGCCCTAAATTCTGCACATGAGGGCATCATGAGTTCAAATATTAAACAGGATACAAGTCCTGGTAAGCTCCTAAGAAGCTCCCTAGACACTGTATGTGGTTTGCAAAAAGCATTTACCAAACTTTTTTCCTGATTTTATTTCTGTTTTTTCACCCTGCAGCAGCAACAGGAACTCCTGGCTTTGAAGCACCAACAGGAGCTGCTGGAGCACCAGAGGAAGATGGAGAACCACCGTCTGGAGCAGGAGCTGGAGAAGCAGCAGAGGGAGCAGAAGCTGCAGCTACTCAAGAACAAGGAGCGAGGACAAGAGAGTAAGCAGAACTCAGAGCTTTCTCCACTTAAAGAGTTGCAGAACGGTGGCGTTTGTGTGTGTCTTTGCCTGTGTGTGTGTGTTTCATGGTAAACCTGCTGTATGAGCTCGGTGGCCTTGACGGGGTTATTACCGCTGCCTCCTGGACGTCTTTCAGCGCTTCATTGAGAGAAAGCGTCCAGGAGTCCCTGAGAGCTGGTTTACACACCGTATGATCAGACAGAGTCGTAGGGTTTGCCCCAGAGAGGTCACACGGCTTTTAAGTTTCTCAGCATTTTCAGGTCATTTTTTGTGTGTTTTATGCCACATTCCTACTGTTCATCACTTCATTGATTAATTAAAGTAATTTAAGTCATTTCCTGAGTTACATGATTAATTTTTTCATTTCTAAATGTCAGGAAATGATGAAGGATGTTAATCACACTTCACCTTAATTTGCACTTAGATAAAAACAGAACAAGTGGTTTTTCTCTTTCTAACTGGAGGTAAATGTTGTGTAATAAGTGGATTTTTATTCTAATCAGTAAATTGATTATCTTTTTAAACTGGAAATGAGGTCATCAGCTGGTACCATGTTGTGCTTGTACACATTAAAAAAAGTGTTCAAATGGCCGTAATTAGTCATCTGAAATTACAAGGCTGGCGATGTCCAATAATCTGAATATTAAAAAAGCTTTTCTTAAAATAGCAAAATAGAAAATTGGTATTTTCTTGTGAAATGGTGCGAATTGATATGAAGTTGAGTTTTAATAGATCACAAGGTGGTAAAATATCTAACATACTTCTGACTGTTGGGAAAGGCTCCAGCTTCCTCGTGACCATTTATCAGACTAAGTTGTTAAGAAAATGAATGAATAAATTAATCTAATAGACTGTGAAGTTTCCAGAGCAAATAAAATGTGAGAAATGGACATGAAGTGAGATATTGTAAATATCATGCACCAGCTGCCTGTGATAACTCAACCTAGATTAAAGTTTTTGTGACTAATCTGTTGTTTATGGCTGTAAATGTGCCGTTAATTAAAATGTATTAAAAATTGAGAAGATAAAGGAAATGTCAACACTTAAGATGATCCTATATTAGCTTTTGTCTTATAAACCTAATTTAATCTCTTGATATATTCCAGTTTTTACATTCATGCATGAGAAACATCTGCAACACTTTGTCACATTTCCATTCCTTCTTAACTATTAAATATATTCAAGCATCTTAGATACCAAGCAGTGGAGCATTTTGGATGTATTTCAGAGAGCACCAGTATTTTGAGACATATTTTTCATTGTAAAATTCCACATATTTACTGTTGTGAAAGGTTAAGCATTATTTTTTCTCTCAAATCTGATGTGGTATCTGTGAATCTGTGCGTGGTGTCTTGCCCATGCAGTTGCGTCGGCTACAGACGCAGCGACGTCTGATGGGATCAGACAGTTCAGGCGTGCAGCTTAGCCTCCTTTCCTTTTACATCCTGAAATTCCTCTGCATTCTTTGAAGCATCAAATGAAATTCAGCTCTGCATGGAGAGAAAAATGCTGATTTCTTGCAGTCTTTCTGTTGGGAACGTTACATTTACACAGTTTAATAAGTTTCCCGTGCGTTTGTTGACTAACTGGACATTTTTTGCTGGTCTTTGCACCTTAAAGACTTGTTACAGAATGTTTTGTGGGCCTGAAATGCAGGAATGGATTCATATTAATGAGAGAAATAAGCTGACTAGACAAAACATGAAATATCTCAGGTTCTTAAAGTCTGTAATGTAAATTAAATTCATGTAAATATCAGAAACTGTTTTTATATTCAACACTATGCTTATTAGGGCTGTGACGATACACTTCTGTCCGAATTCGATTACAATATTTTGGATGCCGATTCAATTTAAATTGCGATTCTCACAATTCTTTGATTATGCTGATTTTTGTAGATTAAAAAGAAAGTATAAAAGTATAAAACTTGTTTTTGCTCATCATTGTTCCTAATTTTAAATGAGGAAAAAACAATCCAGTAGCCAGACCATCACTCTGCTGCTATAATGCCCAAGAAGAAAAGTAAAAAGATCAATAAAAACAATAAAAATGACAAATTTTATAATGGATTTTTATTTATTTGAAGAAAAAAAAATCGATTTTCAAATTGTGAAGCAAAAAAAAAAAATCGCAATTTTCGATTTTCCGATTTGATTTTTTACTCCTAATGCTTCCTAATGTTTCCTGGTTTTTGGAGTTTTCTCTAAGACAGATTTCCATATTAACCTTCAGCTTGCCTTTCTGCATCAGGTGCTGTGGCCAGCACGGAGGTGAAAATGCGTCTCCAAGAGTTTGTCCTGAACAAGAAGAAGGCCTTGGCCCAGCGCAGCCTGAACCAAGGAGGCCTCCCCAACGATGCGCCGTACTGGTACCGGTAAGGAACCGCTTGATCAAATATAGGCTTTGACATGGTTGCATGAATAAATCAATACCTACACTGCTTTTCACGTTGAAAACACTTTGAGCACCACGGAGATGGATCTGTCAGTGCTCCTCCTCCTCCTCACCTGCCGCTGTGAGCCGTGGATGGAGTTAGAAAACAAGCATGTGAGAGCAGGATATTTGAACCTGATGATAGGTACTCCTGCGCTGAGGTTTTGGCCTTGAATGCTTGTCATAGTGTAGGTGTTCACTCTTACTTCCGACTTGTTCATCGCGCCTGTCGTCATCATCTTTGTGTTAGCACATCTGCGGCAAGGTCACGCAGACTGAAAACTTTTAATACGCTGGTATACACATCGCTCTTATATGGCAGTGAAAAAATAAGTCTCATTATTATTACAGGATGTTTGGATTTAGTTTGTGTTTTGGAGCTGATAAAGGAGGTGAAAGGGGAGATGATTAGTCTTCCCACTTAGGAAGAAAAGAAAAAACACTGAGATGCTGTGTGAAAATGTCAACCGATGTTTCATTCAGAATAAAGCAAAACAAATAATATTTTATTGTTTTAATAAAAAAAAAAAATTAGTTCAACATGAAGTTAATAACAGCAGCAGCAACAGAATAGAAAAGAAAGCATAGAAAAGAAAGAGCTGGAGGAACATGATGCAACTAGTTAGCAGCTATTTAGCAGCTGACTTGTTGCAAATTAACCTGGTTAAGTGGGTTTAAGTGGGTTAAGTCTCTCATGGACATAGAGTGTCTCATGGACGTACAGTCGTAGAGTAGAGTCTCTCATGGACGTAGAGTCTCTCATGGACGTAGAGTAGAGTCTCATGGACGTAGAGTAGAGTCTCATGGACGTAGAGTGTCTTATTGACAGAGTCGTAGAGTCTCATGGACATAGAGTGTCTCATGGACGTAGAATCGTAGAGTAGAGTCTGTCATGGATGTAGGGTCGTAGAGTAGAGTCTCTCATGGACGTAGAGTCGTAGAGTAGAGTCTCTCATGGACGTAGAGTCAAAGAGTCTCATGGACGTAGAGTCTCTCATAGACGTAAAGTCTCATGGACGTAGAGTCGTAGAGTAGAGTCTTTCATGGACGTAGAGTTGTAGAGTAGAGTCTTTAATGGATGTAGAGTCGTAGAGTAGAGTCTTTCATGGACATAGAGTAGAGTCTTTCATGGACGTAGAGTCATAGAGTAGAGTCTCTCATGGACGTAGAGTCAAAGAGTCTCATGGACGTAGAGTCTCTCATAGACGTAAAGTCTCATGAACGTAGAGTCGTAGAGTAGAGTCTTTCATGGACGTAGAGTTGTAGAGTAGAGTCTTTAATGGATGTAGAGTCGTAGAGGAGAGTCTTTCATGGACATAGAGTAGAGTCTTTCATGGACGTAGAGTCATAGAGTCGAGTCTCTCATGGACGTAGAGTCATAGAGTCTCATGGACATAGAGTCTCTCATGGATGTAGAGTCGTAGAGTCTCTCATGGAGGTAGAGTCTCTCATGGACATAGAGTTGTAGAGTAGAGTCTTTCATGGACGTAGAGTCAAAGAGTCTCATGGACGTAGAGTCTTTCATGGACGTAGAGTCGTAGAGTAGAGTCTCTCATGGATGTAGAGTAGTAGAGTAGAGTCTCTCATGGACGTAGAGTCTCTCATGAACGTAGAGCCGTAGAGTAGAGTCTCTTATGTACGTAGAGTCGAGTCTCTCATGGTCGTAGAGTCTCTCATGGATGTAGAGTCGTAGAGTCTCTCGTGGATGTAGAGTCTCTCATGAACGTAGAGCCGTAGAGTAGAGTCTCATAGACGTAGACTCATAGAGTAGAGTCTCTCATGGAAGGAGAGTCGTGAAGTAGAGTCTCTTAAGTTTCAGAAGTCTGTAATAAAACGTGTTGGAGTCAAATTCATTATTTTACATGTTATAATTTAATTTAAAGGAAAGACAAAAACATTTAAAAGGATTTTAAGCTCTGAAAGTTTATGTTAAAATGTATAATTTTATATTTCTTAAGTTATCAAACGTCAGTGGGAAGTTGCCGATTAGTTAGATTGAAGCCTGAGACGTTAGAAGCAACATCGTTTTTGGACCGTGTGATCCTGTTCATATTTTGTTCTTAATAAAACTAAAAGAGAGAAGAACTGGTCTACTCACGTTTCAAATACAAAGTTGGCAGACTGACTTCAAAGTGGTGATAAAGAAGGAAAATGAAGAGCCACTACAAAACGTCTGCATTTCCACATGTTGGAGCAACGTCAGGATGTTTCTTCTCAGATTTAGAGGCATTAGTTCATCATCTGTGGAGAATTTACTGATAAAATCATTCTGAGAATCTGAAACGTCCCGCATCGGTGGGTCGCAGATATCAACCTCTGGTGTTCCTGAACATTTCCTTTGTGTGTCGGGGACTTGGCTGGACGTCCATGTGAGATGCACTGGAACTTCAGACAGGTCTAGTGGGCAGGTTGTCTGCATGAAGACATTGTTGTCTCCTCTGGACCGAGGCTTGTTTAAAATGGACTGAGGCGAAATGGAAAGTTGCTGTGTGGTCAGATGAGATTAAATTTGGAATTCTCTTTATAACTTCTGGACGTCGTATCCTTCATACTGAAGATATAAAGAGCCGTTCTGCTTGTTATCACTTCAACGCCCTGCATTGCTGATGGTATGGGGTGGACTAATGCTTTTATAAATGGCAGCTTGTGCATCCGAAAGCCCCATTAGGTATACACAAGAAACATTCTCTCATTAGGTGTCAGGGAAGACGTTGCATATTTCAGCAAGACAACGCTAAACAACATACATCACCTATAAGGAAGGCATGGCTTCCTAGTAGATGTCAGGTGCTGAACTGGCTTCTCCACAGTCCAAAACTGTCACATATTTACATACAAATGTGCATCAAACACAAAATGCTGCACAGACATGTAGGAATCCATATAAATAATAATAAATAATTCAATATTCCTTCTGAAACTGTCCCCCAGTTTGTTTCCTCAACTCCTCAAGGTGTGCACACTTCTGGTAAAAACATGTAGAGGACGCTGCACAGTGATAAAAGACTGTTTTTCCCATGGTCTGCTTTTTGCAAGCTGTGCCTCAAAGGACCTAAATTTAGGTTAAAAGAAGTGTGCAAATGGATTTTATCGCCAAGTGACGAAAATACATTATTTTACTCACTATTCTGATCAAAATAATCCCAGTACTGAAGTGTTTTACCCATTTCAACCCATTATTTTGCTCACTTATAAAATAATGGGTAGAAATGAGTTAAATACCTCAGTACTGTAATATAAGTTCACACAGCTGAATTGTATATTTTTAACTACTGCCAGCTCACTACATCGAAAACTTGATAATATAGGACTGAATGTTTTCCTAAATCATGTTTTCTATCATTCTTGGTTCATTTCATCTCAATAAAAAGACTAAATCCATAAAATCCAAACACAGAACATAAGAAAACAAATAAGGTTACATAACTGTGATGTGTGACCCAGTGAAACACCCACAAGTGTTGACTTTCAGTAGTACAACGTGTCTATATCTGCTTGTCTCCTTCTCCACACAGAACTTTCTCATGTAGCACCGTTTCACCTGTCTTTAAACTCACCACTCTGCCCAGTTTGGAAGCTACAACGTCCTTTTTGGTTGAATCCATCTCTGCTTAATGTTTCCTGCAAACGCCACCTTGTTTTGTGGCTGTAAGCAGATGGCAGCACACGCCTGCCAAGGGATTTACATGATGCCTTCATCATTTCTGTGTGTAACAGCCATAGACTTGGTGACTTTGTTGGCCTTATCTGAGTCTGTCTTGTGTTTTTGTTTCACAGCAAGACGCAGCACAGTTCTCTGGACCAGAGCTCACCTCCACAGACTGGTGTTTCCACCTACAACCACCCAGTGCTGGGCGTCTACAACCCTAGAGACGACTTCCCACTCCGAAAGACTGGTACGTCTTTACACACAGTGTTGGCGGACGCGCTTGCTCACATTTAGAGGGGATTACACACACAGATACTTTGGAATTGTTATGTCCAGTAGCTGCAATGCAGACTCATGTCTGGCATAATTTAGACGACATCAGACGTCTGGACCATTAATCACATCCACATTAGGCTGTCAGGGTCCACCAGCATCTCCCACATGAGAGCAGCGGAGAGTGGAAGCGTAGGTGGTTCCACAGCACAGCAGAGTGAGACTTTTTACCATTTTAGTGCCTCTTGTTTTATAAGATGATCATCTTTCTTATCCTCTGGGGTTGCTTTCCATTTTAAGAGTTAGAAAAAATTCTATTTTACTTCTTTGCAGTGTTTATTTAACATCATTTCATATAATTAAAGAAAGGTTTTCTCTCTCTTTTCAACAATAACCTCTTTGGTTGGGTTCTCCATTGTTGGTCCATTATTGTTTTCATTGGGGCTGTGATGATACGCTTTTGTCCCTATTCGATTCCGATTATTTTGGGTGCCAATCCGATTTAAATTCTTCGATATTGCTGATTTTTGTAGATTAAAACTTCTTTTTTCTCATCATTTTTTTTTATATCAGTGAGGAAAAAAACAACTCAGTAGCCAGACCATCATTCTGCTGCTATAATGGCCAAGAAGACGAGTAAAAAGATCAGTAAAAATAATAAAAATGTCAAAAATCTTATGCTGGATTATTTTTATTTATTTGAAAAAAATTGATTTTTTTAAACCAAAAAAAAAAAAAAAAAAAATCGATTTTTTTTTAAACAAACAATTAAAATTGCAAAGCAAAAAATTGGGAAAAATCTGGATTTTTTTGCTTTACAATTTTTAAATCGATTTTTTTTTGTTTTTTTAACAAGCGTCCCGATTTTCGATTAGAT
This sequence comes from Telmatherina bonti, assembly GCF_933228915.1. Lineage (NCBI taxonomy): Eukaryota > Metazoa > Chordata > Actinopteri > Atheriniformes > Telmatherinidae > Telmatherina > Telmatherina bonti. The sequence continues at coordinate 9,635,535 of NC_136633.1, forward strand.
TTTCCCACCCCTAGTTTTCAACCTACATGGTACCTTTAGGTCAAGTACTTTCCAGCTGCAATATAAACTTTAACTCTTTCATTAATAATCCTTTAGTGAATCCTGAGACCAATCCTCGGCTGTACTTCATAAAAACATATGATGTCTGTAATATTAACGTCTTCAGTTCCATGTTTCTATATAAAATGCTAATTAAAGCTTTTTAATTTAACATAGTTTAATAATGGTTAAAAAAAAAAAAAGTTAGAATGATGTTGTGCATGTCTTAGTGTTTTGATGACATTGCATTGTTGCATTTGCGTTCTGCTGCAGCTTTTTGAACCTGTTTTCTTGCCGTACATCCTGGCTGCTTCCATCTGCTGTATTTTAAAAAGCTGCTCCTGGTCACGTGTCTTTTGTTCCTGATGTTAGATGTTAAAACAAGCCTGACATTTCCACTGACGCGCGTTACGAGGCTGCTGGTGTGCTCCGACCACCTGAAAGCACCGTGAGCTGGAATCCTGGCCACATGAAAACCTGCGATGATTTCACAGAAAGAAAGTTAAAAATAGTAGAAAATCAGACATTTTGTCTGAACCAGGAGGTCTACAATCACAAACAGATACAACTTTTCTGTTTTTTTACAACGTGCCGCCAAATGAACTTAGTTTGAGTTGAAAAACCAGTTTGACTGTTTTATAACAACAAAACTGTGAACATTTAATTCATTTTCATGTGATAAATATGTTAGATTCATGAACCATGAGCTTTGTCAAAGCTCATCCTAGATGAAGCTGGAGCAGGTTGCCGAGGTGTGATGTTTATCATCTCAACGGTCCTGCTGCTGACATATCTACAACACGTTCATGTTTTAACTTGTAAGAACAGGATTTTAAATCAGCTTTTTGTGTGTTGTTTCTAACCTGGATGTTCCTCTGGGTCAATAAACCTGCAGCTCTGGCTGGGTTTGATCCGCTTCTTAGAATATGTTGCATCTGCTGTCACCTCATCTTGTGTGGTTCCTCTCTGCTTCTTCTTCTGGAAAAGCCTCTGTGTCACAGTTCTAGTTGTTTGCTGAGTTCTCTGTGAAAATGAAACATCCAAGTAAGGCAGCGTGGTTGGGAAGGAGTCTGTCCATGTCCAGGGTTACAGGGACCCTCAGTCCTGGTCCTCGAGGACCTGGTGTCCGTTACATGAGATAAACCTTCCCATGATCCCACCTTCTGACAGAGACGTAGTTCCTTACGACTCCAGGTGCCACAGGGCTAATTCCTTCCTACAGCACAGAGTCCGTACAGTTCTTTAAACTGCAGACAACCTCAATTCAATTTTCAGTTCAATTCAGCTTTATTTGCATAGCGCCACTTCACAACAACGTTGTCACAGGACACTTTACATGCACATCATTTCAGTCCAATTCATACATAGCCTATAATAGAAACTAACTGGTTGCATTGAGTCATGACTTGGATCCAATCTCCCATCCTGAGCTGCACGCGGCGACAGTGGGAAGGAAAAAACTCCCCTTTAACAGGAAGAAAACCTCCGGCAGAACCCGTCTCAGGGAGGGCAGCCATCTGCCTCGACTGGTTGGGGTGGAGACGACAGGAAAGACAGATCAACATGTACAACTACACTTATCCAGGAAGACCTGCGGAAAAAAGGAGAAATAAGTTAGAGACGGCAATATTGTCATATATTTATACATTAATACATTAGAGAAATAGAGCGAGGCACTTCTCAGTGCATCAGGTAACATCCCCATTGCTACATAAGTAATGGTTATCTAGACTACCCATAACTATAAGAGCAATGAGCATAACATGGATAGTTGGGTCCCGTACATGCAGACTCCAACTCAGGAGATGCTCATATCCTAATTATAAGAATCATGGAAAAGGAAGGTTTTCAGCTCCATCTTAAAGGTGTGGAGGGAGTCTGCCTGCTGAACCCACGGTGGGAGCTGGTTCCATAAGAGAGGAGCCTGATAGCTAAAGGCCCTTCCTCCCATAGTACTCTTTGAGACTCTGGGAACCACCAGTAAACCTGCAGTCTGAGAGCGAAGTGCTCTATTTGGAATATATGGAACTATAAGATCTTTTATGTACAATGGAGTTTGGTCATGGAGAGCTTTATATGTGAGGAGAAGAATTTTAAACTTTATCCTGGATTTAACAGGGAGCCAGTGTAGAGAGGCTAAAACTGGTGAAATATGATCTCTCCTGCTAGTCCTCAGGGTGAACGCTGCAAAAACTGAAATCTAAGTCAGATTAAAAATCTTAAATTGAGTACACATCCGCTTATTTTTTTAACGGTAAGATAATTCTTAGTTTTTATGTCAGAGAATTCCTCTTTCTTTACTTGTTCTGGGAAGTCTTGACAAGCAAAGCTTTCTTCTTCTGTTGGCAGATAATTTATCTTATTTTCAGCAACATTTACCCAGTTTTTGTATATTTTTTGCAGTGAAGAATCATCTTAGTTCCCTGAATGAAAAAGAAAAAGTTTTTCAGGCTGGAAGCTGCAGGTACTTTTGGTGGAGAAACACTTTTAGCATCCTGGCGGTGATTATCGCACCGAGCACCATCTCTTCTGCTAAACTCTGCAGAATATCCCACTCAGAGTAAAAACAGCTGTTTTCAACATGTTTTTAAGGTGTGTTTATGTATGTAGCTGTGTGTGGTTGTGCAAAGTGTGTGTGGTGGTGTAGCAGCGAAGCAGCGGTCATCTTACAGTGCAATTATTCACTTAGCGCAGTGGCGGGCTGCTGCAGCCAGGCGCTGAGCGCTGAGGCTGCTGGCGGCGGCGGATCGACCACAGCTGACACCGGCCCGCCAAGCCGCTTTCCATCCTGGGAGAGTAGAAGAAGAAGAGAGGAAGAAAGGGACAAGAGAAATGAAAGTTAGATGAGCGAGACAGTGATGAGTCAGGAAAGACCTTTTGGTGGCGTCTTTGGTTATTTAGTAGTACAGAAGGCTTAGTGTTTGTCTCCTGCAGAAACGGAAGATTAGAGAGTAGAAAACAGGATTTAAAGCGAATCCGTCATGTGGCGAAACGATGCCACGCTCCTGAAACACACACTGTGTAGAGAGAGGAAGGAAAAGAATGGAAAGATCGTTCCTGGGTGTCGGTGAGGCTGAGAGTTGTGCTGCTCTGCTCAGAGAGAAGAAAACCTGATGTTTGCCCACAGCGGTGACGTGGTTGCGGGGTTTACTTATGGTAATGCCAGTTTGGGAGAGTTTAGAGGCTCTTTTATATCACCAGGACTCCCAGAGACAGCCGACAGAGGCAACGTCGCTCTTTAGTGCCTTTCAGTTAAACACAGAAACATGATAGAAAATACTGGTTTAAAAGTAGCTGAAAAATAGGGTCTGATTCTACAGTATAGTAAAGCAGCGAAGCTGTTGGAGCAGCAGGTATATCTGCTGACAGTTCAGCTGAACAAACTTTAAAGTGCAGCATAAATGCCTCAAATGACATTTAATTTATTTAAAAAGTGCAGGAAAAAAATACAGACTATTAAAATGAGCTCATTTGAAAGTCTTTCAGATGAATGGATGTTTGCAAATAGTTTGTAATATTTGTAAAAGTTTTGACTTCCTACAAAAAAAAAAAAAAAAAGTTGTAAAAGTAGATTTGTTTTTGTGTTAAGAAAAAAAAAAACATAAAAAATACTAGAAGTTTTGTTTGTTTTTTTTTTGTTTTTTTTAGAACATTTTCCCCCAAGATGCGAAGAACAGAACTGTTTGCAAGACTCTTATTGGATGATGACTTTAATCTGTCCAATCAAAGAGCAGATGCACTGCTGCGGGCTCTCAGATATTTATAGACTAATCTGACTTGAAGCGGGAGATCGGTTACCTGTCAATCAAAGGGACACGCCCCTAAATATGCCAAATTTCGCGAGATTAAATTACTTTTAAACGGGCGAGTTAGAAAAAAAAATTCACTCCCCCCACAGTTGTCATGAAGGTAAACCTGACCTATTAAACCTAAAATGGATTTTTGAATCAAGCTGTAAACACGTTTATTTCTGCTGTAAACATGTTTATTTCTGCTGTAAACACGTTTATTTCTGCTGTAAACATGTTTATTTCTGCTGTAAACATGTTTATTTCTGCTGTAAACGTGTTTATTTCTGCTGTAAACGTGTTTATTTCTGCTGTAAACATGTTTATTTCTGCTGTAAACATGTTTCTTTCTGCTGTAAACATGTTTATTCCTGCTGTAAACACGTTTATTTCTGCTGTAAACGTGTTTATTTCTGCTGTAAACATGTTTATTTCTGCTGTAAACATGTTTCTTTCTGCTGTAAACATGTTTATTCCTGCTGTAAACGTGTTTATTTCTGCTGTAAACGTGTTTATTTCTGCTGTAAACATGTTTTTTTCTGCTGTAAACACGTTTCTTTCTGCTGTAAACATGTTTATTTCTGCTGTAAACGTGTTTATTTCTGCTGTAAACATGTTTATTTCTGCTGTAAACGTGTTTATTTCTGCTGTAAACATGTTTATTTCTGCTGTAAACATGTTTCTTTCTGCTGTAAACGTGTTTATTTCTGCTGTAAACATGTTTATTCCTGCTGTAAACACGTTTATTTCTGCTGTAAACATGTTTATTTCTGCTGTAAACATGTTTCTTTCTGCTGTAAACGTGTTTATTTCTGCTGTAAACGTGTTTATTTCTGCTGTAAACATGTTTATTTCTGCTGTAAACATGTTTATTTCTGCTGTAAACGTGTTTATTTCTGCTGTAAACATGTTTATTTCTGCTGTAAACATGTTTATTTCTGCTGTAAATGTGTTTATTTCTGCTGTAAACGTGTTTATTTCTGCTGTAAACACGTTTCTTTCTGCTGTAAACATGTTTATTTCTGCTGTGAAGTTGGTCTTTTTAACATGGGAGTCTATGGGGATTTGCTCTGTTTTGCAGCCCCTAGTGGATGAAGGGGGAACTGCAGTTTTATGCACTTTCGCATAGACTTCACTTTTAACCCCCAGAGGCTGCCGCCTGGTCACCACCCAGTCAGATCATTAAAAATTGTGACCGCAACCTCATAGTCCAGCAAACGGTTTGGTGCTTCGCATCTATGGACACAAATCTCCGTTTACAGCAACACATATCTCTGTTTTGCACATTTTGTTTGTGCAGATTTTGCTTGCTGGATGACAAAACTTAAATTTACACGTATGAACTCAGAAATGGTCCTGCGATGGACTGGCGAGCTGTCCAGGATGTACCCTGCCTTTTAACCCAGTCTGCTGGGATAGGCTCCAGATTCCCCGCAACCCTTCATCGGACTAAACGGATAGGAAAATGAATGAATGAATGACTCAGAAATGATTTGTAAACAGCTGCAAAATCTTTGTGTTTATATCCAGCCCATACGCTTTATCAGAAATGTAAAGAACGGGAAGTGATGTGAAAAAGTTTTGTGACAAAAGCTGCTTTTTTTCTTTTTTTTTGAGAAGCTTCAGCCTGATCGAGGCCTGAAGTCATCGACCTTTCTCACAGAGAAACCAGTCGGAGTTGAGAGAGTATCTTATGAATAATGGCCTGTGTGAACTCACACACACAGAGATGCCTCAGAAAGATGTAAAGGGAGCAGGAAGGCGTGAACCTTCTGACTCACTGTGCCCTTTGATAGAGGCAAAGCAAAGCATACTGTTCCTGGCAAAGCAAGTGTGTATTTTGGCCAAAGTGGGGCAGCCCGTCCTCCACATGTGTACAAAGCACATGAGAAGACTGCTGCCACACAATGCACGCTGCTGGTTGATAGCCACAGTGTACAGTTTCAACATGCAGCTTTCTGATTACAAGACATCGCTCAGTGAACACACAGGCGCTCGCTTTGCTGAGAGGCCTGTTTTGACAGAGCAGAGACAATACACCACTTGTGGAGCCAACCCATCGGGTTCATGTTCCCTAATGCCCACTACGAGCTTTTACACATGCTGCTCCAGTCACTTCACATACAGCAGATACATTTCTCTCACCAACACCGCCATCTGCACTGGAATAATAACAATAAGAAGAATTATAATAAGAATAAGAATAATAAAAATAATAATTATTATTGTTATAATTACTATTATGATTATTATGATTATTATAATCATAATAATCATAATATAATAAAAATAAAATCACAATTATAGAAAAATTAGAAAATAAAAATAACAACAATAATAATATTAATAATAATAAATAAAATAATTATAATAGAAAATGAAATAACAATAATAATAATAATATAATATAATATAAAATAATTGTAATAATAAACAAATTAAAATAATAATAATAATAATAATAATAATAATAGCAATAATAATAATAATAGCAATAAAAATAAAATAATATAAATATAAAGGCAGCTAAGACAAGAAAAATTATGTGAAGAAACAGAAAAGAAATGGTAAATTTCCATTATAAAACTACTTTTTTTGCTTTACTTTTAGATGCGATATTTTATTTATTTATATATATAAATATATATACATATACATATATATATATATATATATATATATTTTTATACATATATATATATATATATATATATATATATATATATATATTAACCTCATTTAATGTTTTAGATTAAGTACAATGATACATATTGTCATGAAATGACCTATAAATATGGCAAAAAAGTGTAAAATTACAAAACTGAGTCTGAAAACTATAAAAGATTACCATCTTTTATAGTTTAATGTAATATTACTGAAGATTCCTGTACTGCAGTCTAAATGAATTAAATATATACAATAAAACATTTTAATTAAAATGTAGAATAATTAGTCCCAGTTGGGAAATGGGTCTGCTACTTTGAGCCCATATCTTGGAGCAGTAATATCCAGAATGCTTCTGGATCCCAGTAGTTGTGGAACAAGTTAAGGACCTTACATGACCTCCAGTGATTCACTTTCTTTGCTCCAAGTCCACCTCCTTGACCTCAAGACCAACACAGTATGTAGACATGTACGCTTCGTGCTGTACAACACAAACAGGGTAAATAACATCACAGTAAAGTAACAATATATTAAACTAACTCTAATTTCTCAGAAAATGACATTATTGCAGTTGTTTTAGGCTAAATGAAATATTTCCTATTGAAAAATGGGAATATGATATATTTTACTTCGCGTCAGACATCTACAGTTTCTATCATCTTATTGTTAAATGCAGTTACCTAAAACAGGAGAATACTGTGAAATAACATGGAAAAGAGCTGTTATAATACAGACTTTTTTCTTTACAGCATATTAAAATTTCCTTTGTTATATTTGCAAGATTATAAAAGTCTAAGCAATTTATTTTTCCCGAAGAGTCTCCCTGGAAACCATAGTAACGCAGTAAATACAGACCAGTTTTCTCAGCTCAGGACACCGTTAATAGTTTAAGTGCAGCTATTTTAAAAAACCTCAAGTATCACAGATAAAGCATCCGGTGCTTTTCATGCATTTAAATAAATGTAGCTTTAATGTGATCCACTCAGTAGTCATCCACCATTCAGCACAGCTACTATTATTATTAATAATTATTATTATAATTATTTTATATTCTATTATTATTATTTTATTTTCTATTATAATTATTTTGATCATTATTATTATTATTATTGTTGTTGTTTTTGTTATTATTACAGTGTAATACAGGTGTGTTTTCACACCAGTTGCTGGGATTTCTCGTAACCAGTCAGGACGTTTGTTGCATCCTCAAATGAGAGAGTATTACTGCTTATGAATATTTGTTTTCTGCTTTTGCATGCTGATTAGTTATTAGCCGATCTTAAATTTTATATTTACTCCTAATAATTAGATCCAAGTCTTATTTATGTCATTTTATGAAGAAATCACGGTATAAACTTCATATTTAGTTCAAATGCTTTTGCTTTATTTTACAGAATAGTGCATTTATTGATTTTTATTTTGGAGCATTTATGTTTTATATTTGCTGAAAGATGATCATTGTCTCCATGGTTGGAAAACTGTGAATCAGGTCATTTGAAGTCCTTTATTGGATTTGTAGTAAATTATCTTCACAAAGCGACTCCGGTCAACTTTAACTGGTTTGACTCCATCTGGACTGGACCATCCATCCCACTCTGTGTTACTGTACCGTCACACTTCATGTTTCACACTTCTCTCTTTCCAACACATTTATATTTATCTGACACTGCAGGACGGAAGACGTTCATCCATGTTTCCTAAAAAGAAAGGGAAGGTAGCTAAAGTAGTTAAAGTAAAAGAGATTTAGTAGACGGTGGTGCCCCACCTGTGGATTTAGCTCGTCTTTAATGTTAAAACAGGAGAAAATAAATGTGGGGAACGAGTCGAGGCTGCTGATTGGCAGGACGAAATAAACAGAGAATTAGCGTCGGTGGTTGTAGCCAAAGTGACATACTGTTCCCTTCTCTCCATTCACAAGTCTGTGACAGTCAACACAAAGGGCCAAAATGCTGTTTAAGCATCAGACACGGCTCCCAAATTAAAGCTAATTTTTCTTTAGCTTGTCTTTGGGAAAACGACGATTTGGCTTGTTGGGAAGGACGAGTTGTACGCCAGCGTGTGACGGTTTGTCTGTGTGGAAGGTTCTCCATGTTCTCCATGTTCTCCATGTTCTCCATCAATGTGCAGAAAGCTGGAACAGCCGAAGCTGCCAGCTACAGTTGTTCTCACATTTATTCATTCCAGAAGGAAAAAACAGCTGCCTGTAAAATAAGCTGAAACTGACTAAAGTCAGAATAAATAAAAATTTAATGAAAATCATGACATTATTTTCTAATTCTGGTTCAATGGAAATATTTTTTTAAAAAGCAAACAAATGAGATAATTTATTACATATTCCATCAGTCATAAAGTAATATTTAGTTGAACAATCCTTTAATGTTTCCGCTCCAGTCAGGTGTTTTCTGTTCCTCTCAGTCAGACTTCTGCACCTGTTGACAGGTATTTTGTCCCACTGTTCAACAGAAAAGTCTCTCATTTGTCCAGGACACATTTGTTTGTTTGTTTTTCTTTCTTCAACTCAATTAAATAAAAAAAAACAGTGTCTTATATCAATAAATTATATTTTTGCAAATTTTTAGTTATTGTTCCTTTTTTAAGTTATTTGAGTGACTGTTGTAAATTCAGCTTTTCTTTAATGAAAGGAGATAAATACATATGAGCAGAGCTGTAAAATGTGTTTAACCCTCAGGAGGTTGACAGGACTGTGTGAGCTGTTTTTTTTTAGATATTTAACTCACTGCCTGTCCGAGCCAGAGGCCACAGAGGAAACCCCTCTCTGCTGAGAGTGATTGCAGTAAGATGAAGCGATGCAGTAGCTTGTAGCTGCGCAGGTGTGATTATACGTGTGCGTGTGTGTGTGTGTGTGTGTGTGTGTGTGTGCGTGTGTGTGAGACAAGGTGAGGCTGTAACTGTTCACCACTTGTCTCTAACATTCACCTTTTCTCATATTTGTCCTTTAGCTTTATTCTGTTTGTTCTGTTGCCAGGTAACCGTGCTGGTTGTTAGGGTTTGCATTGTGTTGCATTTTTCATTGTTTTACTATTTAACATTATTCTTGGACTCCACCTTGCAGGGATGGGTGTTGGGAATGGCCAACCCAACACTTCCTCCTGCAGGTGTGACGGACTTCTTAGATTAGTTGGTTGGGACAAACCAAATGGAGAATTTCCATTCTTGTGGTTTCTTTAAGTGTTAGCTTATTAGAAATAGTTCATTAGAACTGTTGTGTATTTTTGTTTGTTTAGGAAGTTGGTTTGTTCATTAATGTTGGTGTAGAATAAGCTTGCTGGGGATGGTGATGGAGGGAAATGGTTTAGACCACAAATGGGGGAACTTCAAGGCATTCCAGGCGGTATTTTTTATGTTTTCTTAAATAAAAAAATGTAAATGTAATATCATATAAATATTTTATATATAAACTGCTTTTACATTTAGATTCATTCCTACCAAAAATCCCACGTTTGGACGTGAATTGAACCATACTGTTGCCTTGACAACACAAACAATGGAGTCCTGGTTGAGGCGTATAGTAGAGATGTGCAAAACACAATTAAAGTTTAAAAGGCCAAACACAAATGATAAAATGCTGTTTTTTCTGAACCAGAAGTACTTTACTCTGGTTAGGTGATACTTGGCTGAGAAATATTTTACTACTGTGTTGCATGAAGGTTGAGAACCGCTGGTTTAGGTTAAATCTAACCAGGTGTGTGTCTGATGGGGTAGATCAGTCAGGTGTGGGATCTCGCGAGGAGAGAGCGGGAAACGGGTGTGAAACTGGTGACGGACTGGCAGCAGATCTTTGGAGTGGTACCATGGACAACTTCAACCTTGGACTCTAGAGCTTTGACGCTACGCTTTTGTCCCGATTTGATTTTTCGGGTGCTGATCTGATTTAAATTGCAATTCTCACAATTATTTTGTAGATTAAAAACAAAATAAATGTAAAAAACTTTTTTTTTTCTGGTCATTTTTCTTGATTTCAATGAGGAAAAAAACAATACAATAAGCCAGACCATCATCCTGCTGCTATAACGCCCAAGTAAACAGATCAATAAAAACAATAAAAATGACATTTTTATAATGGATTACTTTTATTTAGTTGAAAAAAAAAAAATCGATTTTGAAATTGTGAAGCAAAAAAAAATCCCGATTTTTGAGTTTTCCATTCGGTTTTCCGACCCCTACTGGACACACGACCTCACAGTTTATTCGTTTAAAAAGACTTAATTTCCCAGAGAGCCAAGCAGGCTTTGTGTCGTGCCGATGTAACAACGTGGAGTTGTAACGGCTGCTCTCTCCGCAGCCTCGGAGCCCAACCTGAAGCTGCGCTCCCGGCTGAAGCAGAAAGTCAGCGAGCGCCGGAGCAGCCCACTGCTTCGCCGTCGAGACAGTCCCATCAGCACCGCTAAGAAGCGCTCGCTGGACATGGCAGGTACGGCAACCGGACGACGACCAGCCGCGCGTCCCCGCCTGCCGTTGCAGCAGCTTTCATGTGTTCTCTTCCCGTTCGTGTTTCAGACTCGGCGTGCAGCAGCGCCCCTGGCTCTGGCCCCAGCTCCCCCAACAACAGCTCCAACAACATCCCCAATGAGAACGGCATCATTGTGTCGGTCTCCAACAGCACGGAGGTAACACACACACACACACACACACACACACATACACACACACACACACAACAAGTGAATCTTAAAAATACCCTTTGCTTGATGAAGCCATTCTCCCAGGATGAGAAGCGATGCTTTACTCTGACACTTTCATGCCACTGTGCATAAACTTGGAGCTGTTTTTCACATCCTAGTCGTTCCAGCCTGTTGCGTGCAGAACGGCGTCGAGTGAGGCGTCTTAAAGCTGGAGAGAGAGGCTGGAGAGCTGGCAGGATGCTATTTGTGGCAGCCATTAGGGGCACTCAGGCAGTGTGGAGGAGGACAATGTTAGAACCATAGACTGTATATAAAGATGGGCGGAGCCTCCGTGACGTCACCCGTAGGTTTCTGAAGAGCTGAATTGAAGCTCGGTGGGCGGTTCCTACCATCGCCATCTTGGCAGGGGCATGCGCGTCGTCTCACCCGGAAAATACAAATATGGGCAAAGAGGTGGAGCTGAGAGGGGGGCTGTGAGCGTCATGGTGGATGACTGACATCGAGCGAACTCCGAGCTTTCTGTAGCTAAGAGCTAACCGAGCTAACTCCGAGATAACAGGAGCTAACCAGCTAATGGAAGTAAGCGGGCTAAAGCTAAGTCATGTTGTTAACCGGCTAAAAACTGCGGTTGTTCTACTTTCTTCTTACTTGAAGCGGGAGATCGGGTACCTGTCAATCAAAAGGACACGCCCCTAAATATGCCGAACTTTGAGATTAAATTACTTTTAAAAGGTTGAGTTAGAAATAAATTCACTCCCCCCGCAGTTGTCATGAAGGTAAACCTGACCTATAAACCTAAAATGGATTTTTGAACCAGGCTGTAAACATGTTTATTCCTGCTGTGAAGATGGTCTTTTTAACATGGGAGTCTATGGGGATTTGCTCTGTTTTGCAGCCCCTAGTGGATGAAGAGGGAACTGCAGGTTGCTGCTTGGTTAGAACACTGGGAGGGTGTGGAAACGTAGCTCTTTTGCGCTATGTGGACATGGTCTGTGCTGTTTTTCCTGCATGCTGGAGGTTTCTTCCACTATGTAAACAGAGATAAATCATTTAAATGTTCTTTCCAGGCGTCTCTGGCCCAGAGGCTGTGTGGCGCTGGCGAGCAGGGCTCCATTAACCAGCTGTCTCTCTACACCTCACCATCCTTACCCAACATCACCCTGGGGCTGCCCGCCACTGCCACCGCCACTGCCGCCTCCAACGTAAGGAGGAAACGCTCAATGCCGCAGCTTGAATCCATGTGTGTGTGTGTGTGTGTGTGTGTGTTTCACCATCTTCTCCTGGTGTCCTGCTTTCTCCAGGTCACATCAGCCCAGCAGGATGGCGTTCTCCAGCCGGCGCTCTCCCTCAGTCCTCCTTTCCTCTCCGGCGCCCACTTGACCCCCTACCTTGCAGAAGCTGGAGCAGGAGCGAGCGCGCACGGTGCGCACAGCCCCTTGCTGCAACACATGGTGCTTATAGAGCAAAGTCCTGCTCAGAGCCCTCTGGTGACAGGTGAGACCCCCCACTGTGGGTTTTACTGGACTTATCACCGGTGTCCTCAAAGTATGAGTAGCAAGAACACCATCATCATCATCATCATCCTCCTCATGATGTGTGGCGCTCTGTGCTCCCTCGCGCTGACAGACGTCCATTCATTTACTGAAACTAATGAGCTCCTTTCATATGTCAGCGTACACCATGAGAGGGTGACACGGGCGCATTGTGCGTCCTTTCCCATCAACTCATTCACTGACAAAAACACGGCTTCTATTTTCAGCGAGGCATCAGCAGTGAATGAGCCGTGACGCACGTACAGACGCATGGATGTCTCTGTCCACGCATACGGCTGTACAGACGAGGATGTGTGCACACCCACGCGCAGGACAGGACCGGAGGGGGTGGGGGTTGACGGCAATACATTAATTCTCAGTCCAGACAGAAGAAAAAGTCACAAAAAAAAAGCTGAAACTCTGTGTGTTCCTCGGACTTTTCTGTGGGATTTTATTCTCATTTATCATGAACTTGAAATGGTTTTATTTTGTTTCAGCTCCTGTGGTGACAATGGAAGAGTCTCAGTATCGCAGCACAGATGATTGTTTTGTTTAGTTCACAGTTACATCTGTTGACTAATCTCAGGTTCAGCAGCAGCGAGAGCACCAGAGGAAACGCGTCTTCTATTTGTCATGTTCGCTGTTTCGTTTGGAGGTTCAGGATTTTTCTTTATCCAGCGAGTCATGAATAGCTTTAGCTACATCATTATTCGCTTGGTTTTCTAATGATGCGTGTTTTTTTAATGTGAAAAAACACGATAATTTCACCCTGAACTCACTGCTAAAATCGATCATGCATCTATGAATCATTCAAGCTCATAGTCTGACAGCTTCTACAGTCCAGCACAGTTTTCTTAGAGAGCTTGGAGAGTCTTGTAGCTGTTTTGTTACTCTTTTTTGTTTTGGATTTCCCTGAAATGCTGGAGTTGACGAGGAGACGCAGGGAAAGGGTAGAAAAGAGGAGACAGAGGAGAAGAAAAAGGAGACGGAGATACAGAAAGCTACTGCAGAAACTGTGTGACCAAAGCAGGAACCAGCTGCTGCAGCTGTAAAGAAACAAACAAACAACAGAAGCAAAGCAGACAATGATCAGGAGCACCTGTAAGGAGACAGATTGACAAACACCACCAGCCTGTAGCTTTTGGTGTTTTATGACCTCTTCTAGGTGTAATTTCCTTTAGTTCACACCAGGGATGGGCGACTCTGGTCCCCAACGGCAGCAGTCCTGCAAGTGTTGAGAGTTTACCTGCTCCATCGGACTTAGTTAGCAGTAAACCAGAGTTGCCCACCCCTGTTTACACGAACCTTCCAGCATGTAATCAATCTGATCGATCTGCTTTGCAGTTTGGTGTTTCTCTTCATGTAATGATGCCGTTTTCTTGTCTTTGTGTGCAACCTAGGGGTCAGCGGCTTGTCTATGCCCTCAGCAGCCTCCATGGCCAAGCTGCAAAGACAGCACCGTCCCCTGGGGAGGACTCAGTCGGCCCCACTCCCTCAGGGGAGCGCCGCCCAGGCTCATGCCCAGGCTCTGGCCCTGCAGCAGATGGTGGTCCAGCAGCAGCACCAGCAGTTCCTGGAGAAGCACAAGCAGCAGTTCCAGCAGCAGCAGCTTCATCTCAACAAGGTAAGGCCTACTTTTCCTCTACTCTTTGGCTAATTTACAACTTCCTTTTAGTAAAAATAAATACCATTCATTACTTCGTGAACAGTTTTACAAGCAAATAGTCCAACAGTTTAAGAAAAACATTTCTCAATGTGCAGTAAGGAAGAGTTTAGAGCAGGGTGCCCAAACTTGTAGCCTCCACGGACCAAACTGAAAATGATCCGGTGATCTGCGGGCCAAACGCTGCAACTTTAAGGATGAAACACGAGAAAATGCACAAAGTTATTTTAATTATTGTTCAATAGAAAATACAGTTTATTGTTTTCCTATCTGGGCAAATAAAATGTTACATAAAACAGCAATATAGCAATAGAACAATGAAGCCATAGTTAATTAATTACAGCCACTAAACTTTAACCAAGTGCAACATGTCAACAACCAGAAACATGTGGAACAAGGCGAGTTGTTGTTACTTAGTGGAAAACATGAAGCTGATCTTTGGACATCACCAGTCTCTCCATGTTGGGTTGCACCTGGTTCATGTCAGTCAGGATCCCTCTGAGTCTGGTCTTATTGGGGTTCATGACACTGAAAGTGTCTTTTCATCAAGCTTTGTAGAGCATTAATACAAACAATGACTTAAGGGCCAAAAGCAAAGTGCTAGCAGGCTGATTTTGGCTCGCGTGTCCCACTTTGGGCACCCCTGATTGAAAGATTTCATCATCTACAGCAACAAGGCTGAAAACCAACAGTGAATGCCCATGACCTTCAATCCCTCAAGCAGCACTGCATTAACAACGGACTTCATTATGAGACGTATAGCGCCACGTTGGAACACAAACACGTCAGAAAACCATTGATAGTGAACACAGTTCATCGCTACATCGACAAGTGTGAGTTAAAACCCAACCATGCAGAGTGAAAGTCGTATACCAACAACAACCAGAAAGTCTCTGGCTTGTTTGGCTCCAAGCTCATCTGAGATGAACGTAGGTCTGGGCGATGAATCGGATTTTAATCTCAATTACGATCTGGGTTTTCAACGATCATACAAATAATGTAAAATAGTTCCTATATAAGCGGTAAAAGCAGATTAAACAACTCGGAACCGTGCATTAGTCGGTTATAATGCACAACACAGAGTCTAGAACACCACGACGTGCAGCGTTGTTTATAAATACTGGATATTTGTGTTAAATAATCGAGCAAAATCGATAATTTTGTCATAATCGAGCAGCCCTAAGATGAACTGATGCAACGTGGAAAAGTGTGTCGCGGTCTGACGAGTCCACTGTTCATGGATGTCTCAGAGCTAAAGAAGAAAACAACTTTCCAGATTTTATCAGTTCAAAAGCTAGCATCTGTGATGTTATGGTGTGTGTTGGTGCCCATGATGTGTAACTTCACATGTAGGAAGGCAACATTAATGCTGAAAGGTACATACAGGTTTTAGAGCAACACACGCTGCCATCCACGCAACCCTTTGAGGGATGTCGCTGCTTATGTCAGCAAGACAACACGAAGCTTCACTCTGCACATGTTACAACAGCATGGCTTTTTGTTTTTGGATAATAGTGTGTGTACAGTGTCCCACTGAAAATGTGTGCCGCACTATGAAGTTTAATAAACAATAACACACACCCCAAACTGTTGAACAACTAAAGCTGTACGTCAGGCCAGAATTGGAAAGAATTCCACCTATAAGCTTTCAACAATTAGTGTCCCTAGTTCCCAAATGTTTAGTGTATGTTGTTAAAATATGTGATGGAACACAGTAGGAAACATGACTTTTTTTTTTTTTATCCATGTTGAAAAGTAAATAAATAAAAAAAAATTTTAAAAAAAATTAAATGATAATAATAGGTAATAAAAAAAATTCAGGCAGCTGAGACGCAAGAAAAATTGTGTGAAGAAACAGGAAAAAAAATTAAATTTTCATCATAAAACTACAGTTTTTTGCTTTACTTTTAGATGTGATCTTTTATTTATGTATATGTATGTATATATATATATATATATATATATATATACATATATATATATAATTAGTGTGAGCATTTGAGCAGTTTATTAGATTAGTTTGAGCATTTTTGTGGTGTATTTATTGTAATCTAGATTACAATGGATTTTCAAATCATTGTTTTTATTTACTTTTAACATGACGTTTAAACGTCTGGAATTTGAGGTTGTACGTAATAAATGTCACGGTGCAATCAAAACAAGTGAGAAACACATTGGCTGCTTTAAAAAGAGGGCTAAATGCTGCTGTCTGTCAGGTCCTGGAGCTGCTAAAAGAGATCTTAATTGAAATAAACCGTTTCTGCTTCTTCTTTGTGTTTAAATGCAGAGGATGTCATTCATCATTCAGCAAGTTTTGCATGTTAGCTTTGCTGTTTGACATGTTATGAACAGACCACCATCCTTATGAGGGCAAGGGACGCATGGAACTATAGATCTGACAACGTTTTCAGATCAGTAGATAATTGTCAGGGCTGTTGGGGGTAGATCTCTGGAGTAGTACTGTAGTAGTCTGTGTAGGCAGCAGCATATAAATACTGTAACGTGTTGGCTGTGGATGTGTGTGTACTCGCTGGCTTCATTCTGCCCTTTTATTTTTCTTTCTGTAGTATTTTTGTTTGTGAGTGGGTGGAAGCAGGTATGGGTTAACATGTATAGCAGCGTGCATCTCTGTGACTGGTGCTGAGACGGTTGCCACGGGCTGCAAGGTAACTGTGCGCTGCTATGGCAACAGAGCGGAAGCCCCTTGCCTTAAATGGGCAGGGAGGAAGCAAGCAGCCATCAGTCTTGATGACTCTACCTAGTCAGGCAGAGGACTCGCTAGAGACGAGGTGGGTGGATGAAACAAGGGATTTCCTCTCCTACACCTCCGCCTCCCCCACTCTACTCTGCCTCACTCCCTCCATATGCTTCAGAGTTCTCCAGTGGCAGCTTTTCACAAAAACACCTCTACAACAGCCTCTGGCACACCAAAAGCATGTTCTACAGTACAGAAGGAAAGTTTTTACCTTGCTAATGAAATTTCTTTTCATTTCAACCTGTTGAAATAGTGATACTCTTTGTTCTTTTCATAAATCTAAAGCAGTCGTGTAAAATTAGGAACATATTGTAGTGAGAGATTAGCCACTCTCAACGTGCCCACAATAAGTGAAGTCACAGCCTGTAGCTTATTTGCAGAGAAGCCGGAATAAGTGGCGAGCCAGCATAGTTGTCAAATTATGCACAATAACTGTTCTGTTATAACATATCGTATCGCACTGAAACGTACCATATCGTATCATGTTGCATTGGATCATATATCACATCACATCACATCACATCACATCACATCACATCACATCAAATATCGCGCTGAAACGTACTATATCATATCATGTTGCATTGGATCATATATCACATCACATCACATCACATCAAATATCACGCTGAAACGTACTATATCATATCATGTTGCATTGGATCATATATCATATCATATATCATATCATATATCATATATATCATGTCATATGTCATATATCAAATATCATATCATATATCATATCATATATCATATCGCACTGAAACGTACCGTAACGTATCATATTGCATTGGATCCTATGTCATGTCATATATCATGTCTTATCGCACTGCAACGTACTATATCGTATCATGTTGCATTGGATCATATATCATGTCATGTCATATCATATGTCATATCATATATCATATCGCACTGAAACGTACCGTAACGTATCATATTGCATTGGATCCTATGTCATGTCATGTCATGTCATGTCATGTCATATATCATGTCATGTCATATATCATGTCATGTCATATATCATGTCTTATCGCACTGCAACGTACTATATCGTATCATGTTGCATTGGATCATATATCATGTCATGTCATATCATATGTCATATCATATATCATATCATATATCATATATATCATATCATATATATCATATATCATGTATCATGTCATATTGCACTGCAACGTACCATATCGTATCATGTTGCATTGGATCATATGTCATGTCATATCATATTTCATATCATATCATATGTTATATCATATATCATATATGTCGTATCATATATCATATATATCATATATCATATCATATCGCACTGCAACGTACCATATTGTATTTTATTGCATCATATTGTATCTTATCATATTGTTTCGTATTGCATCACATCGCATCACACCATATTGCACCAAATCACACCGTATCTCACTGTACTGTTTTATCTTATCGTTTCAGAACACAACACATTGTACCATACCGTACCATACCATATTCTGTTGTATAGTAGCATACCGTACTGTGTCATAAATAAGGTATTGTGTTTGTATTGCTTTGTATTGTGTCACATGGTACCAAGATTATTATGACTGGTGGCTAAGAATCTAAACCAGTTAGCATCATAAACATCTACACGGTGAAATGTGGTTTTGGCAGCGTCGTGCTCGGGTTATTAGACTGGCAGAGTCGTGATTGGAAGAGAGATCGATAAAGGAAGATATCGAGCAGTACTCGGTCCTAAAGCTGGGGTGACAGTGTACTTCCTCGAGTAACCCAAATACTGTCTGGATCTGAACCCAGTGTTTGTGAAACAGGGACACAAACACGATTATTTACTTATGTTTCCAATATAAATGTAGAGGATTCTTCACCATAGTGATCATTTTGCCATCACCGCTTCCAACTCAAAAATAACACCTGCAACAAACCCAAAGGCCCGGCAGAGGTTTGCATTCTCAGAGTGCTTCAACTTATTAGGGTCCGAGCCATACGAAGTATGGCAGGGCTCTGTTGTTGTTGAAATGTTTATTATTAGGGTCCGAGCCATACGAAGTATGGCAGGGCTCTATTGTTGTTGAAATTTTTTTTTTTTTCCTCAGCACAACTCGCTCAATTTTGACCCCCTTAGCCTCCGTGAAAAATTGCGAAACTTGGCACACCTCAAGCCCGGCAAAAATAGCGATTTTCACAGGTCCTCATGCACGCCAATGCAAAAATGCCTCGACAGCGCCCCCTAGAAACGCCAAAGATGGAAAATAAAATGGGGTCTCAAAAGCCTACTTTGACGTAGGACAACAAAATTCAGCACACATGTCTACCACCTCAAGACGGCCAAAAAAGTCAGTCATACACTTGCTGTCATGGCAACGGGGAGTCCACCATCTTGGCGTTTGCGGCCATTTTTTTGCCCATTTTTGTCAATTTGGGCGCATCGCATTTGAACAAACTAGTCTGAAGGGATTCATGCTATTGACTGCACATTCGCCATGGAGCTTCCTGACAAGATGGGGACCGAAAGTTATTCAAATCTTTCCAATAGGACAAAGCGTGTTACCGTGGCAACCCATGGAAAAAAGCGTTCTTGCCATGAAATACGGTTTACTTATAACTTCACAGAAATACATCAGATCTGCACCAAAACTGGAAGCTTTCATATTTGGTAGGTCCTTAACACATTACACTATTCATTGTGGGGGGGTAGGGGCACTTTTTGGGGGGGGGGGGTCCTGAACGTTTAATTTGACCTAGGTCTATGAAATTTGGCACACGTGTAGCACCCCAAGATGAGCAAAAAAGTGCATTGACCACCTGTTACCATGGCAACAGGGTGTCCACTATCTTGGTGTTTTACGCCCATTTTGCACTATACGTGCATTGTTTTTAAACTAACCAGTGTGGGATTCATACCATTGACTTCACATCCACCCGGAAGCTTTGTGACAGGTGGAGGTTTCGGCATGAGGCGAGGACCCGATGGATGCCGCTGGCGGCTTTTAACTCATTTCCTTGTTCATCTACAAACCACCTTGCAGATTTCTTTTCATCTTAAAGCCAATAAAAAACAATCCTGAAAACTTTGTGTTGCAGCAGCGGTCGGACTCCTCCTCAGCTGACCGCCGTCTCTGTGATTAGTAGTGAAAAATGTGAAGCAGATAAAGAGGAGCTTTCAGGGACAGTAGAGCAGAGGGGTTCAGCAAGGTCAGGGGGGTACGTGAAAAAGGGGAGGGGGGGAGATATCTGTTTGAATGCGAAGGGGGGCCTCTGACAGTAGCACATAAGAGGAGCTGGGAGGGGGGGGTGTGAATGAGCGCACTGACGTCAATGCTGTCCTGTGGCTCAGAGCCAGGGGACCGAGCGGCTCACAGCTCTGGGAACACACACACACACACACACACACACATAGTCCCACTCCCAAACACAACACACACCTGAGGCTGCTGTCCACTCCTGAGACAATTCTCTCCTCCCAAGTCCTCTCATCACAAACAGCCGCTAACATGTGTAGACGGGTTTGTCCTGGCCCTACGAGGGCCGAGTTGTGGAAAGACGAGACGACTGATGTGCTCCTTCGCTAACAGCAAAGGTGTTAATGAGTCACAGACGGGCAGCACAAAGGGACGTGTGGAATGTCTCTGAACAAACGAGCAACATGTAAGAATTCAGCTTGTTAAAGGAAAAGACGGGATGAATTAGTTGTTTTTGTCTGAACCAAGCCGCTCATAATGGAGAGGGTTTGTCACATGTTGGGATTTAACTGGGAAATGTATTTCACGTCACTGCATCACCCCTCCGTGTCCTCTCCGTGTCCCCTCGGTGACCTGCAGATGATCTCCAAGCCCAGCGAGTCACCTGTGGGCCGGCAGCACCAGAGCCATCCCGAGGAAACGGAGGAGGAGCTGAGGGAGCACCAGGACGGAGGAGCTCTCCCGCTGGGGGTCACCATCAAGCAGGAGCCTCCCGACCCCCAGGAGCTGCAGGAGGAGCTGCAGCAGCACAGGGAGAGGCAGGCCGAGCAGGAGCTCCTCTTCCGACAGGTATAGCCCCGTCTGCAGAAAGAACCGGTGATTCCTCCTCTGCTTGGCAGCAAGGCGTGGGCGTAGCTGGGGAAGTCCTAGATGGGAACACTCAGGAATACCGTTTGGGATGGGGGAATGTCATGTCTCACGCTGTCGGAGGGATTTAACAGGAAGAGAAAATGGAAGTGGGAATGTTTGTTCTTGCTGCCATCTGCTGGTCGCTCGCTGTAATTACACTAAAAGCAACATTTCCTCCTCTCAGCCAGCTTTAGACGGCTATACTTCAACGTCGTTCCACAGAAACGTTCATGTTTGTCATGTTTTGGAGCAGCAGGCTCTCTTACTGGAGCAGCAGCGGATTCACCAGCTGAGGAACTACCAGGCGTCGATGGAGGCTGCCGGTTTATCCGTCTCCTTCCCTGGACACCGGCCGCTGTCCAGGGCGCAGTCATCCCCAGCCTCGGCCTCCTCCTTCCCCATCAGCGTCCCCACGCCTGATCCGCCTGTCAAGCCTCGCTTCACCACAGGTCACCATCCACCTTCTCTTTGCTTTACGATGAACCAGTAGCTTTTATTTGTGCATTTGGGACCAGAAAGAAAGAAAAATCCATTTAAAAAACAGCTGAATTGGCCGAAAATAAAAGGAGAAATGATGCTGAGCGCCATCTGCTAGCAGAAATAACTTCAGATCAGGAAATTATCCTGGAACTCAATGAGCAATAAAATATTAAAGAAAACCCCTCTCAGCTATGAGGATGCTGAATATTCTAACAGCTTTTCGCACCGAAGGTATTTTTAGTTTGACCTACTTTCCTCCCAACTTCGATCCGAGGAAGTTTTCTGCAGTCAGGCTGCGAGGTTTAAAGCCGTTGCGTGTGTTTCCCCAGGCCTGGTGTACGACTCGCTGATGCAGAAGCACCAGTGCATGTGTGGAAACACCAACAGCCACCCGGAGCACGCCGGGCGGATTCAGAGCATCTGGTCGCGGCTGCAGGAGACCGGGCTCAGAGCGCAGTGTGAGGTCCGTGTGGAGACACACACCAGCCGGCTGTCTCGTAAAGTGGACGGATTTTGTTGACTGTTTAAGTGTGTGTGTGTGTGTGTGTGTGTGTGTGTGCAGTGCATCCGTGGGAGGAAGGCCACTCTGGAGGAGCTTCAGACGGTCCACTCTGAAGCCCACGTTCTGCTGTACGGAACCAACCCACTCCGGCAGAAACTGGACTGTAAGCTTCGTACTTCCACTGTGAGATGAAAGCACTCCTGCCGTAACGCTAACGTTGACTTCCTGCTCTGCAGGTTCCATCACGCCCATGTTTGTACGGCTGCCGTGTGGCGGAGTCGGGGTGAGACCAGTTTAGTCCTTTAGACGATGACGAAGAGGTTTGAACGAGTCCGTTTCCTCCCGTCTGACGTGCCGCTGTGCGTTACAGGTGGACAGCGACACCATTTGGAACGAGGTGCACTCGTCCAGCGCCGCTCGCCTCGCCGTCGGCTCCGTCGTGGAGCTCGTCTTCAAAGTGGCGACCGGCGAGCTGAAGGTGGGCGCTCCTCACCGTGTTGATGCCGTCTGTAAACGGACGACTTTGTGAAGAGCGAGATGAACCACATATTGGGATGTTTCCTAACGTTAGCTTTGCAGCTGCTTGGTAAACAGGCTTCTGTCGCTCTTTGCAGAACGGGTTCGCTGTGGTCCGCCCCCCTGGACACCACGCAGAGGAGAGCACCCCCATGTAAGGCCGCCGCGCCCAGCTGGAGACGCTTTACGCACGAACAAGCAGCAGCTCTGGAACGTGTGGAATAGAAAGGACATAAGTTCCTGCGTCCCTCTCAGACTGCTGTTTCTCTCTGACATCCTCTCTGCAGAATGTGAGACGTAAAAATGGAGCATTTTCTCTGTTTTCCTGCTGCTTTTAGGGGATTCTGCTACTTCAACTCGGTGGCCATCGCAGCCAAGCTGTTACAGCAGAGACTCAGCGCCAACAAGATCCTCATCGTGGACTGGGTCAGTCTCCTGATAAAACCTGATCCAGCTCCTCTTCTATCAGTGTGGAGACGTTTCCAATTGGTTTGTGTCTGCCGTCTTCCTGCAGGACGTTCACCATGGCAACGGCACCCAGCAAGCATTTTACGATGACCCGAATGTCCTCTATGTGTCCATCCATCGCTACGACGACGGCAACTTTTTCCCAGGAAGCGGCGCGCCTGACGAGGTGTGTGTCTTTAAGCCATAACTTAAGTACACACTTCTAACCAATAAAACAGCTCGTATTTAATTTCTCTTTTATTCATTTCATGATGATGTTGTTTCTTTTTTATCCATTGTTTTATTAAACATCTTGTTTATTTACTTATAAAGGATTATAAATGTATTCTTTAGTTTAAAAGTCTTTTGGGAAATGTGTGTGATGAGCAGATGAAGCTTGTAGCTTTGAATGTACGATGGCGCCACCTGCTGACCGCTCTGAGTTTAAGAAATTCTTTTTTAATTTTACGTTTCAGTTATATATTAATAAAAACTGTTTTAGAGTAGAAGCCTAGGAAACTTGTCTATTATATAAAACCATTATTATTATCTTTTTATTATTATTATTATTATTATTATTTTATTCTTCTTATTATTTTTTTATTTTATTTTTTTATTTTTTATTATCTTATTATTTTTTTATTATTATTTTTATCATTATTATTATTGTTATTGTTATGTTTTTTATTTTTATTATTATTTTATTATTATTATTTATTTTATTTTATTTTTATTATTATTTATCTGCTTATTTTATTTAATTTTATATTTTATTTTAACAAAGGACAAAATAATAAAAAAAAAAACAAAAAAAAAACACCAAAATATTTAAAATAACCATATTGTATGTATAAAACACCACCTAAGGAAGAATACATAATATATCCAGTTACATCTAAAAGTAGGAAGGAGCAAAAGCTTTTTTGTTGCTGCAGAAAATAATTTTATTTTACATAGAAGGTTTTTTTTTCCTGATCTATTTTGAAAGTACTTGTACTTCTACCTTTGACATGTTAGTACTCAGAGTGGACATAAGTACCATAATCACGTTTATTTTGATGTTTTCTGATAGTTTTCTGCTCATTAACCCACATTGTCCCTCACTACCTCCCAGTCCAGTGTTTAAACTGGTGCAACATGGGACCAGATGTGCAGAGAGACGTTAACACAAAATAAAAACACATAATAAATGTATCAGTCGACACGCTACAATATGTTTTTATTTCCATTTGTTTCTTTTGTTGCCCGACTTTTTGTTTTTAATGAACATTTCATACGGAGCGACACTTCAGTTTATACGTTAAAGGTAGAGTATGTAAGATTTTCAATATTTTCAAAATAAATTAACTAAAAAAATAACTACAATCCTAATTAGAAAGTTTTTTTTTAAACATGTAGGTTCTAGTCTGTCCATATTTAATGGACAAAGACTTTTTTTAAATGTTTGCCTACCAGTAAAAAAAAAGTGCTTTTTGTCATTTGTCATTAATTAAACTTGTAATTTAATAACATCAAATATGGACAGACTGGAACCTACATGTCTAAAAAACTATCTAATTATGATTGTAGTTGTTTTATTAGTTAATTTATTTTGAAAATATTGAAAATCTTACATACTCCACCTTTAAAAAGATGAAAAATTTGTTTTGAGGGAGGGAAAAAAACCTTCTCTTATTAAAAAACATAAATATAAAAAGCATCAAACCACCATTTGCTCCATAACAAAGCTTTAAGAGTCAGTATATTTACTGATTTATAGAAGTATATTCTTACATAGCATGATTTTAGTGCCAGCTGTAAGCGTGCTGCTGTGTGCAGGTGGGCAGCGGTCCTGGAGTCGGCTTCAACGTCAACGTTGCGTTCACCGGAGGCCTGGACCCTCCCATGGGGGATGCAGACTACCTGGCTGCCTTCAGGTACGAAACAGAAAAATGACCATTTCTTCTCTTTTTTTGTAATTCCTACAACTTTATGAAGTTTGATCCCTTTTCAAATGAATCTTTATTCAGTTTGTAACTTAAAAGCAGCTTAAAGACGTCTTTCTTCTCCTCACGCTGACTCCTCCCTGCCAGGTCTGTGGTGATGCCGATAGCCAATGAGTTCGCTCCGGACATGGTGCTGGTCTCCTCTGGCTTCGACGCCGTGGAGGGACACCCCCCCCCGCTGGGCGGCTACACCCTGACCTCTAAATGTGAGCATGAGATTATCTGCAGTGTTTCTTATCTCGCAGCCCAGCTTGGTCCAGAAAAGATGCACTCAAAGTGGATGAATTAGCAACATATCCCCTCCTGCTTCCTGTCTGCAGGTTTTGGCTATCTGACCAGGGAGCTGATGACCCTCGCTGGAGGCCGGGTGGTCCTAGCACTGGAGGGGGGGCACGACCTCACCGCCATCTGTGATGCTTCTGAGGCCTGTGTGGCCGCCCTGCTCGGCCAGGAGGTAGGACCGTCGCTGGGTCACCACACACCCTTACAGACAGCCGGTTTCAGAGACTAAACCGCCACAGATAAGGCAGGATGTGTTGTTCTGCTTATCACTGCTCATATTTCATCTTGATTCTGTCCCATTATTCCTGACATCTCTCCTCTTTTTAAGCCCTATTAATTTGCTGTGAGGCAACATTTGAACTTATTGAACGATAAAAGGCAGAAAGGTGAACTAAAGATGGAAGAAGCTCCACGTTTGTCTTGTAGAAAGCAGGAAATGTTTTATATTCACTGAGTTTTTCTCCCATCAAGCTGGAACCGCTGCCAAAGGCCATCCTGGAGCAGAGGCCCAACCCCAACGCCGTTCTCTCTCTGGAGAAGGTTCTGGAGACACACAGTGAGTCCACAGCCAGGAACACAAGCGTCTTGTCGTACATGTGATGTGGAAGCTGACCTGTGTTTGTTTCTCTTGTCTCTGCGTCCTCTCAGGTAAGTACTGGCGCTCTGTGCATCGCTACTCTTCGCGGGTCGGGCTCTCGCTGCTGGAGGCCAAACGAGGAGACTCTGAGGAGGCTGAAGCTGTCAGCGCCATGGCCTCTCTGTCCGTGGCCAACACGAACACCATGGATCCACGGTAACACATGCAATATTACTGACTGGAAAGAAAAAAAAAAAAAAAAAAATATATATATATATATATATATATGTATATATATATATACACTACTCACAAAAAGTTAGGGATATTTGGGTTTCAGGTGAAATTTATGGAAAATACAATATGTTCATGCTACAGTGATATAATATCATAAAAGTAAGACATTTAAGTAGAAGGATGCACTACTGATTTCCTCATCTCAAAAAATTCATTCAACACAAAAGGTAAAAACAATGGTAGTTACACCACAACAAAAAATTTGAACGTCTCAATATCTCGTCATGTGCCCTTGAGCATCAATTACAGCTTGACAACGACGTCTCATGCTGTTCACAAGGCAACTTATTGCCTGCTGAGGCATGGCATCCCACTCTTCTTGAAGGGCAGCCCTCAGGTCATTGAGGTTCTGGGGTGCAGGGTTTCGAGCCTCTACACGACGGCTCAGCTGATCCCACAGGTTTTCAATGGGATTCAGGTCTGGAGAGAGTGCAGGCCATTCCATTTGAGGTACACCAGTCTCCAACAGCCGTTCCCTGATGATGCAGCCTCGATGAGCAGGAGCATTGTCGTCCATGAAGATGAAATTAGGCCTGTGCTGTTCATGTAGGGGCACAATCACTGGATTAATGATGTTATTCAGGTAGTATGGGCTTGTCACTGTACCATTCACAAAGTGTGGGGCAGTTCTGTACCAAGTGGACACCCCTGCCCACGCTGTAACGCCGCCACCACCAAAAGCTGGCCTGGTGACAACAGTGGCTGATGCATAGCGCTCTCCCTGACGTCTCCAACATCGTTGCCGGCCATCATTTCTGCTCAGTGTGAATCGACTTTCATCAGAGAACAGCACTGAGGCCCACTGGTTCCTCGTCCAGCGTAAATGCTCTCTGGCCCATGCAAGACGATGATGCCTGTGCCTGGTGGTGTGGTCAGGTACCCGTGCAGGTCGTCTAGCACGCAGACCACGCTGATGGAAACGGTTTGGAATGGTCTGACGTGACACTTGGGTGCCTCTCACCTCTCTTAAACGTGCCTGGAGTTGAGTGGCATTCATCATCCGGTTTCTCAGGGCAGTGTTCCCAATGTAGCGGTCATCAGCACGGGATGTGGCCAAAGGACGTCCACTTCTAGGCCTTTCTGTGACTCTTCCAGTCTCTCCATATCTCTGCTGCAACCTGCTGATGACACTCTGTGACACTCCAAGCTCAGTGGCCACTTCTGTCTGAGAACGTCCTGTTTGAAGCATCGCAATGGCAAGGGACTGTTGTTCCATTGTTAGGTGTCGTCTTGGTCTCATGATGTCAAAATGTGAACAGCATGATGAGGACAACTGTTTAAACACCAGCTCTAATTGAACCAGGACATTTATTGGTCAATTCAAGGATCACACACCTGCCGTGATTTTTGCCGTTAAGCTCCTTGTTAGAGAACAGCAACTTGTGCAAAATTTATTGAAACATTTAACAGTTGGACATGTGGATTTAAAAGCTTAGAGAAGATCACATTAAGTTCACCTGAACAGGTTTGAATGCATTTTAGGCTTGTTGTGAAATTTCACCCAAAAGCTGAATATCCCTAACTTTTTGTGAATAGTGTGTGTATATATATATATATATATATATATATATATATATATATATATATATATATATATATATATATATATATATGTATGTATATAAATATATATATATTTTTTTTTTTTTTTTTTTTTTTTTTTAACATGTACAGTAGAAGGTTTTAACTTTTGTCAGCATCAAAAATACAAATCCTGTTTCCAGAGATGTTTGGGATCCTTTTAAAACAATACAATAAATAGTTCAACCCTTATTGAGCTGACAGGAATATAAGAATCGACTTGATCAAATGAAGTGTGTTTAACGAATCCATCCGGCACCATCTGCATCTACACTTGGCCTCTTTCTTTTTATTCCATTCATGGTTTACATTAATAAAGGTAGAAATGTTAGAAATAAAAGAATCATTTGCTGCCAACCAGAGGACCAAGCAAGCCACACCAAGACCTTATCCTAGATTATAAAGGTCAAAAATACAAACTGCATCACAACTTTATTTTGCTAAAGACCTGTGTGTGTAATCAGTGGTTGGAGCTATTTTTATGCCCTTTGGAGCTGAGATTTAAGTGTTATATCTCAGCTTATTGACACAGTCGTCCTACAGCAAGACTGAAACTAAAGTCCTGAAATGGTTCAACAAAGCAGATGTGTGACATGTGATGCTGCCTCAGGATCTTCTGTTGTTGGAGCATTCTGCAGACAGCTTCTCATCTGCTCATAACACCCAACAGGAGTCTGTTATTTGTGTTCATCAAGGATATTCTGTATTAGGTTACTATGTATGAGAGAATATGTCTGTAAATGTTTTAAATAAATCTCTGCATCAGGTGAAGTCTGATGCAACCTGGGACTGTCACAGACAAACAGTGCCTTTTGCACCTTTAAATGATAGCAGCTATGGTGTTTTATCTCTGTCACGGAGGACCACACATTGGGTTTTTTCTTCCCAGCTGAGACATGGACTCTCTCCGCTGTCCGTCCATCACTTCTGCTCAGATTGGCTCATTCGCTTCCTCTGTGTGTCTGGATGCAGGACTAAATGCATGTTTTCCAAGGCTCTGCTCTGCCCATGTGGTCGTGTTGTGGTGGCGTGATGCTTCCATACGCTGTGCAGCCTCAAGGCCTGAAGGTCACATGCATCCTGCAGTGGCTTGTCTCCTTTGCTAGAATGTTCTTTGTTGTATTTCATTGAGATTTATTTTAATCCATCCTTACTCAGAGACACCAGGTGACATTTCTTCTCTTCCCTCACACACACAGCTGTGCTCATATGTCTTCATCCACTTTCATTAAAGAAAAGGCTGAATTTACAACAGTCACTCAAATAACTGGAGACTTAAAAAAGGAACAGTAACTAAAAATTTGCAAAAATATCATTTAGTAATATAAGACACAGTTTTTTCATTTAATTGAGTTGAAAAAAAACAAACAAACAAACAAATGTGTCCTGGACAAATGAGAGACTTTTCTGTTGAACAGTGGGACAAAATACCTGTCAACAGGTGCAGAAGTCTGACTGAGAGGAACAGAAAACACCTGACTGGAGCGGAAACATTAAAGGATTCTTCAACTAAATATTACTTTATGACTGATGGAATATGGAATAAATTATCTTATTTGTTTGCTTTTTAAAAAAATATTTCTATTGAACCAGAATTAGAAAATAATGTAATGATTTTCTTCAAATTTTTATTCATTATTACTTTAGTCAATTTAAGCTTATTTAGCTGTTTTTTTCCTTCTTTAATGAAAGGGGATGAATAAATATGAGCACAACTGTATATGTAGGAATCCATATAAATAATAATAAATAATCCAATATTCCTTCTGAAACTGTCCCCCAGTTTGTCTCCGGAACTCCTCAAGGTGTGCACACTTCTGGTAAAAACATGTAGAGGACGCTGCACAGCGATAAAAGACTGGGTTTTTTTGCAAGCTGTGCCTGAAAGGACCTAAATTTAGATAAAAGAAGAATTTTATCGCCAAGTGATGAAAATACATTATTTTTCTCACTATTATGAGCAAAATAATCCCAGTACTGAAGTATTTTACCCATTTCAACCCATTATTTTGCTCGTAAGTAAAACGATGGGTGGAAATGGGTAAAATACCTCAGTACTGTAATATAAGTACACACAGCTGAATTGTATATTTTACAGGCAGCTGTTTTTTTCCTTCTTTAATGAAAGGATATGAATAAATATGAGCACAACCTAATTAAACACGTCTTCTAGACGTCTTCTAAATCAATTTAAGCTTTAAATATGAACAGAATTACTTCCCAATCAACTGTATAGATGACTCACTGGAATGGAAACATTGCAGACTAGTTTAGGAACATCATAACTCATTTATTGGGACAAAAAAATAAACAAAAAGCAGATTATTCAGATGAGGAACAGATTAAATTAGCGGATTCAGTCACTATTATGGAAGGTAACTTGATGTTTTTATTTCTGCATCACTTTCCTGCTCCACCCTCGTTTTTCTTCCATCCAGAAAGTGTGTGTTGTTTATCTGAGACGGGTTGCAGAGACAACAGCTTCACTGGGATGGAGGATGGTCCAGCTCCTCCGGGGGGGTCTGAGGACTTCCCTGCCCTGGAGGGAGTGGAATCTCTTCAGTGTCTCCAGAATCTTTTCCATTTTTCCATGACGACTGAGATCTTGTCATAGATGAGAGTTACAGAACACTTTGAGCCAAACAAAATCAGATCAAACCAGGCGGGATTGCTCCTTTCCCATCATGCAACACAGCATGACCCCCTCCTCCTTGTCCCCGTCTCTAGGCCAGGGGTAGGCAAGCCTCAGTCCTGCAAATGTTAGGAGTTTCCCTGCTGCAACACACCTGATTCACACCAATCAAGCTCTGCACAGCTCTGCTGGTGAAGTCTGATGTGTGTCAAGTGCGTTGCAGCAGGGAAACTCCTAACATCTGCAGGACTTGAGGACCGGAGTTGACGACCCCTGGTCTAGAGGGGGTCGCCACAGCAAATGTTGTCATTTCTGCAAGTTTTACACCAGACACAACTCCTGCTTTCATCCAGGCTCAGGACTGACCCTCAGGTGGTTCGAGTCCACCTGCAACATGGGGGACTTGAACCACCGACCTTCAGGCCAGTGTAAAGTAGGTCTGGACGATTAATCGGATTTTAATCTAAGTTACGATCTGGGTTTTCAACGATGATAAAAATAAAAGGGTGTGATTATTTTTCTCTCTGCAGTTTCCTCTCCTGCTGTCTTCAGCTGCTAATCGAGCGTCTCTGGCGTTGCAGCGCTGTGCTGTAAACTCCTCCCACAGCCGCTTTGCTTTCATTCAGACACTGCTGCCAACTTGGCGACTTTCTCGCTAAATCTGGAGACTTTTTTTGTTAAAAGCGACAAATCTGGCAACTTTTACTGGAGTTATTAGAGACTTTTCTGGTGTTTTGGCGACTGACTTGAAGGCACATATTGTTCTGCAGTTACTGTAAGGAAGGAGCAGCGGGAGCCTCTCCCGTCCTAAAGCACTCCCAGGCGGCCAGTCTCAGTCGGCTCCGGCTGCAGGTCAATGTAGAATAACTGCAGTAGGTTGTGGAAGTTCACCTAAACATAGTTTATACCATTGTCAGTGACAACTGGCTGCATTATTTTCCTATACATAGTTCGGCCAGTTAAACACTGTAATATCCCGCCGTTACCGGGGCGTTACCATAGCAACGCGTTAACCAGCTGGTTCAGATCAGCCGTCTTTTAACAGGTGAATGAGAGAAACGCGCTGCAGCCTGACAGCGGTTGTTTGGCATAAAACGTACATCCAGGCCAACGTAAAATAGTTCCTATATAAGCGGTAAAAGCGGATTAAACAACTCGGAACCGTGCATTAGACGGTTATAATGTACGACACGGAGTCTAGAACACCACGACGCGCAGCGTTGTTTAAAAATACTGGATAATTGTGTTAAATAATCGAGATCTCAATTTCAGTCAAAATAATCGTGATTATAATTTTTGTCATAATCGAGCAGCTCTAGTATAACCAGGAATTTCATTTTGTTTATTTCCTGTTTACGAACGTCATCTAAGCCCGCTGTCCAATCACAACCCTTCCCATCTCCATATCTAAAGCAGATTTAAGTAAAGGCGAATAAACGTGTTTTTCATGTAAACTATAAGGAGAATGTTTTCATTCATTTATCATCCGTACCGCTGGAGCGTATCCCAGCAGCCTTTGGGAGACCCAAAGACTCCGTCCCATTTTGTGTGTTGTCTGAATTTGTGATTATGTTTAGAGGTGTGTTTTATTGTTGCATCTTTATCCTTCCCCCTTTAGTTAGACGACGCGCAGCGTTGTTTAAAAATACTGAATAATCGTGTTAAATAATCGCGATCTCAATTTCAGTCAAAGTAATCGTGATTATAATTTTTGTCGTAATTGAGCAGCCCTAGCGTATCGCCAGTTCTACCTGGCCACGCAACACAGCATGACGTATCATAACCTTTAGATCTTTGTCTTGAATAACTGTTCGAACAAACAAACGAATTCCAGATCAGAGTTTTTGTTGCGTTTTAGAAAATTATCCAACTTTTCTGGAAACTGGGATTTTATTGGATTTGTATTAAAGCTGAATAGAAGAGAAATGTTTTATGGTCTTAAGGTGCATGAAGACCAGGTTACCGTGAGCTGTTTGAGGAGATGTAACCTCCGTTTTATCTCCCCGCAGGCCGGACGAGGAGCCCATGGAGGAAGAGGCGCCGCTGTAACGGGAGGCGGCCGCCAGGGAGTCGCAGTGTTACCATTGACCTCTCCGGAGAAGAGTCTGATCCCTTCATTTAGTCCCCCTAACCCCACTCACCACGCCAGTCACCTTGATTGGCGGCCTCTCGGCCAAAAACGAGGGAGAGGGGGCGGGCTCAGCCTCAGAGTAGGGAGCCAATCAGAAGACAGAGGACTGGACTGGAAAAAGAAAACTAAAACATAACAGCGTTGCTTGGCAGTACTCGCTCAAAGACTTCTTTTTTTTTTCAGTCGCGACCCCCCCCTCGTTAGCACACAGTGGCTAACTGAGCGATCGCGGCAGCGGGGGCGGGGTCTTTGGAGCGGGGGGGCGAGATCAGGTCTCGTCATGTGCAGAAGCATACGGTGCTTTACGCGGCTGCACGCGGACCACTTACAGTATGGACACCAGGGACGGCAGGCGTCCCCCCAGCTGTCTGAAAGCAGCTCAAGGGGGGGGGCGGTTCTCTTTTCTCTTTTCTTAACTTCTTTCCCTACGAAGCAGCGGCGTCGCAGGGACCAAGACAACTCCACCAGCTGCGTTCACTGTGGATTCTGGTTGCTTTGAGGAGACCTTTTTCTTTTCCCCAGAGGTTTGACGGCGAGTTTGTCGTCTCGCCTGGAGGTCGACGAGCGAGAGGAGTGCCTTGGTGAGGGTCCACCTGATTTCAGGATTGTTCAGGAAAAGATTGCCTTAAGTTAAAAGATTTTCTCCCCCAGAGGAATCAGCGCCAGGAAGGGAGACGGAACGACAAAAAGCAAACAATCTTTCAGCATGTTTACTCGGAACGTGACGACGACAGCATTTATGTCTCTCACAGCCTCTCTTCAAGAGTTACTTTACTTTTCGGATGGATCTATTTTTCTGTAAAAAAAAAAAACTTTAAACAAAAAAAGAGAAAGAAAAAGAGAGAGAACGCTTTGTAAAGGTAGTTGCCGGCTTCAGTAGAGAGAAAAAAACCAAGAGTTCGATTGCAAATTGTCAAACAGGTTTTTAGCCTTTAATGTAGCTTCCCTTTAACCGAAGTCATCGCTTTCGACACATTAAAGCATGCATCTGAGCACAGGCCAGATTTCTTTCTTTTATTTGAATGTTTTCCAAAAGAGAAAGCCAAGCGGGAAAAGCCAAAGCATGAGTTTGCATTTACAGCTTCCCTCCTCTTAGCTGACGGCTCGACTAACATTTCACGTACTGGCCCTTTAAGAGGAGGCCGCCAGTACCCAGTTAAGTGTTTACTGATTTAATCCGTCGCAGATCAGGTGCGGATGGATGGAGCGCCCATGCTTGGCCGGTTGGCGACTACCTTGGTGCGAGGCGAACATGTACATTGGATTGGATATATTTTGACAGGCAGTAACGGCGTATTGTCGCTTTGTATGATTTCCGCATCCAGTTGTCGATATACGATATCAGAAATGTGTTTGGTAAGCGTGTCCACTTTTTATTATTATTATTATTATTATTATTATTATTGTTGTACAAGATTATTTTTCTAACTTTTCTTTTTTCATCCATAGATTTTGTTCTGTGTTTTTATCCGTTTTCAGGATAGTTATAGGGCTGCCATTCACGTACGTAGTGCTGTTGTCATTTCTTGTTCAGGACTTCTTTCTTTCTTGTATTTATCACAAACAAGGAGCAACACTTTCTTTATTTCTTTCTACGGCTCCCTCCGCCTTTTTTTTTTTTTCGTTGCATTTTCATCAATGTATTTATAACATGTACTGTTTATAGGAGATTTGTATATGAAAAATTTATAAATTTACTCTAATGACAGCTATGATATTGTGAGCAAAAAAAAAAAAAGCGTATGATGCTACTCCATGAGCTTAAAAAGAAGAAGCAGCATATTTAAGTCATCATTGACGGCACTGTTTTTCCGAGTTGCCCTTGAGCGAGGCATTACACGGCACTGCAATCGTTTTGATCACTTTGTTGCCTAATCGATACATTCTCCTCTCGTGCATGGGTGATATGCACTTACCTTCCGACTGTGACAACATCGTCCATCACGAGGTTTCCAAGCCGTTTTCATGTAGCTGGCTGAGTTTTCCGACGCGGGAAAAGACGACGGAGACGCGGACGTCAGCTGGAAAACATCATCCGGTTGCGTCTGACGTCCGTTTTCCTTTTGGAGTCCAACTGAACTCACTACGACTTAACTGCTCAAACCAACCCCTGCGTGTCGACGACTTTGTCAGATTAATGACTATCATGTTTGTTTTGAGTTGATATCATTTTATAAACTTGTAAAATTTGAGATTAAGTTGATATTTTTCATGTCTAACAAAACATTCCACTTGTTATGATTTGGCTCATTTTGGGGTTTTTTTAGAGGTGAATTTGAGGTTATTTTGTAGAAACTTTTTTTTCTTTGCTGTCTGCTCGCGCCAACTTTAACTCTTTGCATGGTTTGTGAGTCAGCATGCCTGCTTGTCTATGTAACAAAAAAAAATGTATTTGCACAATCGAAGAAGAACACTGGAGGACTTAAAGATATAACCTCCCCCCAAAACGCACCATGTAGGAAAGTTTTTTCTTCTGCTCTGGTGGGCAAACGGTTAAAAAGACTCCGCGGAGAAGCATTTGATATGTTGGGTGATTTTAACGCGATTCAGCACTTACAACATGTATGGACTGTGTTTGAGAGAGACGTGCTCTGCCAAACTTTGCTACAGTCACTACTAAAAAAAAAGACTCTCCCAAAGAATGTTCCTCTTTCAAAGATTTTTTTAGCCAGCGACAAGCAGATCAGAAATGATGGGTACTGTTTCAGAATCGGTTTGGGAATATCTAAGGGCATCGTCGACTGATTGTCACATCCACCTCGGCCAGTTCTATATGTATGTATATATATATATATATATATATATATATATATATATATACGTATATGTATGTGTGTATATATATATATACGTATATATATATATATATACGTATATGTATGTGTGTATATATATATATATGTATATATATATATATATATATATATATATGTATGTATATGTATGTGTGTATATATATAACCACTGTGGCTCAAGAGCAATTCTTGGTTTACATGTAAATGGATAAAAAAAAAGGTTATTTTTATTTGTTGTTTGTCTTTATTGATGAAAAATGTTATCTTTCTTTGGGACCTACGCTTTGGACATTTCATCTCTTGACATCATCAATAGAATATATTTCTGAAAAATACAAGCCGGTTGTCTCGTTGCTTCTGTTTCTTTTTTCCTCTCAACAAACTGGTTTCAGGATGTTAAAGGGTTTAATTATTTAGCTGACGGTGCAAAGACACGAGGAGAGCTTATATCATGTTTATCTCCTCAGAGATGAGAAGATGAGACCCTCTCAAAGTCCTTCTCGGTAACAATACATCCCCAATAATCCATGGCGGTGGATGCAGAGGCGTTCCTCGCCATATCTGTGTTTGTCAGCAGAAGTTTCTGACCTGTACTGGTTTTGTGAAACTAGCTGCTCGGTACATGACTGCAATGACGCTGGAGAGGATGTCACTACTTGTAAAAATGAGGAGATGTAAGAATCTCAGATGACTTGAGTTTGAGTGGAAAATCTAATTATAGTGTCACAAGTGTGTGTGAGTGTGTGTGTGTCTGTGTGTTTGCAGGATTCAGGCAAAGTCCAAGCAGCAGCTGTCAGATGATTTCCTTTGGCTTTCTTTATCTTGGATGATTTTTTGGATTATCCAAAGGGCATAATGGGACCAGGGGCCCACACCCATTGGGGGCCCTTTAGGGTATACACCAGCAGTTTTGACATGAAACAAAATGTAAACAAATACCACAAAGTTACACCAGTGTGTAGTGTATTACTACTGGTACCACTGGCTGAGAAAAATGTTAGAAAAGCCATTTCACAGTGTATCATTCACAATTTTTACAATGTGATGATATGAAAGGAGGCCCCTGCAACACTCGGGGCCCAGGGAACTGTGCACTTTTAATACGGCCCTGATTTTTGCAACAACCATTTCAAAAATTGGTGCAGTCAGTAAAAGCCTATAAATATGTTGCATGAAAACAGCTTTTTTTTTTTTTTAACAGACTGGAAAATGTATATCTTGTGGTTTTCAAAACAAGCTAAGAAATGAAAATAATTAAAAAAAAAAAAAAAATCAAATTGGCCTATAAATAAACTAATAACTTGGACCCATTTTAAAAAGCTCGTTTCGGGTGGGATTAATAATGGGTGAATCCTACTTTATTCTTTATTCCAGACATGTCTGTACATATCAGCAATTTATTAAAAAAAAAAAAAAAAAAAAAAGCACACATGTCTAGCCTATATATATTATCTATAGCCTATTACAAGAAATTTTCTTTTTTCTGCTCCTTTTCGAGCAGGTGCTCTGTTTTTGTTCTATAAAGTCTTGTTTTTACCTTTTTTATGACCATGTAAGAATAAAAAAAAAATTTATATTACACACACACACACACACATAATAATAAAATCATTCGTAAAGACAGACATTCATTCCAGTGCTTCCAAAAACAGGAGAGAAACGGAGAAAAATCATTTGAAAGGTGCAGATAAAAGTAGAATTCACCCTGTTTTTACACACACACACACACACACACACACACACGCACGCACGCCCCAGGGAAAAGCTCGTGCATGTTTCCGTGCCAGTGACATGCTGTCCAATGAGCAGCAGGCCCTTCCTCCAGCATGCAGACACAGACAGCCCATGTTTCCTCTCTGCAGCAGTGCCATGCCGGAGCTGCGGCGTTAGTAGGCTCCTTTCCCCCCCCCCATCTTCATCACCCTCAAGCGGGGAGATCCTCTCTCTCAACTCCGCTCTTCTTCCTCCTCCTAAGTGCACCATTTTATCTGATCTTTTTTCAATTCGGACATGCCTAACATCGTGCTTTTCAGCGGGAGCTCCCACCATGATTTGTCCCAGAAAGTGGCGGATCGACTGGGGCTGGAGCTGGGGAAGGTGATCACGAAGAAGTTCAGCAACCAGGAGACATGGCGAGTACACTTTTATATTTTATTTTATTTTATTTTATTTTATTTTACGCAAGCGCGATGCTGCCTTGCTTGTTTGACACATTTACGGTGTTAAATGGACGTATTCGTGCCTGAACGCACGGCTCTGTTGTTGCCTCATCCTCGGCATCACATGTGGATGTTAGCATTAGCATTTAGCTTTTAGCGTTAGCTTCAAGCGTTAGCATTTAGCGTTATTTATTTATTTATGTATTTATTTTATTTTATTGTGACAATACATATACAGATACAACGTAAGTAACTAATTCACATTAAATAAAATAAGCTATTAAATCTTTGTAAATCACACCTTTTCTTAAGTGTCTTTTGAGATATTCGGAACCCATGAAAATAATTGAAGTGTAAATAAACAAGTTCATTCACAATTAAATAAAATTCTGTGTGAACATAGCTTAGAGAATATCTAAATAACAACTTAATGACTTGTTTAAAAAAGAAAGGAACAAAAAAAAAGTTTCATGTGTGACTGATAAAAAAGTAAAAAGGAAGATAAATGATAAGTTTGTAAGGGGTAGGGACTTAATTTAGATCATATATATCAATAAGAGAATAAAGTTTGGTAGCTTGGGCATTTTTAATAAATTTTAAGCTTTTGTAAAATTGAGTTCATGTTCCATGTTGGGGAGGATTTTGTGAACCGGCTTTTATGTAAAATTTGGCAAAAAATAAGCGTTAGCATTTAGCTTTAGCTTCAGGCTAACAGTAGCTTACGATTAACCTGTAATGGCTGCACGTGATTAGCCACTTGTAAACACGCCGAGCTAGCTAGCCAATGTCGGTGCTTCCTTTTCCAGACAAATGCTTCAGTAATGGTTTATTACTCTGCCTATTTGAGTGATTACCTGTAATTTTTGTGTGTAGTCTAAATACAATACAAAAGCCGTAGGGACGACGTGGTTTTGTGTTTTATTTAGGTTAAGAACTGCGCTGTTACCCGAGCGATTCATGGCCACCTGGTCACATTTTGTACCCGCCTTTAAAACTCTTTTTCTGTTCTTAAAGCATATAGTACTACCTCACGAGCTATAAGGAGTAGTTATATTGTTATTTTGTAGATATATCTACAAACCTGCAGCCTATTGCATGGGAAGTGATTATTAGGGGGTACAAAATCTATTGCAACACTGTGCTGCGTTTACTCACTGGCTAGCTGAAAATTTGGTGTTTTGATAAAATCCTTAAATATAATATGAATTTTGTCATTATTTAACGTGGTTTCAGGGCCTTTGTGGTCCAAATTGTGCTTAGTACCAATATTGGGTCGGAGAAGACTATCACAAAGGGCTCAGTGCATTGAAAACACCTGAAATAACTAAAAGTAAGACAAATCAGACAACAGATCAAATGAATGCATTTTGAAAATAATACCATACAGGTAAAATTCATGCATTGTTAAAACAATGCTATACAGATAAAATTAATGTATTTTTATGATTGTGACACGCAGAACCCCCCCCCCCCCCCCCCCCCCCCCCCCCAGTTAAATAGGACTGAAGCATTCATGATGTCTAAGGAACTTCACAGTTCATGTCGGGTTAGTTATTTTATTAACTTTCCACTGGTTAAATCACATGCACATCATTGCATGGCTGGTTATTTGTTAAATTAATGTCAGTAGACTTGCTATTTTCCTCCTTTTACTTTTACTGGCTGGTTTTGGACCCAGTCGGTTGAGGTCATGTGAGTTGTTTGAACCAGTCTGCAGGATGACCTTATGGCCTCATTGCTGGCCTCATCATACCAGTGTTTTTCCACTACAGCTGTAAATATAACATGTACCTGTGGCAGAAAATATGAGCCTTCAGCTTTCTCATTGCTCATTGCAAAGATTTTTATTTTTTAATTTTTTAAATACATTAAAATGAAGTTTTAGTTGTGGTTTGTGGTGGTGGCTCAGTAAGCATTAACGCCATTCGGTTGGGTTTTATTCCTGCTGGGTCACTCAGTCATGCTTTCAGGCTGGGTAAAAGCACCCAGCATGCTCTGTATGTTCATGTCTAATCTAACTCTGGAGTATTAAATAAGGTCAGAGCTTTTAATGGCGTTCAGACCCTTTCATCCCCCTACAAGTCCTCTTTTTGTTGGTGATGTTTATACTCACTGCGGGAAAAAAATCCAAGGAAAACTCTGATTATTCACAGAAAGATCCCCTCCAGGGAACATTGCTGTTTTCTGTGGCGTTACGGAACAAAACAAAGATTAGTTCCTGGTCTTCTCACTCTAATATGGAGGCAAGTCTCGCAGATGGAAATCATGTATTGTCAGGTGACTTGCAGGTCAAGTACTAAAGCGAAAGGAGTGAGTTGCTGGAAATAATGGCTGACTCAATAACTTTTATTAGTTTTGAACAAATCAAATGTAAAAATAAGAGTTTTGTTGACACAAGACAGCATGTTTGTGGATCCTTAAGAGAGATTTAGAGCAGTGACTCCCACTAATAACATAAAACCTTAGTTTACAGAAAGGTTGGGTACAATAAAACATCTGGATGAACTCAGAAATGGAGTATAATGTAGAAAATGTAGAGAAAATTATACTTAAGTTTTCATGCACCTCATATTGTGCTTCCATTTTGCTTTTCAGTGTTTGGTTAAAGTAGCTTTTTTCATGTATTTTTTTTTATTCATACCACCTTAGGTCTGTATGACGACTGGATTTTCTCATATCCAGGTACCTTCAGGGTTTTCTGTGCGACTAAGCAGGTTCGTACTGGGGTAAATCACCATGGTAACCAAAACTGAACGGATAACCTGCTCTGCAGCAGGTTTTGTTCTGGATAAGGGGTCCAGTATATCAGCAACACCTCCTGACCAATCGGTTCTTTTGGAAAATGACCTTCTGTCCATGTTGGTGCACAGATTGTGATAAAAGCACTTAGGAGAAGGAATAATTAATAAATGTCACCAATCACTTTAAAGTTAGTTTAGCTAAACTAGGGTTGCATCTGAAACAATGAGCTTAATATCAATAAATCAATCAGTCGTTACTTTTTAAAGCACTTTTCCTTCAATGAAAATGTAGCACAAAGTGATTTACAGTAAAAGCAAAAAAAAAAAAAAAAGACAAAAAAACAGTATTACTTATCAAATCTCACTAAAACAAGAGCTCATAAAAGCCACATACAACACATTAAATCATGTCTCTAGAGGCCCTGTCCCAGCCACATTAACTGTGTCGGGACGCTAAAATGCTGGAAAAATAAAATATATTAAGACTAAATCATAAAAAATTAATAAATATATAATGGTCACACGTGGATTCATCAAACAGCTCGTGGTGTGATGGGAGGAATTGATATTCCAACACAAAACGCTGTCAGGCGAGTGTAACGAAAAGATATTCAAGTTTTGTTTATCATGGTTCATCATCGTACAGGTCTGTTGATGCGGTTACGTCTGTGTAGGGAAATGTTTTCAACTAAAGCATTGTTGGTTTTCCACCATTAATAACTGTATTGTGACAAAGCAAGGATGTGAAGCTAGGGCGGGGCGATATATCGAGTATACTCGATATATCGTGGCTAGTCCCCTGTGCGATATAGAAAATGTCTATATTCGTCATATTGGAGTATCCTGTTGATATGCAGGTGTTTTTAGCTGTGGGCGGGGTTTCCTCCCTCCTCCTCGACTCTGCACCGCTTTGCACAGAGAGTTAAAACAAGCGCACCTCGTTACGTACATAACGTGAGCTACGTGCTACGTCATGAGAGGCAGCGTGGAGCCACTGTTGCCAACTTGGCCACTTTCTCGCTAAATCTGGCGACTTTTTCTGTGAAAAGCGACAAATCTAGCGACTTATACTGAAGTTATTGGAGACTTTCCTGGTGTTTTGGCGACTGACTTTAAAGCGCATATTGTAAAGTTATTGTCAGAACGAGAGTCTCTCCCCGTCCTAAAGCACTCAGTCGCTCCGGCTGCAGCTGCAGCCAGTCAGAGGAGCAGAGAGGACACCTGCACGACTCCACCTACAGTCACAATGAACAGTCAAATCCACCACTGATCCCGCTCTGGATTACAGAGTGGGACCTAAATTACAAAGTTTTTCACGTCACGCAAAAATAATTAATTCTATTTGATTACATTCACAGCCTCTGTCACTTACTCACCTCATCCACTGTGTGTGTGACACAAGCATATTTATCTAGCTCGTCATGTCTCTAGAAAGTACAGAAAGGAGTGGGAATCAAACCCTGAATTAAAAACTGGCTGAAGCCATTTATTGGAGATGATATGAGGACATTCTGCCTGGATTATAAGACTGATTTCTATGCTAAACTCTGCGATTAAAAAAAAATACACGACAACTCAAAAACGTATCCATGAAGCAAAGCCTTATAATAGTTCAACCCAAAGCAAGCTAAAACTGAAAAAAAAGACTAAACTAAAAGTAAGAAAACTACACAAATAAAAAAAATAAAATAAACGTAGCTCTGTCAAAGTGTCTCGTTTGGATCACTGTGGCAGTCCCAAGCCCAGATAAAGGAGGAGGGTTGGACATGCAGCTAGCTACTCCACAAAACACAACAATCCTTTGGTTAAATTTGATATTTGATAATCTAACATTTAATAAAACAGGACAAAGCTGATTTATACAATGTGGTTTTAATGGTATTCAAAATAATTTTTTAAAGGGATAGACTGTTTCAGTGGCAAAGAAAAGAATAGAAGAAAAACAGTACAGGATCCATCATCTGGCGGTGGAGAAGATGTTGACCAAACAACTGTCGTATGCAAAGTATGTCGCCACAAAAGGTAGAAGTACCACAGATTTATCTCATCTCATTTGAAAAGTCCCCCCCTAGAGCACCTATTTTCATACGTTGCATTTATTACATCATGTAAAGTCACTTTATTTTGTTTTAAAATGACATGTTTCTGCCACTGCTTTAACTGTTCAATAAACACAGTTTTGATCAGTTTGCTTCGTTACAATTTCATCCTTTTGGCATGAATGTTTAAAATCAGCATATCTTAATGCAGTATGAACAATTATGTTTTAATGGAGACACAAAATCATCTTACTGATGTGATTGTATGCACCAAAGCATTCATTCAAGGCTAAGGTGAATATCGAGATATATATCGTATATCATGACATGCCATAAAAATATCGGGATATTACTAAAAGGTCATATCGCCCAGCCCCATGTGAAGCCATTAGCTGGCTGACTTACAGACTTGTGGGTTGTAGCAACATGAAGGAATAACATGTACACTAATGCACATATAACGTCTCTAAAAGAATTAAAGTTGGGGTCGTTGGTAGTTAATATTTCTGTTCATGTTTTCAGGTTGTTGTATGACCTGCTGCTCAAAGATATGTGATTTTATAACAGTCTGAAATCAACACAAATACAGATAAATGTGTAGAATTTATTCTGGAAAATTGCAAAACTTGCAAATGCAAAATTAAAAATCTCTGGATTAAATATCTCCATTTGGATTTTTAACATGTTTTTAAAGCAAAAACCATCAGAAGTTTCATGAAATGTTTTGCTGAATTTAACTCATTTTAAAACTGATTTCAGTGGGAAGTTTCTGGTTTAACTGGTTGTGCTTCACATTAATACTGGCAAATTAAACATAAATGAAACAAATGTTAAATCCTTAAAGTGAAATTTTGATCATTTAATATAAATATAAACATGATATATAAACTTAATGTTATATAAACAGTTTTAAATGGAATTAGCGTTTTGTTTTTTTTTTACTTTTTTTTTTTAATTAAAAGTACATAAACTAAAAATATATATCAGACATTATTAAATTATATATATATATATAT
This sequence comes from Telmatherina bonti, assembly GCF_933228915.1. Classification (NCBI taxonomy): domain Eukaryota; kingdom Metazoa; phylum Chordata; class Actinopteri; order Atheriniformes; family Telmatherinidae; genus Telmatherina; species Telmatherina bonti. Next base: position 9,678,893 of record NC_136633.1, read on the forward strand.
ATATATATATATATATATATATATATATATATATATATATATATATATATATGAACTGTTTTAAATGGAATAAACTTTGATTTTTTAAAATTATTTCTATAAAATAATCTATGAAGAAAGAAACTTGTTTTTCATTTTAAAAAGCGTAAAAGTAAAACCTTTGTTTAAACTGCTGTCATTTTGGCTCCAGTGTCTTTTTTTTTTTTAAAAATTCACTGCAACAAGTTATTTTTTTACAAGTAAAAGTGGTTTAAAAGAAAAAAAAGTAGCTTCTCATAAAGAATTGTTCACACATGCAGCAGGAATGATTTTTGTGTTTTTGACACATTTTGCTGAAGGGACCTGCGTTCGCTCAGCTTTGATTCCAGGAAACCACTAAAGTTACTTTTAGTTTATAGTTTTGTCTTTTCATAGATTAACAACGCACTGTTAGTTTGATTCTGGAAAAAAATAAAGGTTTTGTGACCTTGTGGCGGCCCGTAGAGACCCCGCTCTCACCCTGATCACATGACTGAGGTCAGGACGGCCTGGTGGTCTCCCACAGAGGAATGTTTCACACACGCTGCTCCACACTGCTGTCACACTATACATATGTTTCTACAGCACCTCTTCGTCTTCAAGCCTTCAGGTCAGGTCTGTCAGGGGCCGCAGTCCTGCAGGGTTTCCATGTATCCCTGCTCCAACACACCTGGCCTCCATTAAATGGATCCAACAGCCAATGAAGTTCTGCACAATGACTGATTAGTCTGAGTCAGGTGTGTTGGAGCAGGGATACAGGGAACACCTGCAGGATTGTGACCCCTCAAGGATCATAGGTTTATTCTCCATCAGTTCTGCAGAAAAGGATTTTTGTTTCTGGTTGGGAAAGTAGTGAAGAAGCTCATTTAAGCTGTTAAATATCTTACAAACCATGTTTGGTTTTTATAACTGGCCGTACCGTGAAGCGGTTACCTCCCAGTTAACAGGACCACCAAACTGAAAGTCTTTTGTGTCTTTTTCTCTTTGTAACCATTGTTTTTGTTTCTGACTGCATTGATTAGACTTGCCGTTACACCGAGGTAGCGACAGTAGATTTACTTCTGGAGATCCGTCTACAGTCGCTGTTTTGTCCCAGATCTGTTCAGGCATCAGTAGAAGTCTGCTCCAAACATACTGCTAGAAGACTATTTATGTTTTAAAATGAATTCATCCTGTAGTAAATGAATTCTTTTCTTTCTAACAGTGTGGAGATCGGTGAAAGCGTGCGTGGAGAGGACGTGTACATCGTGCAGAGCGGCTGCGGGGAAATCAACGACAACCTGATGGAGCTGTTAATTATGATTAACGCCTGCAAGATCGCGTCCTCCTCCCGCGTCACCGCTGTCATCCCCTGTTTCCCGTACGCCCGGCAGGACAAAAAAGATAAGGTAACCTACCAAGCTGCAGCCACATTTGATTTTAAAAAAAAGGTCATTTTTGCTCCTGTAGTTGACTCGTCCACAGTGATGCATGGAGGAGAAAGCTTAGGAGCTGAAAGGTCACAGCTTTCTGGATCTGGTTCAGCTCCTGTAAATCATTATCTTGTCTGTTGATAGAACTACAACAACAAATCGGGTTTGTTTGAAGCCTTAAGAAGGTTATTTTCGTCTTGATAGCGCGCGCACACAGCTTTCCCAACAATTAGTTGGAAATTGTTTCTTCGTGTCACTCTTGCCTGGAGATTCAGGGAGTTTTTCAGTTGCTAAAAATAAAGGTTGTTTAACTCACATGATGGTGTAACATGCGAGGGTGGAAACTCTGCAAACACTTTACCTCCACATCCAGGTTTCACTCTGAAATTACATGATTTATTCTGTTTTGTACACTTTCAGTCAGAAATAAAGGCAGACACATGCATTACTAAACATTTTTTAATAGCACTTGTATCTTCATTTACTGTGGTCTAAATTAAATTTAAAAAAATATTAAGAAAGCATTTAATGCGTCTTTATGCAAAATGAACTTTGAAGAGAGCAGAATATCAGGACTTGTTGCAACTTGTCTTATCGATGAGCGCAGCTTCATCTCAGAGGGCAGGGAAGTAGATGGAAACAAGGCCTCTGCTAACGGTGCCGTTTTTACGGACTTAAGGGGGAAAAAAAGACCTTCTGACTCTGGATCAGATTTTACAATCATTGGTGTTTTGAAGAATTGCCTGTTTTGTTCCTTTCAGATATACAAGGACCCCAAACTTTTGCTTATTGCCATTTTCATTAAAGTCATAATAATATTAAAAAATATTTCCTGATACCCTTTTATGAGAAGATTTTTGGGGAAAGCATTAATGTTTCCAAATGAAAATGTGAAATAGATCTCTTAATCCTCACAGAGGTAGCGTGTAGTTGCAGTCCGTCTCTCTGAGCAATGACACATATAAAGATCAGCATTTGTCCGCAGCTCCCTTAGTGTTTAGTCAACAAATCTTGAAGCCTTGAGGGAACACATCAAAAATGATGGGCAAACATCTTGGGAGCATGAAGGGTACGTTCACATCAGCCTTTCTGATCCGAGTTTGTTTGCTGAGAAATGGCAGCTTTGTTTGGGGAAATGTGAACCCGCCAAACGAATACTGACTCTGATCAAAGAAGTGGACCCGGTCCGCCTACAAATACAGGTCTCGGTCCATTTCAAGAGGACCAAATACAGGAAACGGACTAGAAAGTCACTTTCTGCAGTGTGCTTGCATAGGACAAAATAAAAAACCCGACACAGCCGTAGTTTTGTCTCCATGTTTAACTCGCAAATATTAAACACTCTTCTGCTAAATACCACCGTTGGTCTTAATGGAGGTATTCATTCATTCATTCATTCATTATCCGTACCACTTGGTCCGATTAAAGGTTGTAGGAAGCTGGAGCCTATCCCAGCAGTCTTTGGGTGAAAGGCGGGGTGCACCCTGGACGGCTCGCTGGTCCATCGCAGGGCAGAATGGAGATGTGTTGTTCTAATGGGTTGTTTTACCAAAGTGCAGCGTGAACATGATCTCGGTCTCCATGGATACACCTCCCTACAACTGAGCCGAGTCCCCAATCGGACTCTTGAGCTCTCGGCTCAATCTTGTATCCATTACTGATTACTTCGAATGTGCTATGGTGGCAGCCTTGTTTGTAGAGGCTATGGTTAATAATCGGAAGCTTATTGTATGTAATGTTGGGAATTTTTTTATGAGTTGTGTTTTTATAACCTTGAAGTATCCCAACGCATCTTCAGCCTGCTCTGGGACTACAGGTGGAAATTAGCACTTGTGCTGTAACCTGGCATGACACATCTTTCCCTGCGGGGTTAATGTTGTTTGTGCACTGTCCCATGGATCAAATAAATGAAAATGAAAATAAATGAAAAATCTGACAGAGTCTAGCGGACTATCCTGGTGTGAAAGCACCCTAAGAAAAAACAACCCAAGATCTCCAGCTTTGTACACCGAGACAAAACAAAGATGTTGGTGAGCCAGTTCTTCCTTCTTCTCTTACTGAAAGTGTCCATGCTTGTTCCAGAGCAGGGCTCCCATATCAGCCAAGCTGGTGGCGAACATGCTGTCTGTGGCCGGCGCAGACCACATCATCACCATGGACCTCCACGCCTCACAGATCCAGGTCTGTTCACAGCCTTCGTTGTCACACTCGCTGTTAACTCACTGGCTGCCAGGCATTGTAGCAGCACAGCCCCGGGCCTTTCGGAGAGTTTTGGCTCATCTGTTGGGAATGTGTGGTGGCGATTTGGCTGGGTGCGTGCTCTGGGAGCCATTTTGGAGGCGTTTTGACCATCGACCGTACATACAAGATGGACGGAGCCTCCAGCGGTTAAAAGTGAAGCCTATGTGGAAGTGCATAAAACTGCAGTTCCCCCTTCATCCACTAGGGGCTGCAAAACAGCGCAAATCCCCATAGACTCCCATGTTAAAAAGACCAACTTCACAGCAGAAATAAACATGTTTACAGCCTGGTTCAAAAATCCATTTTAGGTTTAATAGGTCAGGTTTACCTTCATGACAACTGTGGGAGGAGGGAATTTTTTTCTAACTCGCCCGTTTAAAAGTAATTTCATTTCGAACTTTGGCATATTTATGGGCGTGTCCTTTTGATTGACAGGTACCCGACCTCCCACTCCAAATAAGAAGAACGTAGAACAACCACAGTTTTTAGCCGGTTAACAATGTGACTTAGCTTTAGCCCGCTAACCTCCTATCTACGGGTTAGCTCTTAGCTACAGAAAGCTCGGAGTTCGCTTGATGTCAGTCATCCACCATGACGTCCACAGCCCCCCCTCTCAGCTCCACCTCTTTGCCCATATTTTTATTTTTCGGGTGAGACGACGCGCATGACCCTGCCAAGATGGCGATGGTAGGAACCGCCCACCGAGCTTCAATTCAGCTCTTCAGAAACCTACGGGTGACGTCACAGAGGCTCCGACCATCTCTTTATATACAGTCTATGGTTTTGAGACGCGCCCGGCCAAATGGGGTTTCCATATACAGAAACCATAAAAGATGTCTCCGGCAGCCAGAGAGTTAAATCAGTCCAAGTCGACTTTCATCTTGCACAAGTTGTTAACTGGTTTTCATGGCTAAAAGCTTTTTTCTTCTTTTCCCTGAAAGGGATTTTTTGACATTGCAGTAGACAACCTTTATGCAGAGCCAGCTGTACTGCAGTGGATCAAAGAAAATATTCCTGAGTGGAAGAATTGTATCATTGTGTCTCCCGATGCTGGTGGGGCGAAACGGTAAGTCACCGTGATACAGGGTCAAAGACCAGCACACGTCTTGGTATGTTGTAATCTTAATAGACTGTCGATAATGGTTTAATAGAGTTGTGAACTCTGTACATCAGCAGAAACATCGGCTTCGTTTTCCTGCTCCGAAACGTTTCTGCACAGCAAGGCCGGATTATCCATGTGGAGCCCGCGTAGGCCAAACACCAGCAGTTTGGACATGAAACAAAATGTATATAAAAGCCACATAGTTACTTGGGCTTTGAGGATATTCTTGTGTCCCAATTTAATTCGATTTCGATTTTTTTTTTGGGTCCCGATTCAATTTAAATTGCAATTCTCACAATTCTTTGATATTTCTGATTTGTGTAGATTAAATACCAAATAAAAGTAGAAAAATTTTTAATTTTTGCTTGTCATTTTCCTTTATTTTAATCAGGAAAAAACAACACAGTAGCCAGACCATCATTTTGCTGCTATAACGCCCAAGAAGACAAGTTAAAAGATCAAATAAAAACAATAAAAATGACAAATTTTATACAGGATTATATTTATTCATTTGAAAAATAAAAATTTAAATTTATAAAGAATCAATGTTTTGTTTTGTTTTTTAAAAAAGATTTTATTTTTAAATAAAATACATTTAAATAAATTTTTTTTTTTAAATAATTTTTTAAAAAAATTGATTTGAAAATTGTAAAGCAAAAAAAAAAAAAAAACCCAATTTTAGATTTTTCAATTCGATTTTCCCACCCCTCATTGTGACACAAGTATCTAGTGTATTGCTTCTGGTCTCTGTTAGAAATGTTAGAAATGTATTTTTGCAGTGTATCATTCACAATTTTCACAACGTTGCGGTGGGGAAAGGGGCCCCTGGAACACTCTGGGCCCTGTGCACCTTTAATCCGGCCCTGCTGCACAGACGAGCTGCGACAGAAAACGACACGATGAACTCAGGTTGTCGGAGTTAAAGCTTTGTTCCTGCCTCAGTGTGACATCCATCGCCGACCGTCTCAACGTGGACTTTGCCCTCATCCACAAAGAGAGGAAAAAGGCCAACGAGGTGGATCGGATGGTGCTGGTCGGGGACGTGAAGGACCGGGTGGCCATCCTGGTGGACGACATGGCCGACACCTGTGGGACCATCTGCCACGCTGCTGACAAGTCAGCATCCTATAAACCTTCTTGTTGCGTGGCGTCTGCTACAGAGCATACCATCAGATGTTGGCTCACATCTCCCATCCGTTCTTTAGGTTAATCGATGCCGGCGCTACAAAGGTCTACGCCATCCTCACACATGGCATATTCTCCGGCCCGGCCATCTCGCGCATCAACAGCGCCCCGTTTGAGGCCGTGGTGGTGACCAACACCATCCCACAGGAGGAGAAGATGAAGGCGTGTCCAAAAATACAGGTAGCCCCACCCACTTTCCCTCATCCTAAACCATTTCCTCATCTTAACCAGAATAAATCAAAATGTGATGTTGCATTGTTTTTTGTTTCCCGTTTTATATCCATAATAAAACGTGTAAAAATTAATTCTATTGTCACATTTTCTACGCGGTCTTTCATCTTCTTTTATCACAGGAGTTAAAAACCAAAACTTTCTGGTGGATGTTGCCTCCATGCAACTGCTCAACAGTTTCTCCAACCAGATGACTCCGTAACTTAGTGCTTGTTTATGATTCACTTTAATGTCTGTCACCTCAATAAATGTAAATTACTTTTTCATTTAATTTGTGTACATTAGTTATTTAAATAAAAAACAATGTTTTTGAAAGTAAAATAGGAGTAAAAAGTAAAAAAGAAAGAAAAGGGGGATTCCCAAAAAATATAGTTGAAAAAAGGGAATTTACAAAACTTAAAATGGAAAAAATACTTTAGGAAAAAAAACGGATTTACATAACGGGCCCTACATATGTCACCTCAACCCGCTGTCCAATCACAACCTCTCCCATCTCCATGTCTAAAGCAGGTTTAAGTCAAGGCAAAAACGTGTTTTTCATGTGAAAAAGGAGCGTGCTTCCATTCATTTATCATCCGTACCGCTTAGTTCCATTAAGGGGAGCTGGAGCGTATCCCAGCAGCCAGAGGTGAGGCATCTTTATCCTTCCCCCTTTAGGTGAAGTGTAGAGATACTTCTTTTTTTTTTTTTCCCAACACCCACCCATCCTTCCTCATGTCTTTTCCTCATTCTGCATAAAAAGGTTTCACCGCTTTCGTGTAGGTCTGTGTGATTAATCGGATTTTAATCTAAATTACAATCTGGGTTTCCAACAATGATAAAAATAAAAGGGTGTGATTATTTTTCTCTCTGCAGTTTCCTCTCCTGCTGTCTTCAGCTGCTAATCGAGCGTCTCTGGCGTTGCAGCGCTGTGCTGTAAACTCCTCCCACAGCCGCTTTGCTTTCATTCAGACACTGTTGCCAACTTGGAGACTTTCTCGCTAAATCTGGAGACTTTTTTTGTTAAAAGCGACAAATCTAGCAGCTTTTACTGGAGTCATTAGAGACTTTTCTGGTGTTGTGGCGACTGACTTGAAGGCACATATTGTTCTGCAGTTACTGTAAGGAAGGAGCAGTGGGAGCCTCTCCCGTCCTAAAGCACTCCCAGGCGGCCAGTCTCAGTCGGCTCCGGCTGCAGGTCCATGTAGAATAACTGCAGTAGGTTGTGGAAGTTCACCTAAACATAGTTTATACCATTGTCAGTGAGAACTGGCTGCATTATTTTCCTATACACAGTTCGGCCAGTTAAACACTGTAATATCCCTCCGTTACGGGGCGTTACCATAGCAACGTGTTAACCAACTGGTTCACATCAGCCGTCTTTTAACAGGTGAATGAGAGAAATGCGCTGCAGCCTGACAGCGGTTGTTTGGAATAAAACATACATCCAGACCAACGTAAAATAGTTCCTATATAAGCGGTAAAAGCAGATTAAACAACTCAGAACCGTCCATTAGACGGTTATAATGTACGACACGGAGTCTAGAACACCACGACGCGCAGTCTTGACAGTCTAATTTCAGTCCAAATAATCGTGAGTATAATTTTTGTAGTGATCGAGCTGCCTTACTTTAGATGCTGTGCCTCAGTCTGCCTGATCCTGTTTGTTACATGTATGTTGTATGTCTAAGTCTTGGCCGGGTTGTACTGGAATTAATTTGGTTGTGCCGACTGGTTCAATGACAGTAAAGTTTCTGAATGTGAATCTTGGGAGTCGGAGTAGACCCTGAACAGGTCACCAGTCCACCGAAGGAGAACACTTTAATTTCTAGTTATTAAATTCAGAATATTTAACTACAAATAAAAAAATAAATAAAAAAAAAAACAAAAAAAAACGTAACGTTAGCTGCTGTTGGTAAATATGGTTTAAATAAACTTTGTTTTTTAATCCTGAGCTGCAGGACTGTGGGTTTTATAAAACACACAACCAACACTGAACACATCATGACTAAATCCACATTACAAAGTTTTACAGGGAACAAATATATATATATATATATAATAAAAGAGACAATTTAATTGTAGAATAAGTTTTTACATCCAGAGATGTTTGGAGGTTTAGTTATTGTTTCGCTCCAGCAGCGTGATGCTAACATCTAAATCACCCTTTTCCGCTTCTCACACTTACGCCGCTTTGTTTCCTCCAGGTCATCGACATCTCCATGATCCTGGCTGAGGCCATCAGGAGAACCCACAACGGCGAGTCTGTGTCATATCTGTTCAGCCACGTGCCTCTGTGAAGACCACCCCCACCCATCAGGTCACACTTCTGGCCTCACGTTCTGCAGAAAGGTCCCGATGAGTCTCGGCCTTTGGAAAAGTCACAACCCCGCGTTGTCGGGACGTTTTCACCCGACAGACGGAGGAAAAACACTTTGCTTTTCTTAGACCAAGTTTGTATTTATGAGCATTTCTTCTTTCCTGTTTCATTTTCAGCTCTGAACCACGAGTTTTTGACCAAAGGCTCCATTACGTCATCTTCTGCTTTTACCTCTAAATGAAGCTTATGTCGTGCATCAGACTGAGCCCCCCCTGCAAGTATTACTAACCTTTAACTCACTAATAGTCTGACTTGATTGTAATAGTTGAAGCTTATAAAGTCACCTGGCCCCCGACTAGTTAAAAAGGTACCGTTGTGTAATTCTGTCAAATTGACCATATTTTTATTCACTTTTTTTTTTTTAAAATGAAATTTCCCAAAATGTGCTGATGCATCTATTGCTGCTGTCCCAGGTTGTCATGGCAACCCTATGATTTATGACCTGTGTTAAAAATTGTTTTAAAAACTAATAAGATACGAAGTGTGGTGGGTGTGTCGTCCACGTTCTAGATGAAAGATCCGAGTCCGAAGCTTCGTTGGAGTTGGGATTCCAGCCACGACTCGTAACGTGCCGTCAGTTCTATAGCTGTATCAGGTCACTTCCGTTTGAATGGAGCACGTTTCACTGGTTTCCACACAGTGGCTTAAAAGTTGATTTAAGTCAAGTTTTGTTGGTTTTTTTTTTATATATGTAACACGAAAAGCTGTTCCTTTAATAATAAAGCGATGAAAAATGAGTATAGAAGCTGTTTTGTTGGTCTCCATCTTGCTTCCTCAGCAGAATAAATGGTGTTTCTCAATTCAGGGTCTGCACACCTCCAAGTACGCAGACTGCGTAGATAACGAAGTGTTCTACATCGTCTGCACACACCGAAGTGCGCTTACTGTCAGTAAAATGAGACGGCCTCTCTAGTGTACCAGAATTACCCGTAGTGCTCCAGTCCGCTGTTGCCTAGCAACCACATATGCCAAGTTTATCTAATTACTGATCCCATTCTTCCACAAAAGACACAAATAGTTTTAAAATGACAGAAAATGTCACTTAAATTTGATTTATTTTCATTTTCCTTTGTGTGTAAATGAGCAACATGAGGCGGTTTAGATGAGCTCTCCTCTGGCTGACGGCTCATCCTGTCAAGCTGACGTTAACCAGTGGAAAATAATCCTTGTTAGGCGCATGTACAGTCATCCTCATGTATTCATACCCTCCCATTAAAGGAGGGTAAGCTGAAATGGACGAAAGTAATAGTAAATAAAAGTTTTATGAAAACCTTGATGTTCTTTTCTAATTCTGGTTCAATGGAAAGATTTTTCAAAAGCAAACAAATATGATAAAATAATAAATGTTACATCACTCATAAACTTTGTGAGGTGTTTTCTGTTCCTCACAGACTTCTGCACCCGTTGACAGGTATTTTGTCCCACTGTTCATCAGAAAAATGCTCTAATTTGTCCAGGACCAATTTGTGTGTTTTTCTTTAACTCAATTAAATGACAAAACAGTGTCTTATATCACTGGATTATAATTTAGCACATTTTTAATTATTGTTCCTTATTCCAGTCTCCCGTTAGGAGTGACTGTAATAAATTCAGGCTTTTCTTTAATGAAAGGGGACATCTGAGGACGACTGGAATGAAATTTATGTGGTTTTTGGACACAATGCAGCTTTAACTGGGTTTTTTCACTGATATGAATCATTTTTTCACTAGTTGATTTCCATTTTCCCCTGCATGGGTCTTTTTTTTACAGTTTTTGTTGAGATAAACATTTTGTCATGACGTTAAAGAAATAACTTCAACGATGAAACCGGTTCACACATTCAACCTGACTTCAGGGTTGAAGTTCTAGTAAATATTCAGTATAAACTGAACCTTTACCAGGCTAACGCTGACATGTCCCAGGTGCAAGTGAATGCACCATTATGAGGGTTCTACATCAACATTATGTTTATTTTTAATAACAATACAACATTGATACAGAAACAACTTGCCAACTGTGTCGGTGATCTGTTCAAACTTAACATGTAAAGATAGACATAAAACCTCCAGATCTGACTGCAAAGTTAAACTTCCAACCAGGCTGATAAAACTGCTGATTTGGTTCATGTGTTTTTCTTGTTACTGAAAAGTTTTTGTACACCAGTGGTTTAAGACATAAAATGCAGGATCATCTTAAATAAACTACTTGATTTCTTTTTTTTTTTTTAATTCACAAATTTTGCAGTTATGACCACTTTTGTTGCCGTGACGACACAGTGCCATAAGAAGTGTGGCGGCCTGTTAAATCCAAACATCAAGTTCGTACCGCTGCTGTCCGAAGGTCCATCCCACACGCTTCTCAGCCCAGAAGTTTTCATTCCACAAAGATTTCCTCAAGAAAAAATTGCTTTTAAAAAGCTGGATGATTGTCTGAACAATGTGTTTGCAAATAAAAACATTTTTAACTGATTTTTAAATGAGCAGCCTGATGAACTTTCCTTTTAAAAATAACTTTTTAACAATAAAATGAACCAAATTATGAGCAATTTCAATGTGTTATTAGACTTATTCTGATTATGTCTGATTTGAATGAATTTGGTAAAATCATGCAGCTTTTGTCCAGAGATCAGGGAGACTGGTTTCACCTGTTTCACTGACCTTAATTAGAAAACTGGCTCCAGATGGGAGGTTAGAGACTCTGATTAGCAGCAACCCAGCTTGTTCTTCATCCTCAACAATTATCTGTAATTATGAGCAGAAAAAAGACACTGCTTGACTTTTTAGTCAAACAAAATGCATAAATAAATGCACAGAGGCCTTTTCAAACATGAAACTGACTTAGTGAAGTTGCTGCACAGCTGCCACCAGGTGGAGCCACGTGCACATGCACGCCACATGCACAGAAATAATGAGGAAGAGCACGTTTCAAGTCACAAGTCATTTTCAATAAAGCACTGAAAACATTGGAGCTTTAGAAAGTGTTTTTTTTAAAAAAAAAAAAAAAAAAGCAAAATGACCATGATGGTAAAAAATAAACATTTTAAGATCATATTTATGTTTTTTTTTTTTTTTATATATATATATTTATATAACAATAAAGATACTTTCATAACTGTTTTAGGGAGATAAGAGGAAACTAGCGGCTTCTGTTTTTGCTCTCCAGAAGAAGGTGGAGGTTCTGTGCTCCACCAGCAGGTGGTGTTGGTGGAGGTGGAGGGGGGGTTTGGTGATGTCAGATGTCATTAGCATAATTCTGACTATATGAACCGCTTGCGCAAAGCCGCGCCAGTCCTGCTGCGCCGCACCGACCAGAGACCTCCAGCCTGCAGTCAGCACACCGGTAAGAGCTCTTTCCTCTCGCTGTTCCAGCACCTTCTGCCCCCTCATACACCCCCCCTCCATGCTGAAGGAAACTGCAGGATTCATGTTGGGATGTGAGGAAGAAACGGAGGAAATATGAAGCCGGATTCTCAGAAACTTTCTGGTCTTAATCTTTAGATTTGCAGCGTTTTTTTTTTTGTTTTTTTTTTAAAGAGAAGAAATAAATGAAAGTGGTGTTTTAAGTGACAACAAGCCATGCATGACTGCTCTTTTGTCTCACGCGCAAACCACTTCCCTTTGTTGCTGTGTGCGCGTGAAGTCCACGCGCTCACCAGCGCAGCTTCTGGACTCTCCACTGCCGCGGTCTGAACACGCCTCGTGGGTGTAAATGGAGCGTGGGCTTTCTGTGGGAGAGCAGGGGAGTGAAGCAGGCTGAGAAAGCTGAGGAAAGGAGCGGATCTGGGCGGTGGTTCCTCCACACTGCGCCCCGAGGAGACAAGTGGATTTGCGGATGTTTCACGGCTTCATGTGGCGCTAAAACTGCGACATTTCACCTTTTTTCATTAAGACATTTCCCCCTTTATTTTTTTATTTTTTATTTTAAAGATGTTCATCCAGCGAAATAGTCCCAGTACACACACTCTGCGTGCCCACCATGGGAACTCCTTTTGTTATGTAAATGTGGGCTGTGTGTGTGTGTGTGTGTGTGTGTGTGGGGGGGGGGGGGGGGCGGCTCGTCCCCTCTGTGCAACATCCCGGGGTGTGTGTCGGGTAGCAGGGATGGATGGCGGTCAAACCAGGCTTGGCTGACATGGTAGAGGAGACAAAAGGAGGCGCATTTGGAGAAGACGTCTGCGGTTGCGCATGTGGCGCAAACTGAACAAATGATTTCTGGTGACTGAGATTTTTAGGCAACGCCCTTCCACTGACTTAAACACACACACACACACACACACGGCTGGACCACATGGTCGTCTGTTTTTCCACCTCTTTTTATGAAACTGCGTCATTAACACATCGCGCTCATTTTAACGCATAAAAACCGCGCGTCAGCTGCAGTTTTGCGTCTGTCTGAAGACCATTTAAGTAACCAGTTTCCTTCCCTTCCTGTGCAGACTTAACTTGCAACAATGAGCGACAAGCCCGACATTTCAGAGGTGACCAGCTTCGACAAGTCCAAGCTGAAGAAGACAGAGACGCAGGAGAAGAACCCCCTGCCGACAAAAGAGAGTGAGTTCAGGCTGCATTCCGTCTTTTTTCTGCATTTTCCGGCTGAAACTGCCTGGATGTGAGTCTGATGTTTTGGTTTCTTGTCCTTTGGCAGCCATTGAACAGGAGAAGGCAGCATCGTGAAGCCCCTCCCTCCCGTCATGCACTGTACACCCCCACCTCGTCCTCCTGCATTGCCTTGTTTTCAGTCACTTCTTTATAGCTGTATAACTTTGTAACCGATATTATGAAACGACAGTAACCAAGCTGCACAGGCCCGTGAACGGATGATGCCTTGTCGGGGGCCCCTGCCCCCTCCGCAAATGTCACCTTTCCTGCGTCTTCCTGTTGGGAGATGATTGTTTGCTGCAGAGAGGGAGGGGCGGGGTAAACGACTGACTGTTCCCAAACAAAGTCTCTAAGCATCACTTAGACCGCCAACATCGACGTCCAGCCTGAGGAAGGGGCGTGGCCTGTGTCCCAGGAAGCTCATCATCCCAAAAAGCGCCATCTTCACCACTCCACTTCCTGTGTGGCTCCTTCTGCGCCAAAGCTAAGGTGTCAAGCTTTTTTTTTTTTTTTTCTTTTTTTTTCCCCCACGTTTTCTAATATTTGGAAATGCACAACCTTGTGTACGCTGGCCAAAATGTAAACGCCCCCAAAAAATCAATGTTTGTCACATTTTTTATGTTCACAAGGATTTAAAGTGTAACTGATTCCATCTCGATCTGGAAAAATGCTCAAATGTACTTTTTTTTTTTTTTTTTTTTTTTTTTTTTTTTTTTTTCCTTAAACTGTTAAATTGTAGTGTACATTGGCCATGTTGTTCTGGGTGGGAGATTTATGGGGGTAGCTTTTTGTGTTGCAATCTGAATAGTCTGAAATAAGGGAGGGTTGGTAGGGAAAATTGATTCCGGTAACTGGTTCTATGTGTTTTTGCTTTGAACCGTAAATCAAAATTTCTTTTGGAGTTTTGTAAACTCTCAGCAGTCATGATACTCTGCCACAAACCATTACCAGAAATGGAAAACCGTGAAATGTTGTAATAAAAATTTGTTACTAAAATGTACTGCAGAGTGCTTCCTTTCGGCCAAATCCTCATACTTTATCCACTCGACACTGCTGCACAATCCTCACACTCTGATGCAGTTTAGAACAGTGTTTTTGTTTTTCCCCCAAACCACTGGGCTGTGGTACTAGCGTACCCTGAGGTATTAACCAATTTCACAATTGGTCTAAAAAGTAGCTGCATACCCCAGTGAAAGATGATGATAAAATTCCTTTTTTCTTTATCTGATTTCTATTCAAGAGGCTTTGACAAGATGGAAGTTATATTAATATGGGCTTTTTTTTTTTTTTTTTTTTTTAAAAAGTGCCTTGGCTCAAAGGTTAAACATTCTTGGGCCAGTTTGTTGCTATTCTTTGCAGATGGACTCTTGCTTTTAATATATCGAAGGTGGTTCCTGAATGACTTCCACCTTTATGTCTGACTTTGAAGTTGGAGCAAAAATAAACTTGTTTTTCTGAAAGCAAGTCTCCCCAGATGAAAAGGCTCATGTCTTGCACTTTAACGCTAAGCTAAAGGCTGTCAGAATGGGGGAAATCTTGCGTCGATCGTGTGTCAACCAACCTACTAACCTATCTGAGCAGTGGCTTATAGGACATCCTATCCTGACCTGACCCAGAGTACAGGGTGTATCCTCAGCAGATGTCCTACATTAGCCACTGCCTACCAAGCCTTAATGCCATTAGCCTGCGAGGAGTATGCATTAAGTGTATAAGTGATGGAAGACAACATTTTTAAAAGCTTTAAATGAGAAAATCCCTCCATTCATTCTGATTGTAGGGATCCATATCCCGCGCTTTCAGCCAGAGGTGATTACAACGGATGTGAGTCGACACTATTGAGCCAGATGGGTCTTTGTTTCAGTATTGATTAGGTGGATGAACGGCAGTCACGGAAAGCAAAGAGGAGACGTGATCAGAGAACTTTCCTTCCTCCCTGACTGGGGAAGTGATTGATCTTAGGCAACAAACGGTCTGCAAATCTTGCACGTTCCTTCGCGTAAGTGGATTGCTGTTAAATCAGCTGCTCCTAATAAGGTATTAATCTGCATCGGGGAGGGAGGGGGCTGTAGATGGGCAGGTTACTGGGCTGGTGTGGGAAGACTAGAGACCAGATCCATGGTCTCAGATGGGATTAACACCTCCCAGTTCCTTCTCTCCTTACTGGAGATCCTCCAGAGAAAGTTGAGGATTGGAGCGGGGAGCAGCTGACGGGGTGGAGTCACCATGGGGAGGTTGGAAGGGGTCAGATGTGTCAGCACTGAGCCAATCCCCCTCCCCCCCCCCGTAGGGGTACTGCCTGGTAACCCATAGCAACAGCTGCTGCTGAGTCACTGCCTGGGTTTGGGCGGCAGGATGCTCGTCGTAGTGGAGAGATTTTCGGCATGGAACCTGTCCTGCTGGCGTGTTTGGAGATTATGAACGCTGCCCGTTGTGCTGCGACGTCTATATTTAAACACATGGGACCATCTGGCTCCTGCTGCATTGTCACTGGCCGCCATAGCAGAGTGTCTGATTAACGCTTACAGAGTAAACACGTGGCTGGATCTTTGTCTGCTCACAGATGCGACTGGTTTGGGGTCACCAGTTGTCACTGCAGGGGAGGAATTGTTTCAGCCACTTTAATAAACCTGAAATATTCCAGTTATTGGATGGATTTCTGGGAAATCTGATGATATCGAGGATTCTGAGAAAATAAAACACAACAGTGTTGCTTATCCTCTTATCCTCTCCTGCTGAGCCACCAACAGGTTATCATTTTCACTTCATTGTATTGTTGGAAAAACCTCCTAGATGGCTAAACAAGATGATCCCCTGACTTTTCCCCTCTGGAAACACCATTCAGCCTGAATATTATCTATCTGTACCTCATTGGCAGAGACAAACACCGGCTCTGCTGTGGATTTCCATGGCAACCACCCTCCCAGGAGCTACATTTGCTGTCGCCGTCATGGGGGGATGTGTCTGCCACCGGCCGCACATTCAAACCTGACCACTTTTCTTTAAAGATTTCGGGCTTTATGGCTGCAGAGACACAAACAAAGCCAAGAGGCCAAACAGGAAGTACATGTTTTGGGTAGCATGTTTGTGTCATTACAGCTTCCTGTTTAAAGCAGATATCTAGACAGTCTGAGAGCTTTTAGTTGCATGTTGCAGACCTGTTGTGTCATACACACAAAGAAGGAGCACAAGTTTCTGCAAGCTAATATGCAGCATTTGTTCTTTTATAACCCGCTGCTGCATCAGAGGTCAAATACAACTTTTTATATGAACACGTGGGAGTGTGGAGCATGTGGGGTCAGCCTAAAGCATGTGACTTCAGAGAATTCTCTAAATACCCGGGAACTTCCACGTCTTCATATGGAGGAAACTGAGATCTTTAAATTAGACCAGAAACAACACATCTTTCATGTATTCTCTAAAGTTCTTGAAGTACAGATCCAACCTGAGCCTGTTGTAATTATTTTGGGTAGTTTAGACACACTGAGATCACTAAGTAAAACAACTCTTTTTGTCATACGGTTTGATTACAGCCAAGAAGTTGATTTTAATGTGTTGGAAGAGGACAAAGGTCCCCACACTGAAAAGATGGTTTACAGAACTAATAGACACACTTCATTTAGAGAAGATCAGGCGCTCCATTAAGGATAGAATAATTTGAAAAGATTTGGCGACCACTACTCTCCTTCCTGGAAAAGGAGCAGACCTCCTCCTAATCTATGTGTTTGGGGTTTTACTGCACTGCAAAAACTCAGCCTTAAAAAACAAGAAAAAAAATATACAAAAATGAGGTAAATTTGGCTTAAAATAAGATAAATTATCTGCCAACAGAACAAGAAAATCTGGCTTGTCAAGACTTCTCAAAACAAGTAGAAATACTCTTAAAATGAGAGGAATTCTCTGGCATAAAAACTAAGAACTATCTTACCTTTAAAAAAATAAGCATATGTGTATTTAATTTAAGATTTTTAATCTTAGATTTCAGTTTTTGCAGTGTGGCGAAGGAGGGTGTAGAGGGCAAAGCTTTTTTTTGTTTTTTTTCTAGGGGGGTTTCTTTGTTTTTATGTTTTCTTTATGTTTCTTTTATGGCTTTCTTTCTCTTTTTTGTTTGTTTTTTTGGTTTGTTTTCCTTCCTCTCTCCTTCCTCTGGAGTTTTTGTCCTTAGCAGAGTACTTTGAATTTTGTATTGGACCCCGCGTATTTCCCCCTCTTTTATTTTTGTTTTTTCTGTATCCGTTCTTTAAATGAATAAAATAGTTATGGGAAAGGAGAACAGGAGGAAAAACGTACCTTCGCTAGGTTAGATTTTTTTTTGTTTCCCTTTTTTCTTTTTCACATTAAGAAAAGGGGGGAAGAAGGAAAGGGAGGAAAAAATATGTTAACTATATATGAAATTATTGTTTGTTTGTTTATGATTTGTCTTTTACACATAAAAAGATTTAAAACCGGAAACAACACAAGAGGTTTATTATTCTATTTTATTTTAATTTCTCTTTGTGTGGATAACAGTGAAGGGTATCGTAATGTATTAACGTTGTTATGCTAGGAATCAGTAACTGAGGCTTCTGGAGACAAACAGTCATGTGACACACAGCAAAGTGATAGAAGGAACCACTATACCTGCAGATATGTTGTTTTTTTACAGAACAGACAAGATAATTGATCTTTTATTTACACGTATAAAACCACAGATTTTCTTATTTAATAGAGAAGAAGCTGGATGGAGGTTGGGGGTGGCGTCACAAAGATGTGAGAAACTGATCAAATCCTGCAGTAAATGACTTCAAGTTGCTAAAGGTAGTTCTAAAAATGTTTTTTTCACAGGTTGCTTGTGGTTTTTTACCCACTGCTTCTGCATTTTCTTCCATTTCTTTATAACCTTACATCCTGACATGACAGGGACTTAACCTCTCCATCCCTTTGAAGATTCTGGCTTGAAAATGACATACTCAAATACAATTGCATATTTCTCTGTGATTATACACTCTACATAAACTATCTTGGTATCAAATTAAAGCTAACACTTGTGGGATTCTATCTGAAGTGAAATAACACCCACAAGTGTTACTGTTTTAATGTTATTGAAGATGGAACATGAGAAAATGTTTTTTTTTTTTCCTCGTCTAAATAATTTTCGCATTTCAAAGAATATAAAAGCTTTAAAAGTTGCCACTGAAGGCAAAAACACCCAGAAAACCATTCCTCAACATGTGGACAGTACCTGTGCAAAGTTTCATGCAGCTGATGCAAAGCACAACAAAGTTACAGGGATTTGAGTAAAGAGGTGGCCAGGCGTTCTTCAGTTCGGCACAGTTTGGTACCATGACCACAGATTTAAATATTTTAGTGTATTGTAGCTTAGACATGACCCAACTTAAACCCTTAATGCTGACTGAAGCTAATCACAGAGTTAACATACAACAGCTGGAGCTTGGAAATGTTTCACCAGTCATGTCCTCTTTCTGTGCAACGTGTTTACAGAAAGGTGCCAGAAACTGACTTTTTATAGCTCTTGTCTGAACAAAGAAACAAAGTGCTCTGACACTAAAAAGGTGAGCAAAACACTCAGAGCGGCCAACTGCATTAAAAAAAACAGACAGTAGAGGAATCAGTCTTTGCAGCTACAAAGGTGGAGCTAGATTTCAGACTGTGTTAATGACAAGGTTTGGTTGATTAAACTGAGACTTTTATGAATTAAAAGGCAGAGAGTGAGGATGGCCCCATGTTTCAGACTGCAGCAGCCTCAGCTGCTTGTCTCTCGCTGGGGTTGATTATCCTGGACATGCTCTATTAGTCTGGCCCCTGGAGAGTCCACATCGATGCTGCCTGAATGGTGTCGACAGTCCCTGTTGCCTGTAAATGCATCAGCTGAAGCGTGGACTGGGAATCGATACAGCTGCAGAGACAGCAGCACTCATCACTGACTCGTTCTGAGTCGATGAGAAACTCCAGAAAACACCAAACCCAGCAGCGTGCATCTGACTCCTGCAGCTGATGTGTCACCTTCATGCACCTGTCGGGTGTAAACACGGACTGACTGCTGCCCTGGTGTTGACACAAAGCCACAGCGCCGACGCGACGCCTCCTCCCCTGCTGCAGATCTGGGCCAGTCTGCAGCTCCTCTACCTCCTCACTGGAGATGATGCTGCAGGAACAGACACTTCTGCTTTTAGAAAACAGAGCACAGTGGAATTTTCTGCAGGGTGCATTGTATAGCTTCACCATTTTCATGTACTTGCAGGAAAAAATAAAAAAGTATTTTTAGCTTTACTGTAGCTGACTTCTGCTTTCCAATAAAAGACTAAATGGAAAGTTGCTGTGGATTAAAAAGGTCTTAAATCTAATTCAGAGCAAGGTGGTGTAACTAACAGGGGACTCAACAGGTCAAAATATTTCTACTTTATGATATTTAAAGCAGAGAAAGAGGCCAAATCCCTCGCTGGAAAGATGTTGATCATTAGTGTTAATTACCGGGTAATCCCTGGAGAGATCTCCTTAATTACCAGGCCTTGTTAATAACAAGCGTGGTCATGCTGCACCCTTATTCAGGTTTTCTTCCTCAGATGGAGACAGAAACCCCCCAAACTGACTCAGATGCTCCCTACTGCTGTTTGTACTGCATCTAAACAATAAATAACATTTTATCATGTATGTCTAACATACATCTGATATGTTTAAACAATATATGTGAAGGTAAAATGTTTTAACAGAACTTATGGTAGAACCATATTTCCATTCATATGAGGAGGGTTTTGAAATCTTCCCAGAGGGACATACCTGGAACACCTCACCAGGGAGGTCCAGGAGGCATCCTAACCAGATGCCCGAGCCACCTCAACTGGTTCCTCTCGATGCGGAGGAGCAGCGGCTCTACTCTGAGCCCCTCCCAGATGGCCGAGCTCCTCACCCTATCTCTAAGGGTGAGCCCGGCCACCCTGCGGAGGAAACTCATTTCAGCCGCCTGTATACGAGATCTGGTTCTTTCGGTCACGACCCACAGTTCATGACCATAGGTGAGGGTAGGAATGTAGATCGACTGGTAAATCGAGAGCTTCGCCTTCTGGCTCAGCTCCTTCTTCACCACGACAGACCGGCGCAGAGTCTGCATTACTGCAGACGCCGCACCGATCCATCTGTCGATCTCACGCTCCATCCTTCCCTCACTTGTGAACAAGACCCCGAGATATTTAAACTCCTCCACTTGAGGCAGGACCTCACTCCCGACCTAGAGAGGGCAATCCACCCTATTCCGGCTGAGGACCATGGTCTCAGATTTGGAGGTGCTGGTTCTCATCCCAGCAGCTTCACAGTCGACTGCGAATCGCTCAAGCGAGAGCTGGAGATCACGACCAGATGAAGCCAACAGGACCACGTCATCCGCAAAAAGCAGGGACCCAATCCTGAGGCCACCAAGTCGGATCCCCTCAACACCTCAGCTACGCCTAGAAATTTTGTCCATATAAGTTATGAACAGAATTAGCGATAAAGGGCAGCCTTGGCGGAGTCCAACCCTCACCGGAAACGAATCCGACTTACTACCGGCCTGCCAGATCTGACCGGCTTCCTCCCCCACCATCTGAGCCAACTCACCACCAGGTGGTGATCAGTTGACAACTCCGTCCCCTCTTCACCCAAGTGTCCAAGGCATTTGGCCGCAGGTCCGACGATACGACTACAAAATCGATCATCGAACTGCGGCCCAGGGAATCCTGATGCCAGCTGTACATATGGACACTCTTATGTTGGAACATGGTGTTCGTTATGGACAATCCATGACGAGCACAGGAGTCCAATAACAAAACACCATTTGGGTTCAGAGGGGGGGGACCATGCCTCCCAATCACTCCCCTCCAGGTCTCGCTGTCATTGCCCACGTGAGCATTGAAGTCCCCCAGCAGAACAATGGAGTCCCCAAAAGGAGCACCCTCCAGCACTCCCTCCAAGGACTCCAGAAAGGGTGGGTACTCTGAACTGCTGTTCAGCGCATGAGCACAGACAACTGCCAGAACCCGCCCCTCCCACCCAAAGGCGGAGGGAAACTACCCTTTCATCCACTGGGGTAAACCCCAACGTGCAGGCACCAAGCTGGGGGCTGATGAGAATCTCACCAGGAGCAACTCCAGAGTGGAAGAAAGTCCAGCCCCTTTCGAGGGTACTGGTTCCAGCCCAAGCAATGCGTCAAGGTGAGTCCAACTATATCTAGCCGGAACCGCTCAACCTCACGCACAAGCTCAGGCTCCTTCCCCACCAGAGAGGTGACATTCCACGTCCCTAGAGCCAGCTTCTGCAGCTGGGGATCGGACTGCCAGGGTCCCCGCCCCTTGCTGCCGCCCAGCTCACATTGCACCTGACCCCTACGGCTCCTACTGCAGATGGTGAGCCCACTGGAGGGCACGCTGGAGGGATCATATCTCTCAGCTGGCCTAGGAACGCCTCGGGATCTCCCCCGCAGAGTTGGCAAATGTGGCTGGGGAGAGGGAAGTCTGGGCTTCCCTGCTTAGGCTGCTGCCCCCGCTACCCGACCCTGGATAAGCGGCATGAAGACGAGACGAGACGGGTTTTGAAATCAGCGACGATAAATAACAAAGTGTGGTTATGAATAGAAGTTATAATTTTACCATTTATCCACAGATTCGTACAATCTATGTCTTCTCCAACAAGAACTATGAGGATTCTTTTGCTTTTTGACCCCCTGCTCTGCATGTTTCAGACATGATCCTCCTCCAAAACACGTGATTCAGATTATTACACTTCCTCGTCAAGTTCTTTACAGCCTGTTAACAAACCTTTATTTCATCCAGGTGTGTTCAGATAGGGTTTATTAGAGTTAAGGTAGGGTTTATTAAAGTTAAGGTATGGTTTATTGAGGATAAGGTAAGGTTTATTAAGGTTGAGGTAGGGTTTATTAGTGTTAAGGTAGGGTTTATTAATGTAAGGTAGGGTTTATTAAGGTAAGGTAGGGTTTATTAAGGTTAAGGTAGGGTTTATTAAGGTAAGGTGGGGTTTATTAAGGTAAGGTAGGGTTTATTAAGGTTAAGGTAGGGTTTATTAGAGTTAAGGTAGGGTTTATTAAGGTAAGGTAGGGTTTATTAAGGTTAAGGTAGGGTTTATTAAGGTAAGGTAGGGTTTATTAAGGTAATGTAGGGTTTATTAAGGTTAAGGTAGGGTTTATTAGAGTTAAGGTAGGGTTTATTAATGTAAGGTAGGGTTTATTAAGGTAAGGTAGGGTTTATTAAGGTTAAGGTAGGGTTTATTAAGGTAAGGTGGGGTTTATTAAGGTAAGGTAGGGTTTATTAAGGTTAAGGTAGGGTTTATTAGAGTTAAGGTAGGGTTTATTAAGGTAAGGTAGGGTTTATTAAGGTAAGGTAGGGTTTATTAAGGTTAAGATAGGGTTTATTAGAGTTAAGGTAGGGTTTATAAAGGTAAGGTAGGGTTTATTAAGGTTAAGGTAGGGTTTATTAAGGATAAGGTAGGGTTTATTAAGGTATGGTGGGGTTTATTAGAGTTAAGGTAGGGTTTATTAAGTTAAGGTAGGGTTTATTAAGGTAAGGGAGGGTTTATTAAGGTTAAGGTAGGGTTTATTAGAGTTAAGGTAGGGTTTATAAAGGTAAGGTAGGGTTTATTAAGGTTAAGGTAGGGTTTATTAAGGATAAGGTAGGGTTTATTAAGGTATGGTGGGGTTTATTAGAGTTAAGGTAGGGTTTATTAAGTTAAGGTAGGGTTTATTAAGTTAAGGTAGGGTTTATTAAGGTTAAGGTAGGGTTTATTGAGGTTAAGGTAGGGTTTATTAAGGTTAAGGTAGGGTTTATTAAGGTTAAGGTAGGGTTTATTAAGGTAAGGTAGGGTTTATTAAGGTTAAGGTAGGGTTTATTAAGGATAAGGTAGGGTTTATTAGAGTTAAGGTAGGGTTTATTAGAGTTAAGGTAGGGTTTATTAAGGTAAGGTAGGGTTTATTAAGGTAAGGTGGGGTTTATTAAGGTTAAGGTAGGGTTTATTAAGGTTAAGGTAGGGTTTATGAAGGTAAGGTAGGGTTTATTAAGGTTAAGGTAGGGTTTATTAGAGTTAAGGTAGGGTTTATTAAGGTAAGGTAGGGTTTATTAAGGTAAGGTAGGGTTTATTAAGGTTAAGGATTAGTCTGATCTGGTTTGGTAAAACCAAACCAGATCAGACTAATCAGCGTCTTCTACTGGAAGTCAACGTCATGCTTTATGTATGAAAATGTGGATAAATGTTAGCTGAATTTAGCGCTTTATGCAGGAGTTTGGTGATGACAGTGAGTGACAGATCCACATGTTTGACCTTTTCTTACCTGTTTCTGAAGATAGGTCTATGTGATGTGTTAATGCATTGATGTTACTCTGACTAGTGACATTTACCAGCTGGGGTTAAACAAACGTTGCATTTTCAACAAGAAGCAGATCAGCTAAACGGAGATTCACTGTGTTGATAATGTTCTGATCCTTATCGGGGAGGTTTTATTCTGTGGCTTTTACATTTTTATGTTGGTAAAGGTGCAGATGGAGCTTAAATGTTATGTTTGTTGTTTTTTTATTAGGCTAAATGGGAGAATATAAATGTCATTACTAGAGCTGGCCTGCAGCACATCAATCTGATCTGATTCCTCCGCTCTGCTCGTACAGGTACACTGCCTGGGGAAACATTTTCAACCTGCAGAGTGTGTGCTGCACAACTTCTGAATGATGATTCAGTTCTGGAAAGGTGCCTGCAGCGTTTTACTCTGTCCCAACTCGAGCTGCGGGTCTCTGAATAAACCTGCGTTCTCCTGCTGTGTGAAGAACTTGCTGGGCTTTCTGCCCCATGCTGCTGCTTACACATTAAACCAGGAATGAACGGAGTCTGCCAGTAGAGCTGCCAACATTTTCCAGTTTGTGTCTGTGTTATCAGGGTGGAGTCGTGCTGATAATTTAATGACCGTACCTTCTGGGTTTCTTACGGTTTCCAAACAATGTCTCACTGTTCTTCTCTGCACATGGCCTGAAGGAGAGTTTATTATTCCACACATGAATGGCAGAGAAGCACGTGAAATATGCCTTTTGCTGTCTATTGTGTTGAGGCCCTCAGGTTGTTGGTGTGCTCACGCTGTGCTCTTTAAGATAACCTCTTCATCTCATTGTTCTCTGAGTTAAACCTCCTCATGGCGATGTTTCAACACTGTTCGCCAATGGCATTATTGCGCAATAACCCCTCGAGGCCTGTATTATTGTGAGTCTTGCTAACTGGTGCAAGACGTGCAGACAGTTGTCTAAATATGCTTTAATTGAAGGATCTCAGGAGTTTAAGGTGAAACCGCACCCACATCCCACTTATCTGTATTTGTTTGTCATGTTATTTGGTTTTTATTTCCTGTAAGGCAAGGCCAGATTAGAGACATACTGCTTGCTGTCATGGTGGTGAGTCACTCTGGGCTAAGGTCATCTGGAAACTGTGTCAACAGCCCTGAAGCCGCATGCTTCTAGTCCAAGGTAAGGCAACAAGGAAGCTGGAGGCCTGCCAGAGTACACACAAAGCAAAACATTAGCACTCATGTTGACAACATTCACTTTTTAAGATCACTCTTCAAAAGTCTAAATATAATCTTGGTTCAATGTTATGTTTTGTTAGGAGATCCTTTCGGAATAAACAAGAATGAATATTTTGTTTTAAGGAACGTTAAAAACACAAACTAGCTTGTTCTTCATAGCATGAATAAGATAGGGGAAGTTTATCTTTCCAAATTTAGAAGTAAAATCTCACTAAAGCTACAGATGTGCTGTATATCAGTGTACAGCTCAAAAATTTCATATTTACTCATGTTTTCACCGTGGCCCTGAGTACTAAACAGGACAAAAACAAGAACAACACATTAAAATGAAAAGTAGAAGTAGAAAAACAATAAAAACACAGTAAATAATATTTTTATTTCGACATAGTATGACAAAAAGAAAAAAAACATCAAACTGATTAGCACTTAGCTACAACTTAATGATGTCGCCTTATCTAATTTAAATAATGTCATCTTTTCCTGGATGTTTGTTGCAGCTTGTTACATGGTTTGCAAACTCTTTAAATAATCTTAAAATTTTATTTTTTTTACTCTTTGGATAAAACCAGACAACGCAGCAGGCTATTAAAGTCTTTGTGCTAGGTTATGCTAACTAGTGAATTTCTCTACTTTCTTTTATTTGCTTGTTTTACATGACCTGGATTTCTGGCCTGGTAAACTCTTTGTCCATGCTGGCGTTTTTTTTTTTTTTTTTATATAGTTTTATTATTTTTGTGGTTAGTTTTTTATCATCACATGCCTGTGGCTCATGCTATGCTATGCTATGCTAGGCTAAGCTAACTGGCAAATGCTTTGTCAGCTTTAAGGCAGCTTTTAATTGCTGTTGCTTGTTTCTTTCTTTGTCTTTGTTTTTGTTCTGCCACAAACCCATGAAAGAAAGTGTTTTTGACACCTTTGGACAAAACCAGACCTTTTCTGCTAAGCAATGCTATCTAGCTAATTTCTAAACACAATCATTTGGGAAAAATGGAAAAAAAAAATGAGTAAATTACTATATTTTCACTGATATCAAACTGTTTTTTTTTTTGTATTTTAAAAAGCTGCTTCTCTGTATAAGTGGTGTATTTAGTGACTGCCATCATGGAAATGTGGCTTTGCTGGATTCTTTAATACATTAAACAGAGAAAAGCAGAGTGCTTCATGGAGCAACACACACACACCTGCAATCACACCCCCAGAAACACACACATTCATGAGAGCCAGGACACTTTAACAGCAAAAATTGGCTGATTTTCCCTTGTTAGCGGAAAATTTCACCTCACCCTGAGATTTATAGCAGTTTTTACATCACAACAACTAAAAGCAGGATGCAAGTAGCGTGTGCATAGAACGTACTATAACGTTGTGGCCCATTTTCTCGCAGCCACATCAGCATTACATGATTAAAACCATGGCATGTTGAAAGAAGAGGTTGTAGGAAACAAGACGAGGATTGTTGTTGAGCATCTGGGACGGTCAAATACACAACACAAAAAACCTGAAGTGATCGAGCTCTCAGGCATGTGAGGAATTCTGCACCACATGCTGCTTTGTCTAAAGGAGGTCAATGTTCTCATTCAGTAACAAAAAGATATCATTTTAAATTTTATTTGTCACCTCCAACCTGCATGAATACGGCTACATCTAAACGCCTAAAATCTGCTTTAAATTGACATTTTTATGTGTTTTACTAAATAAATTTGAGCCTCATTATTGTCTCCTGCACATAGCGATCAAAAGCCTTGTTGTAGCTAAGATCTGGGCTTCCTCTGCCTCCTGAATGCCCCAGCATGCCTTTCACCACTCTGTGTGTGTATCTGATGAAAAGGCTGTTGTTAGCTGAGTCAGTTCAAAAAAGAGAAGTCTGGCTGCATTTTACTTCCTCTCAGTAATTACTGCACTTGCTCCTTTTTGGAAACAAAGTTTCAGAATTGGTTTAATTTAAGTGACAAGAACCATATAACTCGTAGAAATGACCTAAAGGAGGAAGTTTGAACCAAAACGTTCTGGTGAAACTGCTCTGTGGAAAGAAATCTTAATATGTTTTACATTCCTTGACAGATAGTTGATACAAGCGGTGGCTTATTCTGTCCCCATCACGTGTGGCTGGAGTCAGACTGGTCTCCATGGCAACAGACCAGGGAATTCTCCGCAGAAATGGGGCCGAGCTTACGTCTGCGTTCGCTGCTAAACAATAAATTTAACTGTTCACACTCAGAGAGCTTTAATGCTTCCTCGTTAGGGCATGTGGTGAGGAGAGGAAACTGATGTGGTAAAGCTTTCAGTATGAAATGTGCAACATAACATCTGTAAAAAGGTGCAAGACACCCTCCAGCAGCCGTACTTCGTCTTCAATGTTAACTGTTCACTTGATAAAATAAACAACCACAGACGCAATCAGAACTTTTTACTGCCTGATAAGGCATTTACTCTCAGACTGATAGTGTGTCCGAAATATAGGCCAACACCCAATCAATAAAGATAACAAGGCCTGATTTGCTTACAGCATAAACTGTAATCTCAATTACAAAAGTACAGCCAGTGGCTATTGTTAAGGCCGTTAATCTCTGGGGATTAAAAGTTTGTGTGGAAACAACTTAAACACTGCTGGTTTGCATTGGCGATTGCAACAACAGCCTAATTAAAAGGCGTTTCTGTGCTGTGCAACTAAGTCGTTTGGAGTTAAGTAAGACTTTGCAGGTCCTTTGCTGGTATGAGTGCAGAAGGAAATGAAGGAACTGATTGCTCTTCCTGTTTTTGGGTGCAAGCTGCACTCCCTTGTGCCAAGTTTCCTTCCTTTGAGTATCAAAGGTTAAAAGACTTTGTTCTGAGGTCTGGATTAATGAATGATGAAGGTTTGCGGATAAGAGATTTATTTGTTGTTGGGGGACACTTCCTACAAAAACAAGCCATGGAAGGGGGAAGTAATGTGAATAAAGTTACACCTGACTAAAAAAGAACCTAAAGGACTAAGAGAATACATGTGGTTCCACACAGAATCTCCTTTTTGAAGCAGATACTGCTTTACTTATACTTGTATTTCCCCAAATGGTGGCTCTACAGACAGAGCCGATGCTGGGTTGATACCCAGATGCCAGAGAAACAGCCGGTCCCTGTGTCTTTTTGTCCGTTGAGGCCCCTTTCTTACATAAAAGCTTTGGTCAGACGTGTGCCTACATTCCCTCCTTGCCACCCCCTCAACCAATCCTTCAACGTCACAAGTTCTACTGGACTTTTGCCCAGATGGGCACCAACTCACCCTCTTTGTCTGCAAATCTAGCACATGAGTAGCTTTGGCAGCTAGGACCATGGGCTGGGCTTCAAACGCCACCCACGCCCCCATTGTTCCCTGTGCCCTGCATTGCCCCAGAAAAACTTCCCTGCGTTCAAGTGTAGGCCCGTTGCCAAGACGGGCACAACAACAATCAGTGCTGCGCTGTAACGGCTTCATTTGGCACAAGCCTCATGTTTGTGTTTGGTCCGTCTCAGCTTGGCAGAATTAAGACAAATTCCTCTTTGACATCATCTGAGCAGCTTTGCGGCATCAAGAACCACTTTTAAATGGCATCACAATGTTTTTCTAGAAGATCTGCAATTAGATGAAAACCAGTTTTTCTGCTTTAAAGCAAGATGTTCAAATCTTTGACACTTAATCTTCCAAACGAGGACACAACGTAATGAAAACCGCATGGTGCAGAGCAGTGGGACCCCAGGAATATTATCTTTTGTCAAGAACAACAATGACAACCTAACCTGTTAAGGCCCAAAGAAAATGGGGAGAAAAGTCAAATGACTTTAAATTATTAGGATTATTTGTCATGATGTGATGTTTTTTTCCTCTTTAGTTCTGGTTTCTTGGTTTGGTTTGTAGTTTTCCTTGTTTACTTCTCATGTCTAGGTGTTCATAAGTTCACCTGGTTTGATTTTATGAGTGGTTTCACCTGTGTCTAGTTCCTTCCTCTGTGTATTTATACCCCTTGGCTTGTGTTCTCAGTTGCTGGATCATTGTGTTAGTTTAGTTGCTTGTCCCTGTGTTTCTCAGCTTCCCCATGTCCGGTCAGACTTCCGTCTGTTTCTGGATTAAAACCTCATACTTCTGCATTCCTGACTTCCACACCTTTGTTGCCACCTTGACAGAATTATTGTTATATTTCAGTATCTGAAGGTGTACAACAGGGATATGAGAAAAGGATTTACCATAAAACGATGGAAAAGGTCTCAAAAGCTGTATATACCAATTGTATTAATGGAATAATATGGTTAAATATCAGTTAAGTGTCTTTAAAAGTGAAAAAACCCAACAAAATGACCTCTCATAGAGATTTTTCCCACCTTCAGAGAAGAAGTGGAATAATATAAGCAACACTGTTGAATATAAGTTGTGTGTCTGCATGTGAACACTTCTACAAAGAAGAGAATAAACAGATAGAGGCCCCATCTTCCAAATTAGCCTTCATCTGAATATAAATGTTTAGATTGGCATGGAGAAGCAGAGGTTTCACTCCCATCTGTCCCATGGTAGATGAGCATTCCAGTGTAGTTTGGACTTCACTGGATGTAGGAAGGAAAAGCTGTAGTGGGTAGGCAGGGAATGTCAGCTGAGAGTTGGGGCGACCCCGAAATGTCTGTAAAACCATTCTATGAAGGACAGAAGTGATGGTTGTATGACTTTTTTCTGCAAAAGGTTGCTCCAGGTCACTGGAAGAAAAGAATCCTTACATGTTATTTGGTAAGTATTTCATTTTAATGAAAGCAGATGAATGAGGGTTTAAAATACGCAAAGTATGAGGATGGGTCCTCAACAAGAAATGGGCTCCACGGCTGCAGCCAAAATATTCCCCAGTGGGAGCCAAGCGAGTGAATCCCACTCAATCTTGACCTTGTTTTCATTTGATTAAAGGGTAATATTTCTTCATACTACGGCTTGTTATGAGATTGTTTGGCCCTCAGCTCAGATGGGAAATTTCAGACAAAACAAGGGTGGTTTAGCATAAGAAACACAGAGTGAATTTTGGTTGTGGTGGGGGGCGTTCTGAATAGAGACAAAATCCCAAAGAATCCTCCTCCTCCTCCGCCTTTATCCACCCACCCCCTGCTTCTCCTCCCGGAGGTCAAAACAGGGTTATTTCCCAGAAACTGGCCCACTCTCCATCTGTGTCTTTCCATAACAAATCTCTCCCCAAACACAAGAGCACTTATATCCCAAAGAGCAGAAATACTCTGCGTTTAAGAGCTCTGCATGAGTTTCACACAGTTACAGAATGTTGAAGGCTCATGTGAGAAGTGATACGTCATCTGAAGTCTGTAGTCTTTCTGAACCGGAGTCAAACCCTGTCATGCTTTTTGTTACTTTCCAGAACGATCCCTGTGAGATCTGCTGTTGTTTACCCTGAAGCTAATAATGACTAAAGCAGCCGTTTCCACGTTGTTTTGAGTTGTGTTAAGGGATTGTGTCTAAATCCTTGTAAAACTGTTTAAGTCAAATCAACCAAAGCTTGCCGAGTGAAGCAACAGGCTTGGTGAAAATCCTATAACTAGCGAGCTAACTGCTATGCTAACATGCAGGAAACAAGTTAGCGATAGCCACAGCAGCTGAGAACACCTGGTGTGTTGGTTGTGTACTTTAACAAGCCATAAAATCTCTCCTTTATATCATAAACAGCTGGAATTCAGCTTGTACTGTATCCCTAAAAAGGATTTTATGGATTGTTTTAGCTAGTTCTTGCTAAAAACTAGCATCTTTTATATTGTTAAAAGGGTTGCAGTGTTGTTTTGGTTTCTGAGTCTGTAGGAAAAAAGCGAACTGTATTTATGAAGTCAAGTGTGTCCTGCTGAAGGAACACTGATAGATACCTCATTAAGTCTACTGACATTGACAAAGTCAGTGAAGACAAATACATAAGCAGCTCTAAACATTCCTCCAAGCTAATGGGGCGATGAGATCAGATAGTGGTCCAGCCAAAGCTCAAGTTTCCCAACAATGCTGCATCTATATTCTAATCAACATCTTGATAGGGAGACAATGGGGAAACTGGCAGCTTCTTGCATTCCTGCGCCCACTTGACATGTTGTCCGTGGTCCGTGCAAGCTAATCAATTTGCACTGTGGCGGGAACATCTCTACTAAATGGCTTCTCACTTTTACACATCTGTGTCATTTTAGGGTTTGTAAAGGGCAGCAGGAGCACCCGTTTACCATGCGGGTGAAATGGTCCAGATGAATTGTGACACTGGGCTTGGTTCTGATTACGGGGACAACTGGTGGCTAGCTACGGTAAGGGTGTATGTTGGGAGGGAAGGTTTATGTTTTTTTCTTTACGCTCAACAGAAGAGACATTTTGCTGACCGTACAGACAGATTAGGAAGCTGTAATAATGGTTAAGAAGATTTTAAGTGCTATCTAAAACGAAACATGAGAGGAGAAGCTAAAACTGAGCTTATATCAAAAGATAAAATCTAAGTGCATTTCTGATTTTAACCATCATGCATAGCATATGCAGGTTGCAGCACATTAAGTGACCTAATACAGAACAAGCATGTTTTGACTGGATCAAAGTCCTCAGACACTCAGCAACTTGTCAGCGAGAACACACCAACACACTGACACACATTAATCCACCCTGACAGGATGCTGATCACGTTGAAGAGAAGGCAGCCGGTTACTTCGGATAGACATGCAGGTCCTGTCAGGCTCGTGCAGTGGCTCTGTGTGAGCGGGGCCCAAGGCTGGATCTTACATAACTAATGACATTCAGTCAGAAAGACAGTCACACAAATTGACTTTGAGGGTATTTGGAGGTTTACATTCCTACTTTTCTGCTTCCTGCTCTGTCAGTGCTGAGGTTGACGCGGTTTGTCTATGTGTTGAGTATCTATCTGACAATCTGACAACGAAGACGTCCCAACAGCTACGGTTTTCACCGTGCACTGTAACACAAGGTTTCTATTTGGGTTATATGTCAGTGAGGTATTATCCCTTAATTGAATTAAAGTCAATTGAATTTTATTTTATTTATATTTGCAGCTGAGTCTAGTCTCCAAATTACCAAGATGAATAAAGGAGGAACTTGCGTAAAACTTAAATACATGCCCACCTTATAGGTTTTTAATGTGTGCAACAACCCCCCCATGATCCCTCTCACAACACCATCAACCTTATTTTTCTTCATTTATTTCCATTGGAAACTTTCTAAAAGAAAGAGTAAACATCACACAATTAATTCTAACACATGCATGAATCCTTGTTTAGACTTTACCCGAACTAAGGTGCTCTTAGTTAATGTCTGATAGAGCCAACATGTGAAAGAAGTAAGTAACGTAGACCACTTCATGGCAGCAACAGATGATATCCGGGCGTGATTTCCTGGTGTAAGGAAACAGCTGTACTCTGCATTTAATTGCTATTTTTGTCAATCGTCAACTTGAGTTAAAGTGAAACTATGGTAAACCGCCAGGAAGTTGTGCTTAAAGAAGGTTAACATTAAGACTCAAGAAGAAATAAATAAACTAAGGTAATCCAATAATTTAGTTTCTTCATATTTAATCATCTCTGCTAGGAAGCTAATCAGATAAAGGCTTTAAACTCACATGTGATCTAATAAATACAGACCAGGATATCAATATTTCAACAAATTACATTAGATGTCCACAACAGTCAGCTGACGTGACGTCATTTCTGCTGGCATGCTGAGCTAGAACTACAGCTAGAAATGTGAGGCGCTTCCTAGAAATGCAGTAAAATAACAGAAAAGGATGTAATCTTTGTTCTGATTGTACATTTCTGTGCAATAAAATAGTCTTCAACAGTAATCCTATAAAAAGCAGCATGGTCTCAGAGGTCTGTAAAACGTTGCGGTTGTGTTGCAGAAAAGGTCAGGTAATAAAAGATAAGACATGAAATTCAGTCGTTCAGAAGCACTTCCCTGTCCTGGGGAGGAAACAGTTCTTCAGTCTGAGCCCTCATGACCCTGAGCTCACCAGAGGAGGAGGATGTCAAAAATCCCCTTTCCTGGGTGTGTGCAGTCGGACCTGATCTTTTAAGCTCTGTTTCTCAGCCTGGCAGGGTCTGAGTGCTCCAGGGGAGGAAGAAGAAGCAGGAAAAATCTTTAGAGCAGAAATTTGCTGCAGGTTTGTCCTGCTGAGGTTCAGCCAGAGCAGCAAACCACGAGGAAACGAGTTTTTATGAGTGTCCACTGGAATTAGTCTCTCCTGAGACGTCAAGGCACTTAAAACTCCTCACCTGTGTGACTTTGTCTCCACTAAACCAATCTGTCTGATTGGTGTTGAACACTGCAAAAATAAAAAAAACAAAAAACTTTACACTGCAAAAACTGAAATCTAAGATTAAAAATCTTAAATTGAGTCCACATATACTTATTTTTATAAAGGTAAGAAAATTCTTAGTTTTAATGCCAGAGAATTCCTCTTGTTTTCAGAGTATTTTTACCTGTTTTGGGAAGTTTTGACAACATTATTTGAAGCAACATTTACCTCATTTTTGTATATTTTTTTCTTGTTTTTAAGGCTGAGTTTTTGCAGTGTGCTATGGAACTAAATTATATATTTAGATCTAAACAGGCATATTTCTAAACACACAGAATAATATACGAGGTGGCAGTGGATGATCTGTTAAGTTATCTTGACAAGCAGCAAGAATTCATGATAAATCCTGCAATAATTAATGCATTAAACCATTATGAGGTACGAATTAGTTAAGTGTATGATTGGTACTATGACTGTAAAATGTTACCATAGTTTGTATCTGAGAGAAATGAAAGAGATGTTTAGTTCTGCTCACCGTTAAAATGGAAAACAAACGTCAACCTGCAGTGAATTATCTGTGGATGTTGCTGTTAAACACGTGTTTCACACCACTGAAACAACTGTGAACGCTTCTCTTTCACAGCTAGGTCAGAAACTTTGAGGAGTGTGTGCAAGAGTTGAGTGGGACTGTCCGAACCCCCGAGGAAATGAAAAAGCCAGAGAGAGAAAAGCGGATCCGTTCGCAGAGAGAAGCTTGTTTTTACGGGAACTGGAGAAACGATGGGGATGTGATGTTTGGCTTTTTTTAAAAACCACAACGTAAACTTCCTCTAAAAGCTTAATAATACCGTGATCCGCTTGGTATTAAATCTGGACCACAGCTGACCCTGAAACATGCACTTGTGTCATTTTTCAGCAGGTTTTTGTTGTAAATAAAGAGCATGCAGGATTACAGCAGACGGTGTAACAAACACAGAAATGAAAAACATTCTCCACATGAACAGACTGCAGACTTAAATAAGACTCCGTTTATTAACGCTGCGTTGTCATGGAAATGTATACCAGCGCCAAAACAGAGCAGATGGCTCGACAAAATCAATGGCGACGACTCAAACAAGCTGATCTGCTGATTTGCTTCAGATCCGGAGGGGGGGGGGGGGTGTGTGTGTGTGTTTGGGCTCGTTTGCAGTTTGTGTTTCACGGGGCCACACATGCGTTAGGGTGAAGCGTGCACAGGCATGCTGCTATCACACACACCAGAGGTTTGTTGTCTTCTGGCTCAGACTTGTCAGAAATTCCCAGTAAAGGTGTGACTTTGCTGGACGGGAAACGTCGACCGGAGGCTCATCTTGAAACCCAGTTTTACTCCTCGGCCTTTAACCCAACGTCAGACAGCTTCCGGTCAGTGTGCCTTGTTTTTATTATTGGTTTTTACTTCCTATTTATTTGGTTAATGTGAATGCCCATTGGGGCATTATTGGTCATTTTTATTAATATTCCACCAAACTTTG
The DNA here is from genome assembly GCF_933228915.1 of Telmatherina bonti. Classification (NCBI taxonomy): domain Eukaryota; kingdom Metazoa; phylum Chordata; class Actinopteri; order Atheriniformes; family Telmatherinidae; genus Telmatherina; species Telmatherina bonti. Next base: position 9,713,330 of record NC_136633.1, read on the forward strand.
CCGCGCTGCTCCTCCTGCACCGTTCAGGTCACATCAATCATTCAGATCTTAAACCCTGCAGATCCTTCGGGAGATGTGTGCTACGACGTTTGTCGTATCAAATCTTTGTAGTTTTTGAGATATTTAGCATTTTGTAAAAAAAATAATTCAGCCTTGTGATTGCATGAAAGTCCTTCCAACCAAATTGGTCCACAGGGTTTCAGAGCTCTGCACCAGTTTGCAGTGTCCGGTTCATCAATTTCTCATCCCCATTGTCTTTCCTGCAAAGACTTTGAAACGCTACTCCTCCGACACCGTTTGTCTCACTTCAACCATTCAAGTATCAAACTCTTCAGCCCATTCAGGAGATATGTTCTACGACTTTTGGTATTTATAACATTTAAACTTTTCAAGTTATTCAAGTTTTTGTCAATGGATTGAAATCCGTTCCTGTGATTGGACGAAACAGAATTCAGCTCAGTGATTGGTCCATTTTGTGCACCGGTACACAGGTACACATACAAGGCACGGGTTCAAATGCAGCATTTAACATACAGCTCCATTGTTGTCTGTCGGCTGTTGCTTGTGTGATGGCATGTAGTTCTGCAGGCTGCTTATCATGAACTATTGGTCTCAGCTGCACTTCAAGGAGCAAAGGAATTTATTTGCAAATGTCTCAGTTAAATATTTGTTCCAACAATACTCCCTGCAACATTTCAACACTTTGATAAATCTTAAACACAAAGTTTTTCACATTGAACAAAGTCTGTCACATCTTTACTGGAGTTTAGTTTAACTTTGCACGCTTTTGCAATCCCGCTAATTCCACCCTGCTGGAAGTGGAAAAAAAAACCCATTCCCATCCCAGTGGGAAGAAATGTCAACGCTTTTTTTCCCAAGGTGCTACAAAGAGTACTAGTGGCATCGTAAGTCTTCAATGCAGAAGTTCATGGGTTCAATCCCAATGTGTGGCAATTAGAAAAAATGTTAGTTGTGTTTTATTATTTCAATTTCTTACACTTATGCAATTTCATTTCAGTCATTCAGCGTCGTTCAATAAATGGAGTTCACAGTTGTTCTTATTTCAATAATAGCTGCTGCTAGTTTGTGTTATTGTTTTAATTCCATATTCCTTGTATGCCCTTTTGTTTTATTGTGTCATTTATTTGCATTTGAACTGTTTTATTCTGTTTTTATTTTGACTGATTGTGTTCAGCACTTTGTTTCAACTCTGGTTGTTTTAAAGGACTTTAAAAAATAAAGTTGAGCTGAAAACTCTCCGAACTCTTCAGCTAAAACATCGAATTTAACTCGTTCGTGTGTAACAGCGGAAATACTCCTTTAAAAAAATGGATTTAATCATGTCATTATGTAATCTTGTCATCTCTAATTCTATTTATTTTCTTTCCCCTCTGCTCATATTTTTACCTGCAGTGTGGTTAAACTGGACAAATAAGATAAATCTCATTGTTTTCTTCCCTCCTTCTGCTTCCTGCCTTCTCCATCACTGTAAATATAAGCATCAACCCAGCCTGGAGCAACAGACTAAACCGTCAGAACGACAGGCTGTCTGGCCTGAACGCAACTTTCCAGTATTACCCAGAATCCACCAGGGCGCATCTGTGCAGAGCGGTCCAGTTATCGTGCTTCCAGGCGGCCAATCAGACCTCTTCTTATGTAATCACAGCGTTCATCTAGAGGAACGATGCATGTGGAGCGACTGCACACACACACACACACACACACACACACTTGCAGTAATTGCTACCATCCCTCTCAAACCAAACGTCGCCTGTTTTTCCTCAGATGTGAGCCGCTGTTCTGCTGACATCATCACACACACATGGTGTGTGAACTAAACGTGACGTAAAGCCTCTGGATGGTTGGGATGTCACATGGATGACGACTTGTTGGGGGGGGTTATGGCGGTAAAATAGTTTAATGGGTTCGTTTAGCCACAGTGAATGTGAAGCCCGTCTTCCAGCATGCTCTCACCCCCCCCCTCTTCCAGCTGCTGCTGTGTTGACATGCTGTCAGCAGCAGGACAGCGATTCTCCTGCCTCTTAAAGCCGTTCGCCTACATTTTCCTTCAAGCTGTTTCAGCTCGACGAGGTCCGTTTTCATGCAGTTACAATAAATCCTGTTTTTTATTTCACACACACACACACAACTAAAAGTCTCAGACAACACCTGCAGAAAGTTGGTTTACGTCTCTTTTATTTGTCTTCTTGTATTTCTGAGCCTTAACAGTCACCGTGACAGGAAGTTGCCTTCAAATGTGCAACATTTTATCTGGTAAAGGGAAGTGTTGTCATTCCTGTCCTCATGGTCTTCGGCTGATAATGTTCTATAACCATCTCTCCTACTAATACACATTTCATAGCTTTCAGCTGCAGAGATGCTGCAAGGGGAGAGAAAGTGAATATTAATTAATTATTATATGAATTATACAGTTGTGCTCGTATTGTATTTCATTGAGATTTATTTTAATCCATCCTTACTCAGAGACACCAGGTGACATTTCTTCTCTTCCCTCACACACAGTTGTGCTCATAATATTATATAAAAACATAAAATTCATCTCCTTTCATTAAAGAAAAGCTGAATTTACAACAGTCACTCAAATAACTGGAGACTTATAAAAGGAACAATAACTAAAAATTTGCAAAAATATAATTTAGTAATATAAGACACTGTTTTTTCATTTAACTGAGTTGAAAAAAACAAACAAACAAATGTGTTCTGGACAAATGAGAGACTTTTCTGTTGAACAGTGGGACAAAATACCTGTCAACAGGTGCAGAAGTCTGACTGAGAGGAACAGAAAACACCTGACTGGAGCGGAAACATTAAAGGATTCTTCAACTAAATATTACTTTATGACTGATGGAATATGGAATAAATTATCTTATTTGTTTGCTTTTTAAAAAAAATTATTTCTATTGAACCAGAAATAGAAAATAATGTCATGATTTTCATAAAATATTTATTTATTATTACTTTAGTCTATTTCAGCTTATTTTACAGGCAGCTGTTTGTTTTTCCTTCTTTAATGAATAAATATGAGGACAACTATTAATGAAAATGAATATTAACCCTGCATTTTCCTCTCCTCTCTCTTCCCTGCTGATGTTCTTCATCACTTTATCAACTCTGTCCGGTATCTGAACCCCGTGGCGGGAAAAGCCAGTTGTCTGATCCGGAACCTTTTGGCTTGAAGACAACAGGCGGCCAATAGGAGACACCCTGCTGTTTCACTGATCTGTTGGCATTTCTGCTCATTAGCAACCTTTCTGTGTGTGTGTGTGTGTGTGTGTGTGTGATGAGGGCAGGTGATGTAAAAGGGTGAAAGTGAATCTTTTGTGAGAGAAGCTGCACGGCAGGTGCACCAAAGACTTCTCACTGTTTGGGATTCCACAGGTCAGAGGTCAGTTCCTGGGTTTCCAGAATCTGGGTGCTGAAAAGTGAACCTCTTATATACACACACACACACACACACACACACATTTATTCAAGTATGTCACTCTTACCTCACTTTTCGTTTCTTGCCAAGTGCCAGCATTCAACCGTATTTGGACACGGCTCCAGTTTTCTCCAGAGGAATGTCTGAATCTGACCTCCTATCTCTGCTAACGGCTGCTGTGATAAGATACGTTTGTGGTGCAGAACTGTATCTTTCAGTACAGAGGAATAAAAAGAAACATGTCAGACAAATAACTTTGTGCGTGTTTTACTCCAGGCTGCAACTTTTAATGGAAGATTTGAGGAGAAGTTGTTGGATTTGTGTTTTCTTGTTGGGTGGCAGGAATGTGTGAGAGGTGAAGGGAAAACAAGTGTGTTGCAACACTTTATCCACCTCAGTCTGAGCTGCTTTTTGGATTTGCACTCTTTCTTTTTGGTTTTTCAAGTGGGCATAAAGGTTTTCAAGCATGAGGTCAGCGCCAAAGAATGTGGGCCGTCCCTTCCTCTGTTACACAGAAACCAGCCAGATAACCTGCCCATTACAAGGGTAATGTGTTACCACATGAAGAGGGACTTTTTCTCTCCCCAACACACATTCTCTGAGCTGCAGAACCACTGCTTCTATGTGCAGCCATTATTTCAGGTATGTGGGAGGTACGGTGTGTTTATTAAGGCCTGAAAAGACACCGTAGGCATTGGATTATTTCCATTTAGGTACTTTTTGATGATAATTATTATGTGACATCCAATAAAGGAACATATTGTGAGGGAAAAAAGCAGAAAAAACAACAATAACAAAACATTCACAGCAGAACAGATGGAGCATTACAACTCAGTGTACTGGGATGTCTGGTACCAGGTCTTTCATTGCCCATTTAGACCCCTAACCACTAGAAAGAGCTCCTGCAATGCACAAATAAATGTCAGATTTGGAAGAATAATGTTTTCTATTATATCTGTGCATGCAAAACTTAGTGGTAAGCAATTAGACCATGATGCACTCTGATCATAGACTGTATATATAAAGATGGGCGGAGCCTCTGTGACATCACCCGTAGGTTTCTGAAGAGCTGAATTGAAGCTCAGTGGGCGGTTCCCACCATCACCATCTTGGCAGAGGCATGCGTATCGTCTCGCCAGGAAAATACAAATATGGGCAAAGAGGTGGAGCTGAGAGGGGGGCTGTGAGCGTCGTGGTGGATGATTGACATCGAGCGAACTCCGAGCTTTCTGTAGCTAAGAGCTAACCGAGCTAACCTGGAGATAACAGGAGCTAACCAGCTAACAGAGGAAAGCAGGCTAAAGCTAAGTCACGTTGTTAACCGGCTAAAAACTGCGGTTGAGATCGGGTACCTGTCAATCAAAAGGACACGCCCCTAAATATGCCAAACTTTGAGATTAAATTACTTTTAATCGGGCGAGTTAGAAAAAAATTCACTCCCCCCACAGTTGTCATGAAGGTAAACCTGACCTGTTAAACCTAAAATGGATTTATTTACAAGGCTGTAAACATGTTTATTCCTGCTGTGAAGTCGGTCTTTTTAACATGGGAGTCTACTGAGATTTGCTCTGTTTTGCAGCCCCTAGTGGATGAATGTGGAACTGCAGTTTTATGCACTTCCACATAGGCTTTACTTTTAACCACCGAAGGCTTCGTCCATCTTTCATTTACGGTCTCTGACTCTGATGCGATCTGTGCCTCTTCATCTCCTTCATGATCATGTACGACCTGCTCTCAGTCTCCTCGTCAACTTTCCACCCGTCTCCTCAGCCCCAGTCTGGTCCGTGCAAATCCAAATAAACCTTCAATCCCTCCATCTAATAAGTTGTGTGTCTGGACCTGGAAACAAGAAGGTAAGCTGATGGAAGCAGTGTGATGCTGGAGCCAGACTTCCAGGCTTCACGTTGGTGCTGCCTTTGTGGCAAAGATACTCCTTTGTGTTGGGATAATGCTTTCAGGAGTGTTGGCTCGGTCTTCTCTGCCTCCACAAACAAGTCCAGCACCTGCCTCGTAGTTTGCGCAACACAAAAATATGCAGTGGTGCCTGGTAGCACCATCCGGCTCTGGAGTTCCTGTGGAGTTCATGTCAGCGGTGCGGCAATGTTTTATTAATCACCAGAAACCAAAAAGGAACTAAACCGGTAGTTTTTTACAGTGTAGCGCCGCGTACGTTTAGTCACAAGACAATGATCATTGGGTCTTATTGGTTTTACATGAAAAGTAGGCCTGCTGAAATATGATTTCTACTAATGATAGGGGAAAAAACTGGATCAAAATGGATTTATCTTTAATTTTTCTTGGTAAAAGAGACAAAAAGGACTATGAAGATTGTGGAGGCCATTTATGTACTTTTGTTTTCTTTTATGACAAGTTAAATTATTTTTTGTATTTTAGTATTTTAGGTTATATTACACAGATAAATTTTTATTTATAGAGTTTTATTTAGCTTTTTGATGAGTGTGAGAACGGTGAGGGAAGACAGGTAATTTATGTCACGTCCGGGGGTGGTGTGAGTTTTTATTTGTTGGAAACCAGTGTCAGGTGGTGTGATGATGACGATAAAATGATTTTTTGACCACTTTCAGGGGTTTTGTTGGTTTTTTGTTAACTGGAACAAAAATATAACAATTTTTTCTTGTTTAAAGAAACAATAAATTATTGGTAATTTTCTAAATCCTTTCCCTTCCAGTCCGTCGTTAAAAGAAACGTGGAAAAGGCTGGAACATCGATGACGGCTAGAGAACTGAGAATGATCTCTCTTCCAGTCAAACTCTTCATACTTCTGTATTTGCTTTCAGCGAGGAGGAAGTGGGAGAGCCAACTTCCTGTTGCTGAAACAGGTGGGCGGGGCCAGAGGAAAAGGGGCGGGACTAACTGTACCTTCAACCTTTACCCAGAATCCTTTGTTTAATTCAAGTAGCAGAAAGGCAGGAAGCGTGACCCAGGCTTGATAACAGCGGGGGCTGCTATTTCTGCAAATGGCGAGCGCGGCGCAGACAAGGAGGTGTCTGTTCGGTTTCCTGTTAGTTGTTTTGTCAGATGTGAGCATCTGAATGTGTCTTTATGTGTCAAAATGAGCTGTTTGTGCTCTGAGGTCGACACACGACACAAAGAAAGCTCCACATGAGTGACGGCATGAAAACCTTACTCTTCTTCATCGCATTTCCTACGACTTCCACCCAAATGTTTCCTTCCAGCCTCTAGATATGTGTTAACCTCCACGGCTTGAGAGGCTGCTGCTGCCTCTACATCACGCTCAGATTGATAAAAACCCCATGTGGAGTTTTGGCCTTTGGCGCCTCCTTCCTTCCCTTTTTTTTTTCTTCTTCTCTGGGACGCCAAATAAGGCCACATCTGCTGAAATCCACGGCCGCCGTTTTCAGCCTCAGCTCATCTGACTGAAAGAATGACGGGACAGAAAAGAAGAGGTGATTTTTGCAGACTTTATCCCTTTCTGTTACTATCAAATCAATGACATCATCCCATTTTTTCACCCCTTCCCCCGCTTTTTCTCTTGTCTTCCTTGTTTCCACCTTTTTTTCTCTTCACATGTAAGTTGTTATGTAACTATGAGGCAGCCATGGTGAACCTTTACATCACGTGGCGTGGACGCTTCCCCTCTTTACCCCTGTCAGAACGAGAAAACGCACATTTAACCCAAGAATCTACAGATTTCTTCAGCTGTGTCTTAAATAAAGGCCTGAAAACTGCAGCAGCTTGTGTGTCTGCTGGGTTAAGTTGGGCAATCAGTTTGTCATTGCCGGAAAGAGAAGCACCATATTTGTAGCTTTTAAAAGACTTTCATGCACAGCTAACCCCTATGACAAGTCATTCCTGCTTATTTGATCTAATAGTTATTTATTTTCAATATAAATCAGCAGGATTCGATAGGATTGAACAGAAACAAGCATTGTTATTTCAGCTCGTCGGATGGCGGTTCCTGCTGGATGTGAGTAAAATGAGGCTCGGTGCCAGACGGCGCAGCTACACGGCAGCTTCCTGTCAAGTGCCACTTCCTTAAAACTGTGAAGCTGCACAATGTGTGTGTTTTTCTTGTATTTAAGTTCCTTTTTAAAAAAAAAAAAAAAAAACTGAGACGACATGTTGCCTCAAAGCAAGGAAGTGAGACAGAGTGATGTGGTTTACCTCGGTTCAAAGCCCAGGAGGGAAAGAAAAGAGCATGACCTGTGTTCAGATCTCCCCACATGGGTTTCATCGTAGCATTACACAGCAGCTTTCTTCCTTTGAATGTAGCTGAATGATCACCACACATCCCATATGTTCTGCAGTTTAGATGGAGAATCAACAGGCGCGGAGGAGACGTAGCTTTTGGACACACTCATCCAGTGTTTTTAGGGTGTGTGTTCATACCAAGCATGTTTCAGATGGTTTGCTTGACCCCTGAACTGCTTTAACCAGTTTGATTTGATGATTTTCTGAGAGTATTTTTCTGCCTCTGAACTTGAAATTTGAGGTTAAACTAGGAAGGTATGCAGAGTATGCAGGTACCTGTCAGCGCAGCGGGACGGATTTGTCACGGCTTGTTTTGCTTCCACCTCTCTCAGGTTGTGCAATGTCACATAAGTTATTTGGATTATAATTGTAGAAAAGCTTAGCATCTTAGATTTGTTGGTTTAAATTTGATATTTTTTTATCTGCAGGACAATTTAGTTTGATCAATAACACAGGCATAACTTAACAGCACGTCGCTGAAGACTGTTTGACTAACAAAAGGCTGATTAATTGTGTGCTACAAGAAAACGAATAAGCATTCATCCATAATTTCTCATTTTTAAAGGGGTTTAAGTATTTAACTACAAGCCCGATTAAAAAAAAAAAAAAAAAGTTGGGATATTGTGTAATGTGTAAATTAACTTGCAATGCGTCATATTTTATCCCCAAAAGAGCTTAAACAACATATTAGGTGCAGAAAATGACATATTTGACCATTTTCATGTTGTATTCCTTGGTAATGCATACAAAAAAATATATTTTTCAGAAAAATAGCAAATTAGGACTTTAAAGCAAAACAAGTCGATCTAAAGTTCAGCATCAAAAGTTTCAAAGAATCAGGAGGAATCTCTGTACGCAGGGGACGAGGTCAAAGATCAAAACTGGATGCGTGTGATCTTCGAGCCTTCAGGCAGTGCTGCTTCTACTGAAGTGGACACACTATTATCTTGATTATAAAGTAGTGTGAAGAGCATATTTACAGTCACAGAGTGATGTTTGTGTCCTAGATCCTTATTATTATTATTATTATTATTTCACCCAGACTGTGTTTACTGGGTTAAGTCTAGTAAAAGAATATTTTTAATTTAAAAGTTTAAATTAAATTTAAAAAGTCCACATCTTGTATTCTTGTATAATTTGCAAAAATACAGCGAAACAGAAACCTAAAAGTTTGTGGGAAACGTGTGGGTTGGGTGTCAAAGGGTCTGCGGCGGGGGGAATGGTGAACTAACACCCTGTCCTTTTCATCCTCTCCTCGCTTTGAAGCATTTGTGGTCAAATCTACCAAATTTCTAGCTGGTCACAATGCAACATAAAACATAAGGTGAGAAGTAAGACTCAGTATTTAGGCGAGGCAACTTTACTTATAAATCTAAATACAGAAAACTTGTGTTCAGTTTGCTGCACAAAGGAACACACAACGTCAGAGAAACACAAATAGAAGGAAGGAAAACAAAGTAACACATCAGGAAAGGCTAAAGCATAAACAAGCATCTTAGGAAAACTGAAAAATGTCCGGTTTAGCCTTGTAGAAAGTTCTGGAGTCGGATCAAAACTCAGGCTGTAGCTACTTCTCAGTGACAACATGCACAGTTTTAAACAACTTGTTAAATCTTCTCAGCTTCTCTTCGACACTGCTTGATGGTTTTAAACTTAAATAGTCTAATTCCACATCACAATCTAATGTATAATAATGCCATCATGGCCAGGGAGACAGGGGACTAACTGTGTCATATGATCGAGCAGAATGGTACATTAACATCTGGGTTCCTGCAGACAGATTGTTTCCTTTGCTCTGCTTAAATATGAATAAAACTGATTTGTAAATGAGGATTTTCAGTGTTAAAACAATAAAAACTTTTACATAATTGCACATTTTTCCATTTATTTTCCTCATGTCATTGTTCAAATAAAAGGTTATGTGTGTGTGCAGCTATATTGATAATCCAGAGTCAGATGGATGATGCTTATAAAGCCATGCTGAAGCTGCAGCCATCCTACATCTGTGATTTAATCCCACCTAGATGTGTTGATTCTTATTTATTGCGATCAAACGATCATTTGATGCTTTCTGTTCCATTTGTCCGCACAGATCTGGTAAAACAGGGCCTTGGTCTACTCCGCTCCGTCTACGTGGAACTCTGCAGAAATCGTTCCAACTTATTTCTTTGAACGGTTTTAAGTCCAGAATGAGAGATTTTGATACGTCCTCCTTTAGTTGTTTTTAATTATTTGTTCTGTTAAAGTGGTGACATGTAACTCCTGCTGCCTCTTGGCCAGGAGGAGAAAGTTGTTCTGAACCTCAACGGGACTTAAAATAAGGTTAAATAAATGGAGCGAAACATCTGGCATCTCCTCTTATCTGTCGAGTGGTGATGTTTTTGCCAAATGACCAATCAGGAATGTGTATGAGCATGTGTGACCGTGCACACGAGCGCATGCATTAAGTTAAAATGCGTGTGCCTCATCTTATTCTCTTTTCTCCCCCCTCTCTCTCCTTCTCCCCCTCGGCTCGTCTTCTCATAAAGTATGTCAGGCTGTGGTGAAGCAGCTCAGGGTTCGGATCGCAGCTCCATCAGACTAAAGTTTAGGAAAGGCGCCAGGAGGAGAAATGGAGGATGTAGGAAGGGGGGGGAGGAATGTGTTTGGTAAATCGGCAGGGGGAGGTTGTGTGAGAGGAGCAGTGGTGTGGGGGAGGAGAAAAGGAGGAGGACAAGAGCAGGAAATGAAGGAGAAGGAAACTACTGAATGAAAAGAGTTAAAGGGTTAGTGGAGCTGCTGCATCCAGCACAGCGCCATGAATCCGAACTGTGGGATATCTGGAATTCAACGGAAATGACCAGAGAGGGGTGGGTGTGGGGTCGAGGAGAAGCTCAACACGAACAGCAACTCTTGACTCTGTGCTTTCTGATTTGGGGGAAAAAAGTGTTTCAGTTCTAACTATGGTGCAGAAGTGGTGAAACTTGGGTGAATGATTGTCTAATGCAGAGAGACCGACCTGGACACTGATAAAAACCTGATGAGACGTGGAGCACAAAAGCCTTCTGTTGCACTTGTGATACGCCCTTCCAGACAAATGCTCTTCCTGCTCTGATCAAAGTTCTTGATCATACCAGATGAAACAGAATACGTGCACGCTGATAGTATTGATACACACGTGCAGGAGATCTGTCCTTCTGCAGTGAACTGGTGCACCGACTGCACCAAGAATGAAGGGTGAGATCATCACCTTAATCCCAACTACGGGCCTCCTTTTGTTAGCCAGCCAGGAGGCTGACATTTTTCATCTCCATTTTATTTATTCATTCATCATTTTGAGTGCGTTCCCTTTGGTGAACATCAGGAAAACATCATTTGGCATTACTATAGTTAGTCAGTTTGTAATGTTTTATTATGCAATGCGTTTCCTATACTCTTCATTATCAGCTGAGAAGACTTACACATGCAAAGAATGACCCTTCAGGCCTCTGAGACGCTTGCTAATAAACCTCATGCTCATAGGCCTCCAGCTTAGCATACTTGTTTGTAACCAGAATCCCCCACTAAGGGGCCAGCAGCACATGAGATCACAACTTTTGCAGGATCTTAATGTTAAAAGTCAAGGTCAGATTTAATGATCATTTACGGTTAAAGAGCTGTAAAAAAAACATAAAAGCTCAAAATAAGAATAAACACTGCAGATTATCTACACAAAATAACACAAAGACAACATGGTATGGTATTTAAAACCAGTAAATCAAGCAGCGTGTCTTTCCAGTAAAAATTGTCCTAACGTTGCCTTTAAAGGTCACCTCATCTTCTGCACATTTATTTCTGAAGATAAATACTGATAAAAATGTAACACTGGTGCTGGATTTCTGCAGGGGGGCACGAACTCCTCCCCACCACCAGTAAGCATCCAGGGAGCGGACGTTGGGATGATATCGTAAAAGCAACTGGACATTCACCTGAATGATAAACTGGAGTGCATAATGAGCAGCAGTGAGCTTTACAAGAAAGGCCAAGGCAGACTTGAAGTGTTTTCTTGGAGCACAGTGCCCTCCTAAAGACCTTTAATGACTCAGTAGAGGCGGGCATTTTTTTATGGAGTTATCAGAGCAGCAGCAGCATATCAGCTGTGGACAGAAAGAGACATGAAACTGATCAGGAAGTTCACTCTGTGCTGGGATGCCCCCTGGATTTAGTACAAGATGGTGGGAGGGAGGAGGATGATGGCTAGCTGTCATCCTTGTTGAAGAACAGCTTTCAACCCCTCCACAGCGCGTTGACAGCACTGCAGATGTCCTTCAGCGACAGGGACACAAAAACACAAGACAGGAAAGGCTCTTTATCACGGAAAAACGTTTCTAAAAGCATGTTAAACAACATGATGAATTTTTTTGGTAAATCATTTCATTTATTATAGCAACAAAAACAAAGAGATGCATTTGGTGCTTTTAGTATAATATGGTGACCAGTTGGATTTATGCATTTTGGTACAAAAATGCATGGAATATTATTTAAATGTTTTTGTATATGATACAATATTTGGAAAATAATCAGCAGAACTCTAAAAAGCATTAAATTTTACAGACAGAAAAGCATTGAGATGAAGGTGGTAAGTTCTGGAGAAACATTAAATGACCACTAATAGTTAATAATAATAAAGAAAATAATTAGATTAAAAACAGTTACTCTTAATCAAGTAAAATGAGCTGATTGATCCTTTTGTCTCTGCAGCTTTCTGCACAAAAATTGCACCTTCATTATAAAAATGAGTATATTTATGCAACTACAATGTGTATTTGAATACTTTTGGATTCAGAATAAAGGCAACCCTTGTTAGATTCTTTTAAAGGTATGTTAATATGACTGCATGTTTCTGGAAAAGAATAAAAGATGATGGCAAATAGCTCAAATGAAAAATATTTTGGGCTTAACGAAAGAAAAACAAAACTATAACAAAATAAAAAACAAAACAACTAACAAACACTATCCATCCATCCATCCATCCATCCACCTTCTATCACTTATCCAGGGTCGGGTCGCGGGGGCAGCAGCCTAAGCAGGGAAGCCCAGACTTCCCTCTCCCCAGCCACATTTGCCAACTCTGCGGGGGGATCCCGAGGCGTTCCCAGGCCAGCCGAGAGATATAATCCCTCCAGCGTGTCCTGGGTCTTCCCCGGGGTCTCCTCCCAGAGGGACGTGCCTGGAACACCTCACCAGGGAGGTCCAGGAGGCATCCTGACCAGATGCCCGAGCCACCTCAACTGGTTCCTCTCGATGCGGAGGAGCAGCGGCTCTACTCTGTTCTCCTCCCGGATGATCGAGCTCCTCACCCTATCTCTAAGGGTGAGCCCGGCCACCCTGTGGAGGAAACTCATTTCAGCCGCCCGTATATGAGATCTTGTTCTTTCGGTCACGACCCACAGCTCATGACCATAGGTGAGGGTAGGAACGTAGATCGACTGGTAAATGGAGAGCTTCGCCTTCTGGCTCAGCTCCTTCTTCACCACGACAGACCGGCGCAGAGTCCGCGGTACTGCAGACGCCGCACCGATCCGTCTGTCAATCTCACGCTCCATCCTTCCCTCATTCGTGAACAAGACCCCGAGATATTTAAACTCCTCCACTTGAGGCAGGACCTGACTCCCGACCCGGAGAGGGCAATCCACCCTATTCCAGCTGAGGACCATGGTCTCAGATTTGGAGGTGCTGATTCTCATCCCAGCCGCTTCATACTCGGCCGCGAATCGCTCAAGTGAGAGCTGGAGATCACGACCAGATGAAGCCAACAGGACCACGTCATCTGCAAAAAGCAGGGACCCAATCCTGAGGCCACCAAGTCGGATCCCCTCAGCACCTCAGCTGCACCTAGAAATTCTGTCCATATAAGTTATTAACAGAATCGGTGATAAAGGGCAGCCTTGGCGGAGTCCAACCCTCATCGGAAACGAATCCGACTTACAACCGGCAATGCGGACCAAGCTCTGACACCTGTCGTACAGGGACCGGACAGCTCGTACAAGGGGGTCCGGTACCCCATACTCCCGGAGTACCCCCCACAGTACCCCCATGGTCGAACGTCTTCTCCAGGTCCACAAAGCACATGTAGACTGGTTGGGCAAACTCCCATGTCCCCTCCAGGACCCCAAAGAGGGTATAGAGCTGGTCCACTGTTCTGCGACCAGGACGAAAACCACACTGCTCCTCCTCAATCCGGGATTCGACTATCCGGCGGACCCTCCTCTCCAGGACCCCTGAATAGACCTTACCAGGGAGGCTGAGGAGTGTGATTCCCCTGTAATTGGAACACACCCTCCGGTCCCCCTTTTTAAAAAGGGGGACCACCACCATAGTCTCCTAGTCCAGATGCACCATCCCCGATGTCCACGCGATGCTGCAGAGGCGTGTCAGCCAGGACAGCCCCACAACATCCAGAGCCTTAAGAAACTCCGGGCGGATCTCATCCACCCCCGGGGCCTTGCCACCAAGGAGTTTTCTAACCACCTCAGTGATTTTAGCCCTAGGGAGGCGGGGGCATGCCTCCTAATCACTCCCTTCCAGGTCTCACTGTCATTGCCCACGTGAGCATTGAAGTCCCCCAGCAGAACAATTGAGTCCCCAGAAGGAGCACCCTCCAGCACTCCATCCAAGGACTCCAGAAAGGGTGGGTACTCTGAACTTCTGCTCAGTGCATAAGCACATACAACAGTCAGGACCCGTCCCCCCACCCGAAGGCGGAGGGAAACTACCCCAACGTGCAGGCACCAAGCTGGGGGCTGATGAGAATGCCCATACCTGTTCTCTCACCATGAGCGACTCCATAGTGGAAGAAAGTCCAGCCCCTCTCGAGGGTACTGGTTCCAGAGCCCAAGCCATGCGTCAAGGTGAGTCCAACTATATCTAGCCGGAACCGCTCAACCTCGCGCACAAGATCAGGCTGCTTCCCCACCAGAGAGGTGACGTTCCACATCCCTAGAGCCAGCTTTTGCAGCCGGGGATTGGACTGTCAGGGTCCCCGCCCCTTGCTGCCGCCCAGCTCACACTTCAACCGACCCCTACGGCTCCTCCCGCAGATGGTGAGCCCACAGGAGGTGGGGCCCATGTAACCCTTTCGGGCTGAACCTGACCGGGCCCTACGGGCAAAGACCCGGCCACCAGGCGCTCGCTCTTGTACCCCAGCCCCAGGCCTGGCTCCAAGGGGGGGTCCCGGTAACCCGTGTCCGGGTAAGAGAACATCTCCCCCATGGTCATTGTCATTATAGGGGCATTGAGCAGCACTTAGTCTGGTCCCTCTCCTAGACACCTGCTTGCCATAGGTGACCCTACCAGGAGCATAAAGACCCAGACAACATAGCTGCTAGGATCTTCAGAAACTCCTCCATCACGATAAGGTGGCGGGTCAGCGATGAACCAACAAACACTTTCAGGATAAATGTGACTATATTGGAATAAAGCAGCAGTATCTAAATCTCAATCAAATTGTTAAGCAATACACAAAGGTTATCTCTCCAAAGGCTAACTCTGATTAAGCTAAATTTACCAAAGTTAGACTGATTTTAGTTCAGACAGTTCAGGCAAGGTCTCTAAAATAGCCGTTTTGGCACAAACTGGCTCCATCTGTTCTCAAAGTTCCCCAATGATTGGATCTCAATTAGAGTCAAATCCTTCCCAAATCGAGTTCAATTAATACTGTAGCGAAAATTTTAAAAATGCTTTTTAATATGTGTTTCAAAGTGATGTCATGGACAGGGAAGTTTGTTAACCTTTGTTTTTCATCGGTAGGTAAAAGTTCAAGCTGTTGGGGCTTCCCCTTTTCTTTATTAGCAACTCTAACTCGTAGACTCAGCTGCTGAGTGAAATTGTTCTCTCACAGCTGAACTAATATAAAGAACAATCCCTTGCACCTGTGCACAAGTCACATTTGTAGACCTCCTCTGTGATCACGTTACAAATATACAAAATGTCTTGTAGATGCTGAACAACTGTGAGCAATGGGAGGATGTGGTTAGTTGCAACCATGCAAGGCCCACCGGTGGTGAATTTCCCACAAGACTGAGCATTTGTCCAGTTGCTACATGTGTGTGAGTGTGTGTGTGTGAGTGAGAGGAAGGGAGGGTTTCATGGGAAAACAAATGTGATGAATCAATGATAACTCTGTGCAGTGGAGAGAGCATATGGTGGTGAGCACACAGGACTTTCAGAACAAAGTCATGTCTGAAAGTCAGAAAATCGATACACAAAGTTTCTCTTACGTTTCAGGTCAATGCTTTTGTTACAACTGCTTAACAGAGGTAATTATTTTAAAAAAATAAACAACTTAAAACGTAAGAATTTGCTATCACTGAAATTGCAGCATTACGTCAGCGAAGGTGTTTACGAAATTCAGGCAGAACAAACTGAAGGAGAGAGCTGATGCATCTTGTGATTAAGCTTCGTGTCTCACTCCCTGCCTGTGGAGCAAAATCCAGACAAGCTCATATCTG
Source organism: Telmatherina bonti (assembly GCF_933228915.1). Lineage (NCBI taxonomy): Eukaryota > Metazoa > Chordata > Actinopteri > Atheriniformes > Telmatherinidae > Telmatherina > Telmatherina bonti. Next base: position 9,729,473 of record NC_136633.1, read on the forward strand.
TATCTTCCTTGCTGTTTCTGGCTTCAACAAAAGTTCATCAGAAAGAGAAAAACATTATGATCGTCCACGGCAGACATAACAGCAGCTGATTTTTATGGTTGCATGTTTGGGGAGTCTCATTTCCTGCCCGAGGTGAAGCAAGATGGTTCATAAGTACAAACGCAAGTCTGTGACTCTTTGTGTCGTTTATAAGCTCTAAAATAGAAAGTAGCATTGAAACCTTGCAGTGCATCAGTCAAAACAGGAAGAAATGTGTGGCAGAAGCTGAGGGGGAAAGAAGTAAACTCCACTCATCTGTGATCACGGTCAAGGTCTCTGCAGGGTGGGGTTGGTGGGTAGGATGGGAGAGGAACAGCAAAGCAGCTCCCTCTTTTCAATGACACACATGTGCCATGTCAAAAGCATTAGACATCGGGTTGAATTTGCTTTTGCAGCATAAAAACTAATCTCTCTTTCCTGTGTGCTTTTGCACAAGTTGCACCTTTCTGACATCTGATTTCAAACATTCATCACCCACAGCGTATTTTATAATACCTGACTAAATAAAAATACACTAAATTATGTCACCATTGGTGGTGGAGATGGTAAGGACCCAAATGCAGAACCAGGAGCCAGAGATTCAAAATCAGGGAGTTTTGATTGCAGAACACTGAAGGGAACACATGAACCTAACGTAAACACAATGGACCAGCAATGAGAACAGAAACCAAGGGGTAGAAATGCAGGAAAACCAAACAAAACACAGATGTGGTGAAAGATCTAAACAAGACCAGGTGAATCTAATGAACAGGAACTAAACAAGAAAGACCAGAACTAAAGATACAAAACAAGATACCAAAACTAAAATTATGTTGTTTTACTTTTACATACTGCTTCTTGAATGATAACAAAAGAAATAATTGCTTAATAAAAACTACAGGGTTAGAACCATCCAGCAGTGGATTAGCTTTGCATTAAAGCTCCTATAAAATCCAACTTCATGTCTCACTGTTCAGTGCTAAACACCTATAAGACGGTTATTATTCTGATTTAACAGAATTTTTGGCTGTTTTCTGTGAGATCAGTGGAAAAATAAATGACTGGACTGATGCATTATCACCAACCAAATATGGTTAAGATAGTGAGTGGATGATGTTTTAGCCCACTAGCGCTGACCAATCACAGCTGACTGTGCTGCTTTTAGGAGAGGTGGCGTCCTCAGTTTGTTTTTACAGGAAATGCACAAATGCTGTATACAGACACAAATAGAAGTAATCTAGCCACTTTATGAGAAATGTTTAGCTTTTTTCAGGCAATATGCTAATCAAATCTTCAAAGACTTAATTCAATATATGTAGCTCAATCAGTAGCTGCATAGCTAGCTTGTTTGAGTAGTTTCCCTGTTTTGTATGCACAAAAAAATCTTGCCACAAAGTGTAAGAAGCAGTTTATTTCTCTGCTGACAAATGGTTTTTCTAAATGTAGCATCCTCCACAGTCATCTTCTGGTAATAGCAGCAAGAGTTAGCTTAACTCAGCACATTTAAAAAGCATTAACATCTGCGGTGGTGGAAGTATTAAATCTGTTGTGAGAGAGCAATAAGCCAGATGTTTTTAGATCCATGATGCCATTTCTTTTGTTTGTTTGTAACTTTTTAAAATCTGTCTAGATAAACCGGTTTTATATCAACATTTTTGGGCCGTTTGAATGATGTCTACTCAGCTGCACTAACAGTACCTAAGAGTGACACATTCCACAGTCCACACATGGAAAGCTTGATAGCAATACATGCTATTCATTGATAAACAAAGTGCACCACAGAAACAGACGCAGTCTAATGCAAAATATCATTTATTCCTGGGAATTCGGCATTCAGAGTAGCCATGTTTGTATTAATTAAATCAGTTTAAAGAGATGATTTCAGTGCAATCTAAAGGCTAGCCTTCCCTTTAGCCTGCAGTGCTGGCCACTCCATCGTGCAAGCTCAATGTAACCTGATTTAACAACTTCTGACAGCCTTCTTTTCACTCAGGTGCTTTGTGTGCTGTACAAATTAGACTCAGACACTTGGTGTGTTCGGGATTTCCAATGCATGTCTGAGTATGAAGAAACTGATCAGTAAGAAGAAAGCCTCCCTCCTCCTTTGGATTTCTCAAGCTCAGGGCGGGGTAGTGTGCATGAGTGTGTGCTCATGCGTGCACGCCACCGAGTGTGGCGTGGTCCGCTCAAGAGGCGGAGACAACAAAAGCAGGATGTGATACAGCAGTACTCCACTTCCTCATGCATCTTTGTTGGAACCAGCAAAGTGCATAGAGCGCCACCTCCTGGTGTGTGCTTCTCACAGCAGCAGCATGCTGGTAAAATTCCATTCCCACAGATAAGGAACGCACAAGTGCAAACAGGCTGCAACGACATTTCTTGATAACTTCTTTGAAACATTATGGTGGTTTTTGGAATTCAAGCCATAAGCTGGAAGTAATAAAATGCAAAGGGCTTGTCGAGTTGAACAGCTGAGGGAGGTTTTGCTTTTTTATTTAGTGTTTTTTTTGTCCTGTTCTGATGGAGCAGTAGGACCCCACCCATATCAATCCACACAGCAGGAAAACATACAATTAAAGTGGTAGATAGTTTTGTATCTAAAGGCTGAAGGTTCGGCCCAACATTTCCCATTCTTAAAAGCACAAACATCACCACTGCAATGTCTTAAAAATCTGTTGCTGCACATTCTTGGCCCAACAGCAGACAACTCCTCAGGCCAGAGCTCTTGTGCTCTGACTCGGAAAGTTACACATTAACGCTGCTAAAAGCTTCCTGGAGGTTTAGATTTCCATTTGGACTTTCAAAGGCCGCTTTCTGAAGACTTGACAGCCTGGAGGTGTTATAGAAGAGACTCTGTATCACTTTTCCTCACAGGGTTTCCACTACCACTGGCCCAAGATGCACGAGTCTTAAAAGCAACATTTTTAATATAAGATGAGGAGGGTGATGTCATACCAATGGTTATGTAATGGCACCCTGCTTATCTATTTATGTCACAGAGGTATTTATGCATGGAAAATAACATATAATTTAACATGAGTGTGCTTTTAAAATCACTTTACTGAATTCAAGCCGTTTCGTCGTGAAACCTTTCTGGTTGAGTTTGCTGCACCACTAACAGCTTGGAAGAGTGTCTGAACATGCGTATTGATTATAAACTGACCCCAACATTGCTGCTCTTGGTCATGTTTCTACAGTTTTACACACATAGTAAAAAGGTCCTAATAATAGCTGCAGTTTTTAGATTCAGTTGGAAAAAGATGAGTAAATCAGCTTTTATCTGGAAAAATATCAGTGAGAAACCTGATGGAGCGCTGTAGCAGAACAAGCAGGAAATATAGTTCATTAGCCACATTAGCTTACTAATGCTATTTCCACTCATCTGCCAGAGAATAAACTGCTCTGTAAGAGCTTGCAGTGTGCTGAACCCTCTTTCTTATACAGGTACTTTATGCAGCTTTACAACTGCATCGCATGTTAGCAAGACCTATAGTTTCCGTTTAAAGCGTTCCTCTGGCCCTTTCTTCAGACCAAAAGGAACCACAACATCGCTGCATACTGAAACCCATTCATTCTGAAGGCTGGTAGTTACTGTGTAATGATTACTGTGCCAAAGTGTAAGACTTATGAATAGCTCAGGGAGTCTGCGACATGCTGTGCAGTCAGTGCCAGATGCAAAATAAAGAAGGCAATTTGTTGTCAGACAACTTTGTTGGGACGCCTGTTGCCATGGGATACTTAATTCTACTCTGTATTCTAACACATGATAAAAGATGAGTTAATTAAAAGTTATCAGGCAAATAAGGTTATTTTTTAAAGCAATGTATGTTGAATTCTATGATTTATTGTGTGTATTACGACTGTATACTGTTTAAGTTTTATTGTAATGGAATTTAATGTGTATTACTACATTTCTCATGCTGTGAAAATTTTACGGTGTCATTGATAAGGGGTTTTGGACTAGATAAGTGCCCAACTTCTTCCAAAACCCTTTTTCAAACTTAAGCTTATTTTATTTGTTGTTTGTTGTAGTCAATATTTGTTCTTTTAAAAGTAATTTTTTTCTTTTAGTTTGAAATAAATAAATAAAAAAAACCAAAAAAAAAACCAAATGCATATTCTCATCCAAGGCACAATTCCTTTTTTTTTTTTTTACACTTTTCAGACTAATGTTAGCATGGAACATGTACATTTTTCCTTGCAAGCAAAATATACTACAACAAGGTGAAAAGCTCAAAGTTTTCAAATATCCCATTTGACTTTGTGCAGCTAAGTACAGACCATCGCGCTGAACCTAGAGGCGAGTGCAGGCTGCTCATGTCGTGTTCAGCCTGAAAGGGTCATAAAGGGCAACATCTAGCCCTTGTGAGCTGTACTGCTTAAATTCTTCATTGTAAGTTTTGCCTTCAGTCTGTGATAAAACAGAAAATCAGTCGGTAATCCACACATAAGCCCAAGCTGTCTGGCACGGATTCATTTTGCATTGGCTTATCCGATTGATTTAATATTTGGTTATGTTTATTACAAGTGTTTGTGTTGGATTTAAGGACATAAAGTCTCCTTTAAAGTCTGTCTGCTTTGCCTCTTTTAGTCATTAATGTTAACATGATTACTAATAGTTAGTGGGTTAACTTAGCAGTAAGAAGTAAGACAAAAGATTCAAACGCCCTCATCTCCTCAGTCATTTCTGTAAGATGCCTCAGTGGTACCTAAAGGGACGTGTGATGCCATGCTGTAATTTCCTCCTAATATTAATATGTTTCTAAGCTGCTAAAGATACTGACTCTGAGGGTTTTATAAGAATTACATGTAAACTATTCACTGTTGCAGTTTTATGTCCAGAAACATTTCTGGTCTTGACTCTAAAACCACAAATCATCCAAAACACTCACTCATCTTCCTCTTTCATAATATATTCTTGCAACAGAGCCGAAAGACTTGCCTCATCTTGTTATGAGATACCTTTTGAATTCTTGTCTGGAGGCCATTTAGGTGTTTGTGTTGAAGGTCTGCTTGTTCCTGCATGTCATGAGATTCTATCACTTAAGTAAATTCTCCACCAGTATAAGATTCATACAGGTATTGCAATAATCACACAAATGAATGTATGTTTGAAATATTAACCTTTGGTCACACCTTTGATGTAGATAATCCAGTTATAGTCAGAGATGAAATTGAACACAAACCTGTGTACCTGCTGTGGGAATAACCCAAAAAGTCGAATGCACACAAGTAAATCCTTAAAAACATGCACACACACTAATCCCACAGTGGATTTTAGTCAAATTACAGAATGACACAGCTGCTGTAAGTCCCCTGTTGTGATACTTTTACAGATTAAACAACTCCTTCATGCATGATCACATAATCCAGGATGACATGTACCCCTCCGACTTGCATTTAAAAATGCTTTGCATTTCACTCATCTGAAACTTTATGAAGACAGTGAAGTAAACTACAGCAAACTTACTGAAAAAAACCTCCATGACCATACTTCCTGGTATGATTCTGTGAGGCTACAGCTCCATCTAGCGGCAGATTCAAGCAGTTCGCTCTTTGAGGAAACATTCAAGATGGCTGCTCCTATGCAGACGGTTTGGAGAGCTCTGTTAGCGAGAAGAATCTGCAAACCATGATGGAAAACAGGTAAACCAGTTCTGCAGTTTGATTAAATATGTTTTAATGTGGTGAATGATGTACGCTCGTACATCTTATGTGAAGAAATTGGCACATGCTTCCACTAAAAGTGCCAAAATCCTGCATGTTACATTTAATGGTATATCCTGTCTGCAGTTGCAATGGATGCAAAGCACCTAGTCCACTGTGCGCTTCAGATAGAAAAGTTTACAGCAGACAGAAGCTATGGGAGCATCTGGATCCTCCTTGGTGATCTTGAGAAGAGTGATGTTACTGCAGAGCAGCTGGAAACAACAGACATCGTCAAGGTTCTGTACAGGCTCCTGAAAACCTGCGCAGACAACAACCTGAGAAAGACCGTCAAGAACTTGTTGTCAAAGTGGAAGAAACGGTATAGCAACGAGAGGAGGGGGTCGAAATGTTCAAATGGGAGTAAGGACGCTGAGCGCTTTAGCGCTACAGAGACTGGGGAATCCTGGTTCGGCTCAGCACATGCATGCAACACGTGGGAGGACGGGGAAAAACCTGGCATCCAGAATCACATTTCCTCTGCAGAAGGACCGTCGACTTCTTCCAACCCTGTGAGAAGAAAATGTGTTGAGTTTCTCCTTGCCGCCCTCTGCCCCAAACCTTCCGATCAAGACAACACAGCAGAGCTGGCGGAGAACATCGAGCATCACATCCACAAGCTTCACAGAACCAGTCAGGTGAAGTACAAAGCATGCGTGAGGAGCAAGGTGGCAAACCTCCGAAACCCCAAAAATGGTCACCTACGCCAGGGTCTTCTCAGCGGCTCACTGCTCCCTGAGGACTTTGCACGGATGTCTGCAGAGGAGATGGCCAACGCAGAGCTCCGGCAGCTGCGGGAGGTGTACTCATCTCAGGGTGTGAGTGAAAGGCAGCTTCCACAAGGCGTGGAGGGGACGCAGACGCAGAAGATTCACTGCAAAAGGTGTGAAGGGTCAGACTGCAGTGTGAAGCAGATGTCCAGGGGTGCCCTTTTCCTGCCTGCATGGGTAAGGCGAGGGGGCCCTGATGAAGATGCAATGACGTTTGTGACCTGTAACGGGTGTGGGCAGCAATGGTACCATAGTGGCTGGATCTGCCTCTAAAATCCAAAATCAGGTTGATTAAGAAACACTGGAGTGATAACCAGTAATGGACTGGTGGACAAAAACAATCCAATAATTGTTTTACCCTCTTAGTCAAGAATGAACAAAACATGTTCCACATGGTGGACCTTGAGATCAGCTGGCCCTCCTTAAATCCATCTATTGTTTCAAACTTTCATTAGTCTGGATTAACAATGCAATAACTTAGTGCCCATCCTTTTTTCTATTCCCTAACTTGACATTTGTTTTATTAAACCAACAAAGCACATAGTTGGAATTCTTGGAACCCTCTGAAAGTGTTGTTTTGCTATTAAATCTGCCATTGCTTTGCTGTCATTTGAGTGGGTTTCCCTCATTTATTCAATGATTTAAAACAGAGTTTAGTAACGTGACAAAAAGAAAATGCTGAATCTGCCTTCGACAGTGATATATGGGGCAGACAGAAAAGAATCAAAACAAGCAGCTTATTCTACTTCTTCCTAATGCTCTTAATCCTAGTTTCAAGAATCCACTGTGCCTGAATAAAGTCGGCTAGTCAAAGGGAGAAGTCATTGGGTTCACGCCTTGGCGTATGAGCTAGGTGGAAAAAAAAGCCATTATTTTGTAAGAACGATAAAAGTTTATGGTGTCATCGATCAGGGCAGAGAGAGGCGGGTGGGATGGGGGTGTTCGTTGAAGTTTTCATCTTCAAAATGTTCTCAAGCGCTGCTTGACAATGGACCACATTCTGCGCATTTCCACGTCTTCGGCTACATTTTCATGCTCTATTTCAGCACATTTCCATGGTTTAAATCGATATTCTATTCTCCAGTCATTTGGCAGATGCTTCATGTATTTTTCTAACCATACAAGGTTAACATACACCTCTTCTCTCCTGTCTGATTGGTTGCACATGATTTTGTACATGATAATGTGGTTAATGTTTATGTCATTAATGTTAATATGTCCAAAAATAACCCCCAAAAAGGCATAGACAATGACTTAGCTATTTATATGGAAGCAGAGAGTGGTCATTCATTCATCCACCCTTTTTATTAACCACTTAGTCCAATTAAGGGTCTTGGGGGAACTGGAGCCTATCCTAGCAGTCACTGGGCGAGAGGCAGGACAGGTCACTAGTCCATATCAGGGTGCAGAGAGTGGCTGAGCTCACATATTTTTTAAATGCCATTCTTCATGGTAACAGGATAATTGCTCTTGTTATCTGTTAAAAAGAAAAAGTTGTTTTTTGAGATCCAACACAGAGACAAGCGTTCAGTCAGACTCGCACTCATTCCTAGCGAGACTATAGACAAGAGAACCCACACATAGGTGGAGAACATGCAAACTTCACACTGGTTCCCCTTGGAAACATACAAGAATTCTAATAAATATGCATATAAATTAAGTATGTACATTTATCATTTTATGTGTGAGTGGGTGGTGGGGGGTATGGGGCAGTGCAGCAGGACTGTCCTACAAACCAGCAACAGATGTGTTACGTCCCAACTCTTCATGAGGGTGTGAGGCGTAACAAATGAGAACTGGACAGGTGTTAAATGTGAATTTCTGAGAATTTATTGTCTCAAGTGGAGATAAGAACAAAGAAGAGGTGGCAATATTACCAGTGTTGGGCTTAGCATAGCTGCGTAAGGAAAGGACAGCTACAAAACAAAAACCATCCAGTAAAAAAAAAAAAAAAAGGCACAAAATGTGAAAAACAAAACCTGGTCTGCTAAACTAAAGCAAACAGAAAGTGAAGCAGCTCCAATAGCTATGCTTCAAAGCCAACAGTACTATATACAAATAAAACAGAAATACTTACTAGCCCAACACATTCTAACTTTAACAAAACACTATAAATGCAACCAAAAGGAGGAGCCAAAAGGGCTTTAGAATACAATTTACAAATATAACAAAGAAGGCCAAAAGGGCTTTACTTTGGCTATGAAAACAACAAAAAACTACTTCGCAAGAGAAATAAACAGAGAACACGAAACCAACCAGTTTTAACACCGCTGGAAAAAACACAAGACCAAGCAGTTTTTAAACACAGAAACAAAACTCTACTAACCAAACAAAGTCTACTTAAATTACCACCAACAAAAGCACACACTCAAACTCCACAGATTATAAGCCTAGACCAGACTGTCTGAGCCAAACAGTTGCCAATGAGCTGCTGCCGGTTTAAATCTCCCTCCAATGTTGCTGCAGTGTTGTTGATAGGTCAGGCAACTGTCCAATCAGCAAGCAGGGAACAAGGGCGTGGTGAGCAGAGCCAATCGTCAGGTGGTGACGGCACACAGGGATTTGCATACAAAATAAAACAGCAACTAGGTGGATTGGCAGGCAGCCGTAACAAGATCATCACTGATCCGACTTTACTTCTGTCAAGTCTGACAAACTCTGACAAATAAGTTGTAGCGGCGACTCATTCACATAATTACACACCTTGACTATGGCCCTGCGCTGCTGTCATGGGGTGTGTTTAGATCAATGCTATCAGATAAAACAGCCACCACTGAATCTGGATCATCTTGTTATGTTGAGACAATGAATAAAAGTGGAATAAAGTCAAGCACTGAAGAAGAAAGGTATGAAAGAGAACACATCCCAGGCCTCTTACCATACCCAGTGCATTGGTGATGAACAGAATCCAGTGCATGAGGCATGTGACTGGCATGTGAGCCAGTAGTACCCTGCAGGAGCGGCCATTGGGCTGACATGGTGCAATGATTCATGCACACATCTCTATGATGTCACATGGAGGGGTTATGACTTGAGTCTGTAACGAGGCATGTTTCTTTTCTGACCAAAGATAACATGTCTTGTTCGAACAGCCCGCATGCTGCCAGACACACAGCTGCAGATCTGACTGTGTGGGTTTTTTACTCATACTCTGAAGCCATCAAACACACACAGTTTAGACAGGGTTTCTGGAAATACAAGTCCAGACTGGAAGATACCTTAATGGGCATGTAAAGCAGCAGAGATGGAACTGGGTCAGGATACCATCAGGTTCTGGTTGGCTGGTTTTACTTCACACATTTCTTTTAACAAATCTAACATCTCCTCTTCTGATTTCCTCCAATGTTAATTACTTTTTTTCAACCTAAACATTGTGTGTGAGCGGACTGGATGTAGCAGAGGGCCTGAGGGGAGGAGGCGTGACGGCACCGGGTCATATGAGCGTCATCTGCGGTGCCAGAGGGCGCAGCGCAGCGCCATGTCACCGAGGGGAAAGCGCGCCGTGCCGGGATAAGAGAGCTGAATTTCCCCCCTGGAACCAGGCAGTGAACATCACGTCCACAGGTATAGTTACAGCGAGGTGAAAAGAAATACTTTTTAAACGTGTTTATCTGCTGGCGAGGTTGCGAACCTCCAGCCACGGGTGCGCCCATTATCGGACAGTAGTTGTGGTGATGCTTCCATTATCGGACAAACTTCTTTCTGCTTTCTGTCACTTTATATCGAAAAAAAACTTCACCTGGTATGGTTTGGAGTGATAAATATCTCGGCTGAAGGTACATGTGTGCAAACATCATGATTTATTCATCTAAACTTGGATTTATTATGGATTTATGCTCAAAGTTTAGCAGGGGAAAAAAGCAAAGCTGCATTTATGACGTAATTATCTGTACTTCAACCTTTATTTGCAGGTTTATTGCAGCATGTGGATGCTGCTCCTTGTGTTTTGTATCATTTGAACAGATGAGATGAATCAGCTCTCCTTCCATGTTTGTTTGGTACATTATTACCTTGCTGATTGAGAGTTTTTCCACTTTTAAACTGAGTTTAAAACTAAGATTTGACTGCATTTTGCCGGCTTTAATACACGGAGTGAAGTGAAAGAGCAGTGTGCCCTTCAATCTCCTTTTCCTCCTGTGAATGAAGCACATGACCGAGTGTGTGACTGCATGATCGTGTGTATGCATTCATTCCTGCTTCTTATTCTGCTGCATTGCTGCATCTCTCCAGAGGGAATAGCAGAAGCAGCAGTCTAAAGGTCCGAGACAAAGATGCCTTTCACTTTACTTTAGTGCTGCTGAAAATGCTTTTGGTTGCTGATAATTATGTAAAATGTCACAATGAGCAGCGACCAGTTTGGTGTAAAAAGTTGCAGGTTGCCAGTGAAGCCATTTCCTTGGACACCCAACGTGACGCTGTCTGCAGAAGCTCCAGTTTAGTTTCACATGTAAAAAGAAAATGTATTCATCTAAAAACAGTCATAAGTTTTCTCTCTTTTCCGACCATGTTTTTGATATTTGATTTAGCTAAATTCAGTCAGACTCTTGGTAGGGTGGACAACGTCCCATAACTGAGTTTCATTAAAAGTAAATCACACCTTTTCTGTTTTATGGTTTTATATAATATACATAAAAAAATAAAGATAAAATGTCCAGTCCTTACCAGGTATATAGATAAAGTTCACCATAAAAAACACACGACATATTACACTGTATCGTTCTGTTTTTAACAAAACAAAACTAAAAGGTAGAAGCAGCATGTAAACAACTAAACACACACTCTGTTTCCATATGAATTACAGGATTAAATTACAGACACATCCTGTGAATTGATTCTCATCCACATTAAACACCTCTGTAAATGAGACGGTTTAGCAGGAGGCTGGTTTAGAGCAGATGTGTGTTTACATAATGCCAAGGAGGAAAGACATCAGCACTGATGTAACAGAAGCCATCGATGCTACTGGAAATTGTAATAAAATCATTTCCAGACTATCTGGATTCCATTATTCGGTTGTGGGAAAAGTTCTGGTCAAGTGGAAAACATTGAAGAGTTGTCCGTCTTCATAGGAGTTCAGCCTGAAATTAGAGCTTGGTAGAAAACCCAGAAAGTTTCATCTCAGACTCTACAAGCCTCCGTCAGCGTGGTCTTCACAGGTCATGCCTCAGAAGCTGGTTCTGCTGGAGGTTTCCTTCCCGTTAAAGGGGAGTTTTTTCCTTCCCACTGTCGCCTCATGCATGGCCAGGATGGGGGATTGGATCCAAGTCATGACTCCATGCAATCAGTTGGTTTCTATTATAGGATATGTATGAATTGGCTCGAAATGACGTGTATGTAACGTGTCCTGAGACAACATTGTTGTGAAATGACGCTATACAAATAAAGCTGAATTTAATTGAAAGAAGTAAAAGCGACAAAATATCCATTGTGAGTGGAAAAAAATCTACTCAACGTCAGAGCAAGTCTGGTTCATAGAACATCTGGTGCGATATGCAGACGCAGGACTCCAGCATTTTATTTTGTAGTAGATCCAAATGCATTTATTTAGGTTTGGGATGGTCATCAAGAAATCAGAATAAAAGCAGATTCAACTTTATTGTACAAGTACAATGCAACGAAACGCAGTTGGCATCTAACCAGAGTGAAATAAGCAACAAGTATATATTATCTGCAGTATGTACAAGTATTTTACAGCTGTGGCATTGAGTGATTGTCACAGTTTACTGATTTGAGTACTATGAGCATTAAATACAGATGGGTATGGGCTTTAAATGTACATCCAGTGTTGGGAGAAGCTATTAACATTGTTACAGATGGTATGAACAGGTCTAATACCTTAACACTAGTGGAACTGGATATTAAATAGTATAAATAATAATAATAATGAGCAGCAGGCTAAGTAAACTGTGAAGTAAATTCAGATCCTTTGTGTTCCTGGGTTTGGAGGGAAAAGACTGGACTAATCTGAAGGACTGGGTTTCATAACGTCCTGTTGGGTAACAGGTAATGGTGGGAGTGGTGATATCAGGTAAGGCGGTGGTAAACCGGTGCTGGAGGTCAGCTGACCTGCTGCTCCTGGAGTAGCGAGGTCTGAACGGAAGCTCAGAAGGGACAAAACTAAACTGGAATGAGCTCCCCCTCCAGATTAGACAACTTCCTCTCTGTCCACGTTTAAAACTCATCTTAAGACCAATTTTTATTCCTCTGCTTTTCACCCGACGTGAGTCTGCTTCTGGTCAGTGTGCTGTAGTTTGGTTTTATTGGTTTTTATTTACTATTTTGTTATTTTGTTTTATTATTATGATTTTTTTATTCCTCGTATGATCTATTTATTGTTTTATTATTCATTTATCTCTTAATTATTCTACTCTCTGGTTGTTTCGGCTGATGTACACCACTTCGTCTCAAATTTGATTGTTTTTAAGGGCTTTATAAATAAAGTTGAGTTGAGTTAAACAACTTGCGATTTAACTGGGAGAAAACAACATATTTTCTACAACTTTTTACTCTTTTTTTTCACCTCGGGGCCGATGAGCATTTTTGGTGTAATTTGACCTTTAATCAGCAGCTAGTTAGCAGAGCCTGGATCTGCGATGACATCCTTAAAACCATTTAAGTTATATTTAATGTATTGTCTGGAGGTATGGGCTAATTCCTACGATGCTAATTTAAGGCCTTTAATTACTTTGCAAAAGAGAGAAATAAGAATAATATATAAAACTGCTCGTAAAGAGCATACGACGGAATTGTTCTGGAAGTTAAAACTGCAAGATTTGGTTGTGTGGAAAACATTAATAATCATGCATAAAACTAAACAACTCCTGTTTAGCGCCGGGGCTGCAAATTCTTTTTGTTTTAAACAATGAAACAAGAGGAAATTGTGATTTTAAACAACCTTTTGCAAGAACTAGACTCAAACAAACGAGTATTTCAGTGGTTGGTGGAAAACAGTGGAACGCACTGAAAAGCCATTTTGAAAGTTGTTCAGATTATTTACAATTTAAACTGAAATATAAAGAGTACATACTAAAACTGTATGCAAAAAAACTGATAAAACAAGAGTATTTCATGCCTGTGTTTCCTTCTTAGTGTTTGCCATCCAGTTGGTTTACTTTGAAGCGAGGAGGTTTATTAGATTAATTCTTCTTCTTACTCCAATTTTCTTTTCTTCTTTACATGAAATGTACAACAAAGGTTGTGTAGTTGTTGTAACTCTGGAGTTTACTTTCTGTTGTTGTTTTTTTGGATTTGCCAGTTTATTATGGAAAAGAAAAGAGAATAAAACATGTTGAAATGAAAGAAGCTAGATGCTAAAGAAGTATTTACATCCAGTTCGGCGACGGATCGCTCGGTGACGAGACGGCGCCGTCTCCTCATGAATGTGACGACGGGGTGATCCTCCTCTTGTACCCAACATGATTAAACGTCCCACATTAAGCCTCAGATCTGCCCTGAGATGTAGGTGGAAAGACTAAAACTCATTATTCTAAGAACTACTGTGTGTGGTGCAGGATTAAACTCGCTCTTAACCATCATCAGTCGCTTTCTTTTCCCATCCGAGACGGAGAGGGTGGTTCTGATCCGTCCTCTGCTCCACTTTATCTACAGACGCCTGGAACTTCTGTAAACCTTCAGCATGGTCCTGTGACCAGTGTCCATGTGATGTACTTCACAGAGCATGTCATGCATAACATATTCCATGCAGCGTAGGAAGTTCAGTGGTCGGGTGGTGTAATGAGCGGGCGATGGCTGTTTAATCCCATTAGCTCGATGGTTAACTTGAATCAGCTGTCCTTGTGGTCGGAGTAGAAGGAGACATGGAGACGAGTCATGTCACCCACTTGGAAGGACATGCGATTAAAATAAACGTTAGCAAACAATCTGTTCTCATGTTTCATGTGAAAACGCTGTTTTTCATGCTTCATGTGTTGCCTGATGGAAGAGAGCAGGAAATGAAAACTAAGTCTCACTTCTGCTCATGTTCTGCAGCTGTTTGCAGGTCGGTCATAAAAAACCCGAGACGGCGTGTTGTAACTAAAAGTTCAGGTGTTTCAGGAGGATTTAGACTGGTCAGCTTTGCAGAGTCAGCTTCTCCTCGTTTCTGCTGACTAAAGTTATGAATATCTCCAGTTATAGCTGCTTATTGCAACACACACACGTGCATTTTTCTGAACATCGACTGGTATTTACAAACATTTCCAGGCGAAATCTTTGCACAGGTCAGATGAGGTGTATGGAGCAGTTTAATCTGGATGCAGTTAGGTGGAAACGGGGGAAAAAACGGGTTAAAACAGACCAATTTAAAGCTAGCAAAACAAACAAAATAGCTTTTTAAAATCTAGTTTTTTTACAAGTAATTCTAATAAATAGTTTATTTGTTGTCTTTCTGTCCTCTTCCCCCCACACAGCAGAGGCAGATGGCTGCCTGTCCCTCAGCCGGGTTCTGCCGGTAGTTTCCTTCCTGTTAAAATGGAGTTTTTTCCTTCCCACTGTCGCCGTGTGCTTGCTCAGGATGGGAGATTGAGTTGGACTCAACTCAATGTGTTGTTTTCCTTATATAGGCTGTTATGAATTGTGTATTTTTTTCCTGTCTGTAAAGCGTCTTGAGATGGCATTGCCATGATTTGACGCTATATAAATAAAGTTTAATTGAACTGAATTGAATTTATTGTTCAGATTTTCTGATTTAAGATAGACTTTTGGACTTGTGACCTGCCAGGGTTTACCTCTCGCCCAGTGGTGACTGGTATGGGCTCCAGCTTCCCACAACCCTTAACTGGAACAAGCAGTGAAGAAAATGGATGGAATAAAATATACAGTTGTGTTCATATGTATTCATTAAAGAAGGAAAAAAAACAGCTGCCTATAAAATAAGCTGAAATTGACTAAAGTCATAATAAATAAAAAAATTTTGAAAATCATTACATTATTTTCTAATTCTGGTTCAATAGAAATATTTTTTTTAAAAAAAGCAAACAAATAAGATAATTTATTCCATATTCCATCAGTCATAAAGTAATATTTAGTTGAACAATCCTTTAATGTTTCCGCTCCAGTCAGGTGTTTTCTGTTCCTCTCAGTCAGACTTCTGCACCTGTTGACAGGTATTTTGTCCCACTGTTCAACAGAAAAGTCTCTAATTTGTCCAGGACACATTTGTTTGTTTGTTTGTTTTTTTCTTTCTTCAACTCAATTAAATGAAAAAACAGTGTCTTATATTACTAAATTATTGCAAATTTTTAAACTATTGTTCCTTTTTTAAGTCTCCAGTTATTTGAGTGACTGTTGTAAATTCAACCTTTTCTTTAATGTCAAGCACATCAACACTAGTTTTCATATTGACCAACCATGAGACAATTAAAACTGCTTTTTACCGATATCTTCCTAGAAAACCTGTTAAATTCAATAAACAATAATAAAGGTTAGGTGAAATAAAAGAAAAATGACGTCTGTGCAGACATGTTTGCAGGACCTCAAATCAAATGCTGAAATAGAAACACTTCTTCTTCACTACAACCAAACTGGGCGTTTCTCTCTTCACGTCTTAACGCTTTACCACCCCCTGGTGGACGAAGAGAACACTGCACTGCAAAGCCAAACAAAAGACAACTCTGGATGTCTGCTGGCAGTTTTGGCTGTAATTTTATTTTCAGTGTAAAAAAAAAAAAAAAAAATGCAGGAAATAATTAGCCTTCATAAAAACACTAATTAAAACTAAAAGTGATAAATAAATACAGCAAATGAATCGTTTCATCTTATGTGGTCAGTTACTTCTTCACTAACATTTGACACCTGTTGACAGGTATTTTGTCCCACTATTCAACAGTAAAGTCTCTAATTTGTCCAGGACACATTTGTTTCTTGCTTTTTTTTTCTTTCTTCAACTCAATTAAATGAAAAAACAGTGTCTTATATTACTAAATTATATTTTTGCAAATTTTTATTTATTGTTTCTTTTTTAAGTCTCCAGTTATTTGAGTGACTGTTGTAAATTCAGCTTTTCTTTAATGAAAGAAAAGCTGAATATATATATATATATAATATATATATATATATATATATATATATATATATATATATATATATATATATATATATATATATATATATATATTATATATATATGTATATATATATATATATATATATATATATATATATATATATATATATATATATATATATATATATATATATAAGCAGTTTTTAGCTCATTATGCAAAGTCCGACCAATCAGTCAAATCCGCATTTGGTTGAAAGGGCTTTCATCCAATCACAAGGCTAAATAATTTGTTTTACAAAATGCTAAATATCTCAAAAACTACCAAAATTTGAAATAACAAAAGTCGTAGCACACATCTCCTGAAGGAGCTGCAGGGTTTGGATGTAAACGATGGAAGTGAGCCGAACGGCGCAGGAGGAGTAGCGCGGCAAAGTTTGGCGGAATATTTTGGCATTCACATTAATTACGAACAACAAAAAAAGTTTCATACATTCATTTTGTTTTTAATCTACAAAAATCAGCAATAATGAAGAATTTTGAGAATGGCAATCTAAGTCGAATCAGCACCCAAAAAGTTGGAATCGAATCGGGACAAAAGCGTATCGTCACTATTAAGCTACATTTCCTTAAACATGAGAATCATCGTTTTCTGGAGCTGAAGAAGTATAAAATGAAGATGTAGTGTGTGCTTGTCAGTAATCTGATGTCTCCTCCTCCTGCAGGTCAGGTTGCTGGCGGTCCTGTTGGCTTTCTGTCAGACGGATTAGCCGCTATGACGTCCAAGTCGGCCCTGCTGAAGGTCATCCTCCTGGGTGACGGCGGCGTCGGTAAATCATCGTTAATGAACCGCTACGTCACCAACAAGTTCGACTCACACCTCTTCCACACGATCGGCGTGGAGTTCCTGAACAAAGAGATGGAGGTGGACGGGAAACACGTCACGCTCCAGATCTGGGACACGGCGGGTCAGGAGCGCTTCCGCAGCCTCCGCACGCCGTTCTACCGCGGCTCTGACTGCTGCCTCCTCACCTTCAGCCTGGATGACGGACAGAGCTTCCTCAACCTGGCAAACTGGAAGAAGGAGTTCGCCTACTACGCTGACCTGAAGGAGCCCGACAGCTTCCCCATTGTGGTGCTGGGAAACAAACTGGACGTTCCAGAGCGGCAGGTGTCCGGCGACGATGCCCGGCGGTGGTGCCGGGAGAACGGTGGACACCCGTACTTTGAGACGAGCGCCAAGGATGCCACTAATGTGGCGTTGGCCTTTGAGGAGGCGGTGCGGCGTATTCTGGCCTCAGATGACAGAGATGATCACCTCATTCACACGAACATGGTAGACTTGCAGAAGAAGAGTCCCACGGCGCCGCGGTGCTGCTGAGCCGCGTGCAGAATGGCCGGAAGCGACGTTTACACCATTGTCTTGTTGTGTTTTTTTAATTATAGCTGATGGTTTGTTGTGTTTTTTACGATTTCCACACCAACATCAAGCTCCGAACATTTCTGGAGCTGTTATAAAGAAATGATTGTTTTATGTCGTGACTGAAATGACGAATCGAGAATGATTTATTATGATTGTTGAAGTTTGAGGATCATAAGTGTGTTTGTGATTTTAAACCACTGCTCTGTGCGGCTTTAGGGGTCTGAAAACACAGGATTTCCTCTCCATGTAGTGAAAAAGGAAAAAAAAGGGGCTGTGATTAAAGTTGTCTCTGAATGTTTCAACCTATAATAAAAATGAAGTTTTAAAATAACTACAGGACCTAAAAGTGCTGAAGGAAAGCTAAGCATGGTCGCATTTAGAGGTAAAATATTTGGATTTAGTAATTATTGACCTGAAGTTTTTTAGTAACAAGATCAAATCTTAAATGCAGGCTATGCAGAAGCTCAGATTGTTTTTTTTGTTTTTTTTTTTTTTAACAGTTTCAAGGTCCAAATATAATTCTTTTGGTCATTATTTTAAATCATAAAAACATTTTTCTTTTTAATTTCCAACTCATGAAGCGTAAATAATAGATTTTTTTTAAAGGTACTGATTATTTCAAGTAAGTATCAAATCAGCCATTATCAAATGTTAGTGAAGAAGTAACTGACCACATAAGATGAAACGATTCATTTGCTGTATTTATTTATCACTTTTAGTTTTAATTAGTGTTTTTATGAAGGCTAATTATTTCCTGCATTTTTTTTTTTTTTTTTTTTACACTGAAAATAAAATTACAGCCAAAACTGCCAGCAGACATCCAGAGTTGTCTTTTGTTTGGCTTTGCAGTGCAGTGTTCTCTTCGTCCACCAGGGGGTGGTAAAGCGTTAAGACGTGAAGAGAGAAACGCCCAGTTTGGTTGTAGTGAAGAAGAAGTGTTTTTATTTCAGCATTTGATTTGAGGTCCTGCACACATGTCTGCACAGACGTCATTTTTCTTTTATTTCACCTAACCTTTATTATTGTTTATTGAATTTAACAGGTTTTCTAGGAAGATATCGATAAAAAGCAGTTTTAATTGTCTCATGGTTGGTCAATATGAAAACTAGTGTTGATGTGCTTGACATTAAAGAAAAGGCTGAATTTACAACAGTCACTCAAATAACTGGAGACTTAAAAAAGGAACAATAGTTAAAAAATTTGCAATAATTTAGTAATATAAGACACTGTTTTTTCATTTAATTGAGTTGAAGAAAGAAAAAAACAAACAAATGTGTCCTGGACAAATTAGAGACTTTTCTGTAGAACAGTGGGACAAAATACCTGTCAACAGGTGCAGAAGTCTGACTGAGAGGAACAGAAAACACCTGACTGGAGCGGAAACATTAAAGGATTGTTACACTAAATATTAGCTTATGACTCATGTAATATGGAATAAATGATCTTGTTTGCTTATTTGTTACAATATATATACATACATACATACATATATATATATATATATATATATATATATATATATATATATATACATACATATATATATATATATACATATATATATATATATATATATATATATATATATATATATATATATATATATATATATATATATATATATATATATATATATATATAAGCTGTAGTAATGTACAAAATAAAACAGAAAAAAAAAGGGAAAAGTGTTTATTTCATGAAGTCAAAACGGACTTATTTACAACTAAGCAATTTAGTCTTAAACATGTTCACCGTTTGTGCCTCAGAGTTGATGTTTTTATGTATTTTTTTTTTGGCGGTAACAGCTGAAGTGTTTAGGTGTGGTCAGACATTGTTCTAGCTGAAATAAGCTTCATCTTCCTGAAACATCTGCAGCCAAACGTGTTGCTTCCAATCTGTATCATCCCGTGTTAAATTCACATCTCAGACGGGACTCTTATCCATCCATCCTTAGTGCCGACATGAGACCAAAATAATCAATCAACACTGTTTTTCAGCCTCATCTGTGTGATGAGTCCTGATTCTTTTAAATGACATGAATTGTCGATGATGAAACTAGAAACCGAATCTCTGTCATGATCTTTTATCCTCCGTTCTGCTGATAAGTCTGATTTATTCATCGCTTCACATCCCGCGTTCCCCTTGTCCCAATAAAAGAAGCCAGAGACAACAATGTCACGATAATAAAAAATATCGGTTTTACTAGAGAAGGTTACAAAAATCATCACTATATAGGAGTCATAGAACTATTTCCAACTTAAAAAATGAAACCATAATGAAACACCTACAGGGACTACAATGCCATCAAAGTACAATGGAGTTTTCTTTAGAAAAGAGGGGGGGGGGGGGGCAAACACCGCCTACCATAGTTGTCAGTACAAATGACTACACATCACCTGAAAAAACTGCAAAGACACAGTCATGTCTCCTTCATGCAAAAAAACGAGGAAACAACAACATCCCGACACGCATCGTCGTCTCCTAGGAAACGGAAGTTCGCCTTTACATCAACCTGCCGGCAAAGCACGGATATTTATCAAACAGAACACACATGGCAATATAGTCCTTTTTTTATACAGAGTAGACAGCTGCACACATGGACAATACTGACATGCTTCATCTCGTCAAAAATGTGTCGTCTTTAGCATTTTTTTATTTTTTTATTTTTTTTTTAAGTTGACTAACCGGTGCTAATTATTATAGAATATAGCTCATGATTATTAAACAATATCTGGTTATAAAATTAATGTATGAAAAGTCCTGACTTGTTTTTATTCTGAGTGTAAACATCCAAAACAGTCTCTGTGGTTTATATGAGAGAGAGAAAATGAAAAAGCTAAAGAAAATTATAAATAAAAAGTGACTTTTTGTGTCAATGTGTTGACGAGTCACTCATCCGTCGAAACATAAGCACAAACATCTTCCATAAAATCAGAATTAAATCACAATAACCCAGCTGCCTAAATATTAAAAATCAATTCCCGTATGGTTTTTTTTCTTCACATTTTAAAATGTATACGTCACAATCACCTGAATCCATCATATCATGACTGCACTGAATCCCTCCCACCACATATCATTTAAGATGTTACATTACAATTATTATATCAAATGCAGAACTAGTATTTGAGTGCTAAACACATATCTCAAAGGGTACATTTACATATATTTGTGGAAAAAAAAGAAATAATCAGAGCATGGCAAAACACTGATTGTGTTCTCCCCGTTGTGGGTCCTTGTTTTTCGGGTGATTTGACTATTTACAGATGATCATTCCTAAAAAGGAGGAAGGGATAAAGCAGGATTTTTAGTGTATAATTCACACAGGACAGTTTAGTAATCTGGTCATAGTTTAGACGGTGAAGCAATCAGATTTGGCTTGATACCTGAGGTGTGTGTGTCTTTAAAGACCTGGTCGATTAGCCGGTTTTTATGTTATTTCTGCTGTCGCTGGTGATGAGTGTCGCGAAAACCACAACGGTCGGCATGGTGATTTGCATCCACGGAGAGGACGAGATGACACATTAAGAGCTCCTGCTGTGGCTTCCTACAAAGAACTAGTACTTGTACTATGAGTTTACTACCGTCACTTTTCTAATA
This sequence comes from Telmatherina bonti, assembly GCF_933228915.1. Classification (NCBI taxonomy): domain Eukaryota; kingdom Metazoa; phylum Chordata; class Actinopteri; order Atheriniformes; family Telmatherinidae; genus Telmatherina; species Telmatherina bonti. The sequence continues at coordinate 9,750,990 of NC_136633.1, forward strand.
ATTTGGCAGTTAAAACCTGTAAATGCACACTAAACCTTGACATATCGTGTGACTTGAGGGTTTTCTTTGAAAGAGAGGGTTTGGGGTGTTTTTATTTTAATTTAACGTCTTAAATAGTGCAACAATGTACCGAGCAGAAGCAATAAAAAAGTTAAAGATGGAGAGAAAAGTAAAGGAAGAAAGAAACATGAAGAAGAAAGATCATAGTAGTACCTGGCATACTTTTCAGAGTATTAAAAAAAAAAAAAAAAAAAAAAAAAGAACAACATTCACACACATTCGCACAATATATTCATATTCATATATATATGCATATAAAACACCAAAAACAAAGGAAGTTGGTCGCAGCCTGGCTTCCCATTGGCCGAAGCAGACGGTGAACAATGTTTTTTTTTTTGTTTTTATTATTATTTTTTATTTATTAGGCTGTTTAGGAGCTGTGTGTGGAGACGCCGTGCTGATTCAGCGCAGACGGGCCACGTTCACGAGCCGCCGCCCAAAATCACAAGGGGGGGGACGAGACGCTTCTGAACCCCCCTGGCGGGCGAGCTCTCACGTTCTGAAGCAACGGCCGCCGTCTGGGCCTGCCGCCTCTCCTGACCCTCGATTCTCTTCCTCTCTGGTTGCTCAGAGGGAAGAGGATGGAGAACCAGGAGGTTGGGGGACTATCAGACATGACCGAGGTGGTTTGTTTTATTGGAGGGAGGGGGGAGGGGGCTGTGGGGTTGGTGGGATGAGGGTCGAGGTGTGGAGAGGAGATGGGCGGCGGTGGAGGAGGATCGCCTGTCCTTATGAGTAGGAGGAGGAGTTCTGGCCGTCCTTTGAGCGCGCCTCGGCCTCCAGGTCTTGGTCATCCTTGGTTTTGATGTCCTGATAGTCGTGCGTGGAGGCGGCGCTCTTCAGATAAGCCCAGTTGGCCGCCAAAATCATCAGGTAGTGGACCTGAAGGGAGAAGGAAATCCATAACACCACTAGTACTTATATAGTGCATAAACATAAATACACGGCTCAAAACACCAAAGTAACACGTTGTAGATCTGAATGAATGAAATATTTTTATTAAATACTTTGTTCTTTAGCTGAATGTTCTGACAACAAAATCACACAAAAATGATCAATGAAAACCAAATGTATCAACCCATGGAGGTCTGGATTTGGAGTTATACTCAAAATGAAAGAGGAAAAACACTACAGGCAGATCAAACTTTGATGTAATGTCCTTTAAACAAGTCAGAATGAGGCTCAGTAGTGTGTGTGGCCTCCGCATGCCTGTATGACCTCCCTACAACGCCTGGACATGCTCCTGATGAGGCGGCAGATGTTCTCCTGAGGGATCTCCTCCCAGACCTGGACTAAAGCATCCGCCAACTCCTGGACAGTCTGTGGTGCAACTTGGCGTTGGTGGATGGAGCGAGACATGATGTCCCAGATGTGCTCAGCTGGATCCAGGTCTGGGGAACGGGCGGGCCAGTCCATAACATCAATGCCTTCGTGTTGCAGGAACTGCTGACACACTCCAGCCACATGAGGTCTAGCATTGTTTTGCATTAGGAGGAACCCAGGGCCAACCGCACCAGCATATGGTCCCACAAGGGGTCTGAGGATCTTATCTCGGTACCTAATGGCAGTCAGGCTACCTCTGGCGAGCACATGGAGGGCTGTGCGGCCCTCCAAAGAAATGCCACCCCACACCATTACTGACCCACTGCCTAACTGGTTATGCTGGAGGATGTTGCAGGCAGCAGAACGTTCTCCACGGCGTCTCCAGACTCTGTCACAAGCAGAGAACACCGAATTTGCCAATCTTGGTGTTCTCTGACAAATGCCAAACGTCCTGCACGGTGTTGGGCTGTAAGCACAACCCCCACCTGTGGACGTCGGGCCCTCATACCACCCTCATGGAGTCTGTTTCTGACTGTTGGAGCAGACACATGCACATTGTGGCCTGCTGGAGCTCATTCTGCAGGACTCTGGCAGTGCTCCTCCTGTTCCTCCTTGCACAAAGAAGGAGGTAGCAGTCCTGCTGCTGGGTTGTTGACCTCCCACGGCCTCCTCCACGTCTCCTGATGGACTGGCCTTTCTCCTGGTAGCGCCTCCATGCTCTGGACACTACGCTGACAGACACAGCAAACCTTCTTGCCACAGCTGGCATTGATGTGCCATCCTGGATGAGCTGCACTACCTGAGCCACTTGTGTGGGTTGTAGACTCCGTCTCATGTTACCACTAGAGTGAAAGCACCGCCAGCATTCAAAAGTGACCAAAACATCAGAAAGCATCGGAACTGAGAAGTGGTCTGTGGTCACCACCTGCAGAACCACTCCTTTATTGGGTGTGTTTTACCAGTTGCCTATAATTTCCACCTGTTGTCTATTCCATTTGCACAACAGCAGGTGGAACTGATTGTCAGTCAGTGTTGCTTCCTAAGTGGACAGTTCCATTTCACAGAAGTCTGGTTGACTTGGAGTTACACTGTGTTGTTTAAGTGTTCCCTTTATTTTTTTTAGCAGTGTAAATAAAAAAAAGGCTTCATTTCTTCAATGTCAATGTTCCACTTAGGTATTTTATGCATAATTTAAAACCTCAAGACATAAAAACGATATGTACTGAGAGGCGACAAACCCAAGAAGCTTTTTAAGGCGACTTTGTGATGCTGGAAAAGCGACACAGTGAACTTTACTCATTTTACTTTTCCTCTCCTCTCCTCTCTTTCCATCTCTCTGTGACTAAGAACCCGATCTCAGGATTTCTGAGCACGCTTCAATTCCTGATCTACATCTGGAAAAGTGAGCCGAAGGAGCAGAAGAAAGGAGCAGCAGCAGCTATGGGTAAGTAGACGGTATACTTTATAAAATCCTTTTCAACAGATGTGATATATCAACATGAACAGTGGATTGAATGAAAAGCTGTGGGTTTTTGTCTGACAGATCATGCGGTTGCACCACACATGATCTTTAATTGATATTGATTTAAAATGACAGCAGAGTAAGATGTTTAAGGACAGGAAGAGGAGGTCAGGAAAGAAGGACTGGATGAGAAATTAGTTGGAAAACACTATTTTAATATATAACATTTAGGCTGATCTTTACAAGCTCTGGACTGCAGTAAACTGACTCCAGAGAAAACTCATTTATAAATGTATGTGTGACAAAATGTCTGGGATTTCTTAACAACTTCAGATATGCCGCTTCAGAAGCTCAGACGTCACGGTTAAAATGCTTCACTTAAAGTTTCAAAGAGGAATATGAACCAGGAGGTGGCGCGGTAGAAACCACAACCACCTAAATAATAAGGATTCTGCTCATTTCATTCATACACTTTTTTACTAATTAAATATTTGTCCATGTTTTCTTTATTTTCTCAGACATATTCTGACCTGGAAATGACAAAAACAAGCTTTATATTTGTCATGTGTGCATAAAAAACAATGTTTTTGTGAGCTGAATGAAAATGAACCGGTTTATAAAAAAACAACGTATTTTAATTGCAGAACATTAGAAGGTGATACACCGATTACACCCCCCCCCCGTCACAACACAGCTATGTCTCAGCTAACAACTTTGAAACTATATTTCATATATATATATATATATATATATATATATATCAACTAATCCAGCAATGTTTTCTGGTGATACTGGAGACCTTGGGAGGCTAATGTAAAAGCGCTAATCCCGCTTGCTGTTGGTGGCAGTGGTGTGTGTGTTGACCCCCTCCCTGTCCAAAAGAACACAACCAGCAGCTTTGTCGACACGCAGCGTCCAGCTTCAAGCTGCAGTCAGAGCAGGAGGCGATCGCCTCTGCTGCAGGACCGGACTGGCTGATCCCGTCCTGGTTTACTGGTATTAATCTCTATTATTGTGGATGAAAACGTTGAAATGATAAAAACACAGTGACATGTTGTTAGATTAGAGCTGTTTACTGACAGTTTAACTTTAGGTCTGTTTTCTATTTCTTTTTGACTGCTTTCAAACTAAATGCAATTTCCCCGACATTAATCGAGCTTGAGTTTACAGGCAGGGCCGGATTAAAAGTGCACCGGCCCCCTGGGCCCAGAGGGCTCCAGGGGCCCCCCTTCCCCACCGCAACATTGTGAAAATTGTGAATGATACACTGAAACAACATTTCTAACATCTCTCAGCCAGTGGGACCAGTAGCAACACACTAGAACCATGGTGGAACCATCTGGCTTTTGTGTACATTTTGTTTCACGTCCAAACTGCTGGTGTTTGGCGTACGTGGCCCCCCAAGTGCGGCCATAATGTCCACTGGATAATCCGGCCTTGGTTTACAGTATTAATGTTTGTGTATATTATTGGATTTAGTCATCCACCAAAATCCATTAAGAAATCTAGCTTTTAGGGGCTTATATATATTGTTATGTGATTAATTATAAAGCCTGCAATTAATTCATTTTATGATTAGAGTCCGTCTAGTAACCATAAGGTGTCAGTCCAACCACCTGCCATCTTACTCTTCTGGGAGATTCTGCCTTTCTAAGGTGTTTTTTTTTTTCCCATTTATGGGACTAAACTGTTGCTAATAAACCAAATTAGTGACATGTTCCTCCAGCTTTGTATCTTTAACATAATTTATTTTTACAACTTTTCAGCTGTGGGAATAAAATCATAGATTTGTAAATCACTGAATTCTGTTCAAATCGATCCTTTACACTGTTTTGATTTTGGCCCAAAAATCAGTTTTTAAACGTATCATTGCATCTCTTTCTGCTTCCAGAGCAGCTGCTTTTAAAAGACATCAGACTTCCACGTAACCCAGTGCAACATCTGGAGGGCTGCTCGATGCTTATTTAGTGTCTCCTTTTCCCTGCATGCGAAACAAAAACAGCCACAGCAGAGTAAAACTCTGACCCTCTGTGTGTGTGCACACACTCCCAAACACAAAGGCAGGCTACAGGGCAGCATTTCCGCTGACAGGATGACATATGTGAGAGGCGGCGTTGCTATGGCAACAGATAAGCATGCCATGGCAACATGCATATTTTGAGCAGCACATTATCTGAGCGATGATGAGGAGCTTACCAGCGCGATGACAGTGGCTCCGGCGCCGGCTAACGCGACAATGTAGAGGTGGTAGGACAGGTAGAACTGTGGAGGGGAAGAAAGACGAGTCAGACGAGGAGAAGAAGGGAAAAAAGAAGAAGTAATGAAAAGAAGAAGATCCCTTCACCTCGCTGGTGGCACAGATCTCTCCCAGTGTGGCCCCACAAGCCTTTCCCGGCGTGGCGTTCAGGGGAATTATACCTGCAGGATGAGAGAGATGGAACGTCACACAAGAAGCTTTTCCCACCCGGCGACTGTGTGACTGAAGCTTCAGGAATCAGCTCAGATAGAGATTAAAGCAAACGGGGATGTGTTTTCCACTGCTGGTGGGAAAATATGGGTCATTATTCTGAATCCCTTATAGCTGCAGATTCTTTTTCTCTGTCCTGCTCGTGTAGACGCTGATATCTGATTCATATTTTACCTCTCTCCTCACTTCTTTTACCTTTTTTTTTCTTGTCTTTTCAGCCATATTCTCAATAGGAAAAAAATAAGTAGATGCTTTGCAGAAAAACAAATGTTCTAACCTGTCATTGACCACTGATTGATTGTAGCTTTTGAGCTGCTGAACATAAATTGACTGCTAGTAATTGGGGTTAATATTTCATAAAGCGTAAAAGTACAGCTCTACAGCCAATGAAGCATATGATCCTCCTCCTACTTTGTAAGCAGGCCAGCTGTCTTTCAGATGTGGGTCACATAATGTACATTAGATCATCAAACGGATAGCCAGATATGCAATGTGTTACTGTGCTGTAATACTGCATGAACATGGCCATTCAGAGACTGAATTGGAAAGCAAAGTATATTCTGCTGGTACAGCCTGGATATTTCATGTATAGTTACAAGCTTTTCCTGCCTTTATGTTTGAGCTTGTCGTGAGAACATCTCCTGCACACGTCGACGAATCAAAATGCAGCAAATATGTGCAACACGTTGCGTTGGGAGGGGAATTATAGGAACTGTTTTAGTCCTGTAGCTCAGGGAAAGAGGTTTTACTCTTAAATTAGATTATAAAGACCAGATTATTAAAAAAAAGATCTTTTCTGAATCTATAAATTCTTAATTAACTACATCATTTGATCAACATGACATATTATTAGAGCTAGGGCGGGAAAATCGAATACCAGGAGTTTTTGGTTCACAATTAAAAAATAAATAAATAAATAAAATAAAAATTTTTTTTAAATAAATAAAATGAATCCACTATAAAATTAGTCATTTTTATTGTTTTTATTGATCTTTTAACTTGTCTTCTTGGGCATTTTAGCAGCAGAATGATGGTCTGGCTACTGTGTTGTTTTTTCCTCATTATAATCAAGAAAAATGACGAGCAAAAAAAGTTTTATGCATTTTGTCTTTTGCTTTTATTCTCCAAAAATCAGCAATATGGAAGAGTTGTGAGAATTACAGTTTAAATCAATTGGCATCCGAAAAATCAGAATCGAATTGAATCGGGTCAAAAGCGTATCGTCATAGCAGCATAATTTTAAGGGTATATAAGCGTAATTGTGCCGCTATATAGCGTAATTATATCAGCACAATAAATCACTTGAGTATTGTCATACATGTGTGCAATAGTATATATAATATGTAGAGTTGCCAGGTAGGTTGTTTACAAGTTGTGCAATAAAAATATATGTTCATCTAGAAACAATAAATAATCGTGATTAATAATTGTGATTACAGTATTGCTCAAAATAATCGTGATTATTTTGGTTATAATCGTGCAGCCCTACAAAAAAGGGAAGATCAGTGCAGGTTAATTATCAACAAGATGGCAGAAATACAGCAGAACTTAGGTACTATAGAAGTCATCTGTTAAAAAATCCCTGTATATTTCTATTCTGCAATATATATGTCAGGGTTAAAAAATATGACAACGTCAAGTCCCAGCATGAACTTTAAGGATTTTCTCACTGTTCACTAAGTATGATGCAACGAGTCTCACATGTTTGAGGGGTTTTGCCCAGTCGTCTCTACAATGTTGCTTCAGCTCATTGAAGTCTGCAAGCGTTTGTTTACCCTCAGCTCCCTTGAGGTCCCGGCATTTCAAACAGACTGAAGCTGAAGTTTGACTGGCTCGTTGCAACATCTTCTTTCTTGTCATTCTGTTGTGAATTAGTCCTGCTGCATGACCCAATCTCAGACAAGTTTTAGCCACAAATTTGACTTTAAAAGACTTTGGTGTGCCAGATTCATGGTGGTGGTGTGTCCTGTAGCTGCAAAACGAACCCGGAGCATCACCGTGCCTGACAGGTAGAAAATGTTTGTGTTGATATGAAGACAGAGAGGCTGCTGCGTGTTCTGACCAAATCACTCCTATTTCAGCCAGTTTTCAAGAGAATATTGTTCTGTAAAGCTTGTTCCATCCTCCACGAGAACAAGAACTGAGTTCTTGTTCTTGAGGCTGCAAGAACAACAAACTTCTGCTTTTTCAGTCTGCTTTATGTGCGATGAACCCGGTTGTTACCTCCACCAAGGAGGTTATGTTTTTCCCGGCATCTCAAGATAACGCAAAAGGTTACGGACGGATTTTTATGAACATTTCAAGAGTTGTTGGAAATGTGAAAATGAAGAACTGAATACATTTTGGTGGTGATCCGGATCACCGTTTGGATCCAGGAATGTTTTAAAAGGAATCTTAAACATTGTGCTTGGTGGAGGTTTCCGCTTTCCAAGTTTCTAGCTTCATATTTAACGAGCAACTTCGTCCACGGCAGGGCGGGTCGTGCACGTGGCAGGGCGGGTTGTGCACGCGGCAGGGCTGGTCGCGCACACGGCTAGGTCCGAGTGTTTTAACGCTAAATGTAAAAATGTTTGTACTTTCTCACCACCTTGATAAGCTGTTTTATCAAAACAATCCGTTTTACCTGCAACAGTAAAAACACGGAAGCAGCAACTCCGCTTCCTGCTTTCTCCGTGTTGACGACGCCCACCTCAAATGACCGACCAATCACACGATACTTCTCGGAGCACCGCAAGAAAAAAGTTCTGCCAGCCCGATGTGTCGAGAACTGTCTTCAAACAAAACAGAATGACGTCATTTTCTTCTCGGAGCCTCGAGAACAAGAAAAAAGTTCCAGCTTCTGGTTGAGGATGGAACAAGCTTAAGTATCTGTTCAGATGCAACTTAGCAAACCAGAGTTTGTGTTTTTGTGACTGAGCTGATCATTTAAAGTTTCAGATTAGTCTGATTTAACATTTCTGTAATAAAAATGTGTCTTATCTAATTAGATAAGGTGAAGGGAACCAGAGCTTTAGCAGAAACGTACCAGACAACCTTACCTCAGCAGGGTGAAAATAAGAGGAAAACATTTAGAAGACTGTGGTGCACTATAACATTCATCCATGTTCTATACCGCTTAGTCCAGTTCAGTGTTGCAAGGAGCTGGAGCCTGTCCCAGCAATCATCAGGCGAGATGTGGGGTACACCCTGGACAGGTCACCAGTCCACTACTGGGCCAACACAGACTGGCCAAAACCGTTCACATACTAACGCTCACATTCATTCCTACAGTCACCATCTGATTTGTCTTTGAATGATGGTAGGAAGCCGTAGCACCCAGAAGAAACCCATGCATACACAGGGAGAACATGCAAACCCTGCATATAAAGGCCACTGTTCAATCCTCCCAGCCAAGGCTCGAACCAGCGACCTTCTTGCTGTGAGGCTGCACTACGATTAATAATCCTTTTTTTACAATATCTGACGTAGAAAATACTATCCCGTCACGATGCCTCGTGATATTTTTGTGCTGATTAGGAGGTCATTGTTCATTCAGTGGTTTCTATAAATATCCGCTTCTTAATCTGTTTATTCTAATTTACAACAATTGTTCATGGCAAAGCTACTGGTATGAGAAGCAAAGATGCTACACTGTAGGGCTACACAATGAATCGGATTTTGATCGTGATCACGATTTTGGTGTCCACAATTAAACAATCAATTAAACAGTCTACGATATTTACATTCAAAACGCGACCTCTGCTGTGTTTCTGATCACACAATTCTCAACCAGTAGTCTGCCGACCACTAGGGGGCGAACGCGTGGTTAAGGCTTCATTAAGCTGCCTAAATACCAAGCGCACACCTTTTACCAGCAGTCAGTTCGGTATCGTTGGATTGGTTGGACATTTGAGGGCTGCATTTTTCCTATTGCAGGTAAAACAGATTGTTTTGATTAAACAGCTGATCGAGGTGGTAAAAAATATGAGCATTTTTACAACACGTAGGATTAAAATACACGAACCTTGTGCACAACCTGTCCTGCCGCGGTCAAAGTTGCCCGTTAAATATTAAATAAGCAGCTTCATCGCACAAAAAGCAGACATCGCCGCCCGCATTGATCCCTCCCGGCTTCAGACGAAGCTTCTCGTGGAGGATGTAACACGTTTTAGACTGATGAGAGCAAGTCATGTCGAGAATGGAAAATACAGCTGCATCAAAACACTGGATAAGAAATATGAGATCCCTTCCTGTAATTATTTTCCCATAGGGGCGTCGCCTGGACTATATGGACCAGGTAGGTTGTTTACAAGTGGTACAATAAAAATACATGTTTTTCCAGACACAATGAATGATCGCGGTTAATAATCGCGATTACAATATTGCTCAAAATAATCATGATTATTATTTTGGTCATAATCGTGCAGCTCTACTACACTCCCCTTATAACCTAATATGAAGACAAATACGACTATATAAGCAGATTTACTGACCGTACTGCCTCACGTCCACACAGATGGACTCGGGAGAGGTGATGTTGGAGTCAGGAGATCTCATGGCAGCACAGGTATTCCACATGTTAAAGAAAAGATAAACTGGTATCGCCGTGAAGCAGAAGATGGCGAGGAAGGCCAGAGCAAAGATGTAAGTCAGGAACATGAACTGAGAGAGCAGGGAGGTGAGAAGAGAGGAGAATTTTTAGACTTAAACATGTTTGCTTTGCATAAAGAAAATAGGTTAATAACATACTTAAGACATAACCACCCACACACACATCCAGTCTGGTTTTATGCTAATGTAACTGGACATCTGTAGTAATTAAAGTAATCAGGCTAGAAAGGACAAACTGTGCCGGAGCAACTCTGAGGGCTCAAGTAAAGGACAACTCTTGCAAAGAAAGAACATAAAAACGGAGTAGCTTGTTGGCGTACAAAGGCAGTGATGCAGCGTCCGCAGGCAGTTGTTTTGAAGTCGCTCTGCAGCTCCTTCTTGATGGCGCTGGTGGTGTAAAATCCCTCAGCCAACAGAATGACGGCATAGACGATGAAGAAGGAGGCGATGCCATAGATGACGTACTGGAACACCTGAATCCTGGACGACAGTAGACAGAAACGGGACACAACCTGTGACCAAATTACACAGTAAACTTCAGTTTTAGGTAATTTAACGGATACAAGTCATATATCCTGATACAAATGTGACTAGTAGTTTAATGTTGAGAATTGTGACCAGTTTAGAAAAAAGAAGCTGTTGTAGGAGCCATGTTTCTTTAATAAGTTCCCCATCCACCAGGGGGTGGTATTGCGGGGGTCATGATTTTACTCTGTTATGCTTTTTGATCTAAAACTAAACGAACAACAGAGAGACAATAAATACAGACTTGATCTCACGACAACGGAGAGGATTGATCACTGTTGAGGAAGTACACGTAGAATGCTCAATAAGCCATTGACAACCAGTAGCGTGTTGTAGATGTTAAACGCTACGGCCGTTATATAACGACAAACTTATTTAGATAAATACGGAGCTTGAGAGTCACAGTGATTGATTAACATGAGAGAGATATGAATAGTAGCTTTGGTGGAATGGCGAGTGGCTTCCGATGGCTAATGCTAGCTTACATTAGAGAGCTTGTAAGCTAAGGAGAACTGAAACTGTGTATATTTGTTGGGTTTATAGAAATATGACAACACTGGCTTGTATTCAGCAACTTTTGCTGTTTACTTTCTGAACTCTTTTCTTGATGGCATTGATTTTAACCACTATCCCCTCTCCTAATTATTTTTCTGTGGATTCAAAGTCTTGAGCTTCCCTTTATTAGCAGACAGCTAATAGTATTCAACCTGTTGCCCACTCGGGTTAACCTTGTCTGTTAACACCTTTCTTCCTGTGTCCTTATTAATCCTTTGGTGTTTCTTTTCTTGCAGTTTAGTTCTCTGGTGATACTCCTTCCAACAAGACACGAGTCGTGTATTGTATTTAAATGCTTATTTTAGGTAATCTATAAACATGATTTATCAGTAGTCATTGGTGCTTATTGTTGGGTAACCTTGGAGAAATGTTAAAGATGCATTACATAACTTTCAGATCTTAAAACTCCATATTCCGGACTTGTTCTATGACATGGTGACATCTATCATGTGCATTTCTAGAGTCCCGAGATGGATGGAAGATGGAAGTCGTATTAGCCTTCCATAGATTGCGCGTGACGGGAAAAATGGTAAAAGTTCAGAAGTGTGTCTTTAACAGGTTACATTATGCACAATAGTGTTTTTTTTTAAAATAGTTATTGTTTATAGGGATGCACCGATCCACTTTTTGGGAGTTCCAATACCTGAAACTTGAATATCCGCCAATTCCGATATTTGATGATACCAAATCTGTTTATGTGAACATTATTGTGACTATGTTATTATTGCTGTTATAACTGTGTAAGATTTCATTAGATTGTAATAAATTACCCATCCTTTCTGAAGTTACCTCATCAATACAAATATAAAAACATTACCGATCTAACTATTTCAACATGTTTTAGTTTGATTTGGCACATTTTACCTAAAGCTATAAATGTGTCGTTTTAAAACAAAGATCTCGCTTTTAGTGGGACAAAAAATGTCACATTTTAACATTTAAGGCATTTATTTCTCTTAAAACATGTCTGAAGCATGTCATCAAACACATCTGGTCAGGCTTAACTGGTGTGGTATCGTTACACTTTTATCAATACCAAGTACGAGTACACACACATGGTACTGAGCCGATACCAATACTGATATTGATGCATCCCTACTTGTTATACATCTATGTCTTGTAGAGCTTGTAGCATACTCTAACATAATTCGTCACATATAATCATCCTTTGTAACAGCAGGATTCATTTTAAATGTAAAAGTACTAGAAATACTTTTACTACAGAGGGATTTTAGTTTAGTAAACATTCAGTTATCGCACCCTTCATGTGGACACACAAGCTCGCTCCCTCACTTATAAGATCATTTGCGTGGTTTCAGGCAGTTGTGCAGTAAAGCTCACAATGTGGGCGGCTGTCCTCGATGGATTTATTAATACAGATAGTCTTTGTATGAGACTATCTGTATTAAACACTGAAATAGAGGTAAAAGACATATAGCAGCATATTTAACAAAACATGCATATGCTACAGCGGTGGTACCGTGGAGGCAAAAACCAGGGATAACACCATCACACCAGGGAAAAAACATGTTTATTTAAATGCTTGGAAACGAGGAGGCCTTACACCAGAGTGAGGGTGGCGTGGTCGTCTGTAACCCTTGAGAAATGGTTCTCTAGCATGGTCAGGGTGCCGGTCAGCGCCACATGGCCACAGCCGCAGAAAAGAGCCACGCCTGAGAAGCAGAGGATGGTGGCCACCAGCGAGGCATAGGGCACCCCACCCAGACATTTGATGCAGCACTCGAAGCAACCTACAGAGGGAGACAGAGAGCAGAACCCTTTTACTTTCCTGATGCATTCGGCTGCAAGAAACAGAAGCTTTGAGGATCTACAACAAAGAATTTAGGTCAAATCTGAAAGTGCGCTGTCAAAGATTCGTTTTAATGAGGAAAGCTGAAGAAAGCAGACAACAGCAACATGACATCTCTTAGTGGCTCCAATGCTTTGATGCCTGTGCAGCGTTCAGCGGCCCTTACGACCACCGCCGTTTGATTTTTATCCATTTAACTCAAACAGAAACCTGCAGCTGATAAGTGCACAAGTCTTCCCCTCTCAGAGACACACTCCTCTCGCTCTGAGCTCAGCTGGGAACGCTGATTCCTTTACAGGTAAATAAAACCAAAGTCTGTAAGACGTTCAGGTAAAATAGGCACCATCTACCTAAAACCGCTAAATCTGCAGGCTGACGCCCACTCACATTTCCCTCACAGCCTTAAACGTTTCCAAACCCTCATGAATAATTAAGAACCATCTTTTGTGCTTGAATGAATTAGTAAATTTGTTTTCCATGAATCCCAGCAGCTTCCTGCGTGAGTTATTGGGCTTGGGGACGTCCAGGTGGATCCTGCTTCTCAGCGAAGACGATGAAGAAGAGAGAAACTAAAGCGTCCAATTGAGCACAAGAGCGGCGTCTTATATAACGCCTGTTAAAAATAACTCCTCCAGCAAAAGCAGGAAGTTACTCCAGTAGAATAAAAAAAAAAAAGGGAAAAAAATACAAAATGAACTGTCTTGTGTGTGCCACTTTGCTGTTTCCATGACAACATGCTCCAGTTGGCATCCTGCGAGCATCACTATTTCATGCCAGACGTTTGTTGAATCTAAACGTTCCTGCTTGTAACGCCCCGACGTGACGAGCGACCGCGAAGGAAACCTTTCAAACCTGCAAACGCAGGACGATTTGGTCCCGACAGCCTCGGCAAACCGAGAGAATAACACACTCCGAGACCGTCGTGGTGCTTTATGACCTGCACAGAACGTGCCAGTCTATCCGATGAGGTTCACTCTGATCCTCTGACAGCTTTTAACAACATCAAACTTAATCAATACGCGATAAGATCTAATACCAGGTGGCAAATAAACCACAAACATACACAAGCGAAATGAAAAACTCCTCACTGAAACACAAACTGCTGGAGCGCCGCGCCGCATTGTAAAGCAGTGGGTAATCGTTATCGATGAGTTTAAAAGAGCCAATTGATTTCAGCGGCCCTAAGGGGAGAAGAATCATCAATATCATCACTGCACTTGAAGGAAAGAAAAACATTATTTCCCTGTTTTTACATTTAGTTTCTCCTCTGTAAAGTAAATTACATGGAGGCCATTTATGTGTAACTAAACTGTGTTTTCTGACTTTATTCTCCATCATCCTTCACTTGATCACTAAAAATAAAGATGTTAATTAAATAAAAAGTCAAACTGAATAATAATAAAGAAGATAAAACTAAAAAAAAAAAAAAGCAATCTTCGAGCTCTGCGACGTCACTATAAATGACTTCAGGTTCCTTCCTGGTCTAAGCTGCATGAACGGAGATGAAGACCCGTCCTTAAACGGAAGATGCTGCTGCTGTTGATGAAGACTTTGTGTTGCGTAACCCGGCAGAGGCTCATTGCATAATAGATCCAAATCCTATTAATGTTAATGAAGGAAGCGGGTTGATGGAGAAGTTCAGCTCATAAGGCTGGACGGCTCCGAAACCCCGAGGCGAGACGCAGGCCAGGCCTCTCTGAGGGGGCGCGGGGGGGCTGATGCACCTCCATGCTGCTTTAAAATACCGCTCTGAACAGGTAACTGAGTCGTTTCCAGTCAGATTTATTTAGAAGAGAGAATAAAAGAAGTGCTAATCCTTCTTTTTTAAATGCAAATGAGGAATTTCTAGGTGATACCGCTCTTATCTCCATTCCTGGACGTGACGAATGTGACTTGAAAGAGGACTTCTTAAGACAAATCCCAAGATTTCATCGGTGCTATTTCAGGCTGAAATCATTTCTGCTGTTAACTCTCCTCCATGGCCTCCATGCAACTTCATGGATGATTTCACAGGTTTCTTTTCACTACAGCAGCCCCGTTAACCGCGACGCCTCTGGCGACGCCTGTTTATCAGACTTAGTTTAAAAGTGCGCTAATGGGAAACAGACAGGCGGAGTGGTCAGCTCCAGCCGCTTCTAATGGAAATCAATGGTCTATTCATTACAGCAGAATTTAGGTGACACGCCGAGGCTGAACTATCTCCCTCGTTTTATACCTCACCGCCTCTGCCGTCTTCTCTGCTTTATGAAATACGACCGCATGGCCACGCTGCACTTACTGAGCCAGCTGGAGTTAATCGTCGAAACAATACGTTACGATTCTGTTTCATACATCATCTCAACAATCTGAAACCAAGGCTGAAGCATAACTAGTTCACTAAAAGATGAGGCCTTCCTGCTCCTTTTTACAGCAACAGAGCAGTAGACGGCTTAAACCAGGGATTTAAACTCCTTTTTTTTCATAAATATTTCTATTTGTGGCTGAAAGTTATGTGAGCTATGATAAACAGATGCTTTATTTCTCTGTAGAGAGAAGAGGAAAGGAGATGAAAAGAGGGAAAGAAAGAAGAAAAGATGAATAAATAGCAAAGGAAGAAAGGATGAGTGAAAAGAGAAGAAAGTGAGGAAAGCGGCAGAAGAAAAGGATGAGAAACGTGGAAGTGGAAAGGAGTTCTTGGCCCCAGGGCCGGCAAATGGTAGTTGCCATAGCAACGTGTTACCCACGACCCAGTTCGGCAGTACCATAGTCCTTCACACACATACGCACACACACACACACACACACACACAGACTGATGTAACCTTAATCAAAACTCAAAGATCTGTGTTAAATAGTGACAGCTGCCTGGAGGTTAAACACCAGAAATAACCAAACAAGACGAAGGACATGAAAGAACGGACAATATGTCTATTCATGTTGCTGCGCTGAGGTTTACAGAAGTGGGTCGAACTGAAACTGCATTACGGAAATAAAAGAGGGAGAGATACAGAAAAAAAAGAGGGTTTCTTTCTTTTCCCAACACGCTCCTTCATTCATTATGAAACAAGCAGACGATCGGTGGAGATGGTTCCTTCAGCTTTCGTCGCTTATATAAAAAAAACTGCACCAACAGCAAAAATGGTCTCATGTTTAAATCGTTCAGCTACATCTGTTGTATTTTTATGTAAATAAGCATTAGGGCTGGGCGGTATATCGAATATACTCGATATATCGTGGCTAGTCCCCTGTAGGATATAGAAAATGTCTATATTGGAGTAGCCTGTTGTCACGCAGTTGTTTTTAGCTGTGGGCGGGGTTTTCTCCCTCCTCCTAGATCGTACCTAGTTACGTACGTAACGTGAACTACGTGCTACATCATGAGAGGAAGAGTGTTGGGGCTGGGCGATATGACCTTTTACTAATATCCCGATATTTTTATGACGTGTCACGATATACGATATATATCTCGATATTTACCTTAGCTTTGAATGAATGCTTTGGTGCATACAATCACATCAGTAAGATGATTTTGTGTCTCCATTTAAACATAATTGTTCATACTGCATTAAGATATGCTGATTTTAAACATTCATGCCAAAAGGATGAAATTGTAACGAAGCAAACTGATCAAAACCGTATTTATTGAACAGTTAAAGCAGTGGCAGAAACATGTCATTTTAAAACAAAATAAAGTGACTTTACATGATGTAATAAATGCAACGTATGAAAATAGGTGCTCTACGGGGGGACTTTTCAAATGAGATGAGATAAATATGTGGTACTTCTACCTTTTGTGGCGACATACTTTGCATACGACAGTTGTTTGGTCAACATCTTCTCTCCAGTGTCCAAACCACCGCCAGATGATGGATCCTCTACTATTTTTCTTCGGAACAAATTCTTCCTTCTCCATTTTTTGTTACTCGCGCTGCTACTGCTACACGCTGCCTCTCATGATGTAGCACGTAGCTCGCATTATGTACGTAGCTAGGTACGCTCTGTGCAAAGCGGTGCAGAGAGTCGAGGAGGGAGAAAACCCCGACCACAGCTAAAAACAACTGCGTGACAACAGGGCTACTTGAATATGACGAATATAGACATTTTTTATATCCCACAGGGGACTAGCCATGATATCTTGAGTATAATCGATATATCGCCCAGCCCTAGCGTGTTGCAGCTTTTTAGCAGAGAACTCCGGAAGCAGTAGCAGCGCGAGTTACAGAAAACGGAGGAAGAATTTGTTCCGAAGAAAAACAGGATCCATCATCTGGCGGTGGTTTGGAGAGAGGATGTTGACCAAACAACTGTCGTATGCGCTGGTCGTTGGCACTAAGGTACAACACACCATGCATTAAATCGACTATTTTTTTCTACTTTTGATTTATGGCACAAGAAGAAATGCCCCCCCCCCCCCAAAAAAAAATGTTGCGAACTTTTCATTTTCACTTTATCAGGCAGCTAATTTTCATTTTCCTGTTATTTGAAAATCTCTGCATTTTTTTTTCATTATTACAGTAGCTCAGTTATACAAGAAAGAACTTTATTTATCAATTTATTTCTTACTGCTGTTGTGCACTGCACTAAATGTGCACTTGAATTTATATTATTTTCATACGTTGCATTTATTACATCATGCAAAGGCACTTTATTTTGTTCTAAAATGACATATTTCTGCCACTTTAACTGTTCAGTAAATACAGTTTTGATCCATTTGCTTAGTTATAATTTCATCCTTTTGGCATGAATGTTTAAAATCAGCATATCTTAATGCAGTATGAACAATTATGTTTTAATGGAGACACAAAATCATCTCACTGATGTGATTGTATGCACCAAAGCATTAATTCAAGGCTAAGGTAAATATCGAGATATATATCGTATATCATGACATGTCATAAAAATATCAGGATATTACTAAAAGGTCATATCGCCCAGCCCTCATAAGCATCAGATTATTCATACAGTGAATGTTTAAGCTTAACCATCATTTATTCCTTTTACTACTTAACACATGATGTTGGAAAGAAAAAGAATAAATTATGCTTTATTTAAGAAATTCACTTTTTAAATGTCTTGTTTTGGTCTCTGCATCCGGTTCCTTACATGATGCTCAAGCAATTGCTTCACTTTAAATAACTTGAATGGATCCTGCTGGAAATGGTGGAGAATTTTAAAATCGCAAGCTGAGAAACTAAAACCCTGATCTGAAAGAATCTAAAATGCTCAGTGGGGCTGAAGGAGCTTTGATTTCAGTAGTTTAGTCATTTTATTGCATTATAAACTACTAGTTATAGCAGCTTTACATTCATTTGTCTCTGCAGAAGCCATGCAAAGAGCATGGATGCAAGAGAAAACCACCACTCCCTTCCCAACATATCCAAATTGTAATGTTATTATTGGACCAGAGAGCTTCATTCAGGCAGTTTGACTGGATAAATGAGGCCTGACATGCAGGAGATGTCGTTGGAAAAAAAGAAGCTGTCAACGATTGCTGACATCTTTTGTGATGACACTCCGCTTCTTGTCAATCGGCTGACAAACCCGACACGAAATAATCCCTCAAACGCACGTCGCCATACAAACTGAGCTGTCACTTGCTTTTAATTTGTAGCGTGTGCACAGAAAACCAGATGTCTTAGTAGATGCAATGCAATAGAAACCACCATATCCTCATTTGGTAGCAACACCTGTGGTAATAACGCTGCATTTTTCTGGCTGCATTCATTCCCTCAGTGCTGTGCCTGTAAACCACAAGCTGGGAGAAGAGGATGGAGATTACATCCACTGTCCTAATAGTTAATGATTTGCCATAAACTGTGCAACCCGGTGGCACAGCATGATTATTGCTAACTGTTCAAATGTGTGGCGCATCTGCCGGGAATAACGGCGTTCGTAAAGCTTTGTGAATGTTGCAGTAGCCGATCTGGTCCCTGCCTGTGGCCGGAGTTAAATTTAGAAGTACTGCGTTGGTTGTAGCGCGGTTTCAACACAGAGCATTATGGGTAGATTTCCAGAGAGATTAAAGGGAGTGGAAGTCAGAGAAACTAAAGGTGTGGGAAGGTAAAGGGAGGGAGGGAAGATGGACTGTCACTTTTGGTTGAGATGAAAAAGAAACTCCATCTGTTTGATGGGAGCAGACTGTAGCCACAACACACACACTCATAACAGCTCAGGAGATTTCTGGAAACATGAAATATGGACTCGGCGATAAATCGGATTTTAATCTCAACTAAAAATCTAAATAAAAATAAAAGGGTGTGATTATTTTTCTCTCTGCAGTTTCCTCTCCTGCTGTCTTCAGCTGCTAATCGAGCGTCTCTGGCGTTGCAGCGCTGTGCTGTAAACTCCTCCCACAGCCGCTTTGCTTTCATTCAGACACTGTTGCCAACTTGGCTTTTGTTAAAAGCAACAAATCTAGCAACTTTTACTGGAGTTATTAGAGACTTTTCTGGTGTTTTGGCGACTGACTTGAAGGCACATATTGTTCTGCAGTTACTGTAAGGAAGGAGCAGCGGGAGCCTCTCCCGTCCTAAAGCACTCCCAGGCGGCCAGTCTCAGTC
Source organism: Telmatherina bonti (assembly GCF_933228915.1). Lineage (NCBI taxonomy): Eukaryota > Metazoa > Chordata > Actinopteri > Atheriniformes > Telmatherinidae > Telmatherina > Telmatherina bonti. The sequence continues at coordinate 9,770,321 of NC_136633.1, forward strand.
GGCTCTGGCTGCAGGTCAATGTAGAATAACTGCAGTAGGTTGTGGAAGTTCACCTAAACATAGTTTATACCATCGTCAGTGACAACTGGCTGCATTATTTTCCTATACATAGTTCGGCCAGTTAAACACTGTAATATCCCTCCGTTACGGGGCGTTACCATAGCAACGCGTTAACCAGCTGGTTCAGATCAGCCGTCTTTTAACAGATGAATGAGAGAAACGCGCTGCAGCCTGACAGCGGTTGTTTGGTATAAAACGTACATCCAGGCCAACGTAAAATAGTTCCTATATAAGCGGTAAAACCAGATTAAACAACTTGGAACCGTCCATTAGACGGTTATAATGCACGACACGGAGTCTAGAACACCACGACGCGCAGCGTTGTTTAAAAATACTGGATAATTGTTAAATAATCAAGATCTCAATTTCAGTCAAAATAATCGTGATTATAATTTTTGTCATAATCGAGCAGCCCTAATGGACTTATCAGGTTAACTGGGAACATGCTGAATGTTAGTCAAATTATTTATGTCTCTCAGCAGAAAACTGTCAAAGCTGATACAGTTGCACCATAACCCGCGATCTGATAAACATCTTTTTAAGAAGTTTAATATCATAAATGGTCCACGATAAATTTCCTGAGCTGAAACCATCCCATGCCATCTGCAGCTGCAGCGGGTCCGTTCCTTTTCTACACCTGATGAATTCAGACACAGAACTTTCTGTAAATCATTTGCATTTTAGAAGTACAGAAGCCATTGTATGCAGTTATGTATCAACAACTTAAAATGTAAATATTAGGGGTGGGAAAATCAGATTGAAAAATCGAATATCGGGATTTTTTGTTTCACAATTTTAAAACAAAAAAATAAAAATAAAAAAAATTAAACAAATCAAATCAATTTTTGCCAAAAAAATCTTTTTTTTTTCAATTAAATAATTTGTCATAAAATTTTTGTCATTTTTATTGTTTTTATTGATCTTTTTACTTGTCTTCTTGTGCATTATGGCAACAGAATGATGGTTTGACTGTTGCGTTGTTTTTTCCTGATTGAAGTCTAGAAATGACGACCAAAAAAAAAGTTTTAAACATTTTTTTTGTTTTTAATCCACAAAAATCAGCAATATGGAAGAATTGTGAGAATCGCAGTTTAAATCGAATCATCACCCAAAGAAATTCCGAATCAACGGGAGAACAAAAGCGTGTCGTCACAGCCCTAGTAAATATAAAAATGTAAACCAAACGCTCTGGGTTTCAGTCAAGCAGCCAGCTGTTCTCATCAGTCCAAAATCTGATCAGTGAGGCATAAATTTAAAGAAACTCAGAATGAACAAATTATAACCATGCATAAAAAAGAGCTTTTCTATATCGCAAACATTTATTTTCATGATGTAGGAAATACATGGCAAAGGAGATACATTCATATATAAGACAGAAATACTTGCATAGAAGAGATGAGTTAAGTTTCCTGCTCACATCGCCGAAATTATCTCCTCTCTCCCTCCTTCAATAATCCACTCATATTTCAACAGCAAATGTTAAAAGGATACACTATGATCCAGGTAAGGGTAACCAATTATATTTATTATCCTTATTTTCCTACAGGACAATACTGACCCTAATCCTGTGTTTCTGCGAAACCCCTCCCTGGTTGTGTGGCATTACGAAGGCCACGAGTTCAGCCTGTGGCGTAACTCAGTCTGATGGGCGGCACAGCTCTTAAATCTTCTTCTTGGAACTGTTTTGGGTGATCAATATGTTTATCCCACTGATTAGTTGCATGTTTGCTTTATCTAATACTTTTTCCACTTCTGTATGAAGGTTTTTTTTTTTAATGCTAATGTTTTTATGAATGAAAAAAGAAACAAAACTGGGTGAGAAAGCTGAACATAGAAGCCAGTGGGGGTGGTGTGTTGTGAAAACCCATCACTGACCAGATGATGTATGCCAAAATGTATATCAAAAAAACGTAAAAAAGTGATAATATTCCTGCAGCTGAATATGGAAAAAATACAGTGAAAGCGCAGGTAAAAAATAAATACTAAATTCCATAAAAAAAATAGATTTTTTTTCCATTTACTGTTAAATGGGATCTTTGGTTTTATTCAAATTAAATTATGATGAATCTGAAAATGTATAATAGTATTTTTTGTGTGAAATGAAATTATATTTCATGTGATGGACTGGCGAGCTGTCCAGGGTGTACCCTGCCTTTGGTCCAGTGGTTGCTGGGATAGGCTCCAGCTTCCCCGCGCCTTGATTGGATCACGCAGTTAGGAAAATGGATGGACAGAAATTATATTTCCCTTTTAAAAAAAATCTAAATGGATGTATTTTTAGAGTTACAGCTGTCATGTTATTTTCTATTAGACATAAATTAGCAGTCTGTTAGCATAACCTTATTAATAAAGTTTTATAAAACCCTGGGAAAATGTGAATTAATGCAGAAAATCACTTTTTTTTTTTTTTTTTTTTTTTTTTACAGTGCAACATGGGGATATGTGGGATAAGTGGCTAAGAACATCTCCAAACAAACTACAATTGCTGCACTGAAAAAAAGAGCAAAAAGACAGCCATGTCCACCCACGTTTCCCGTGTCCTGGTGACTTTAACCGGAGCAAGTCAATGCAGCTGCAGAGTTTACCTCTCATGCTTCTCATGCAAGCTCACTTCTCAGGTCCCCATGCTCAGAGCCAATAGCTTCCACATGAACAGACAACATTTTCAGCCTAAACAAACTTTACTCTTTTCTTCTGCAGCCAATCTGAGCTAAATGCTCCCAGCTGAGGAGGGACTCGTGTCCAAAGAAACATACTTCCAACATATTCCCATGTTAAATGTTTGAACATGTGGAGCAAAAAGAATAAAAAGTAAGTATGGGGAACATACGCTGCACACAACAGCCGGTTCTTTTGATCAAACTAAACACAGATGCAGGGAAACAACTATCTCTTGGAAATTTGCATCTTCCCTGTCACATCTGAAGCGTCCATCCTATAAATGCAATAAATAAATCAAGTAAACCATTAGAAGTTTAGAAGCCTCTCCAGACACACATCCATCAACTGAAGTGTATAATCTCACAATGAGGGCCGTAATCCTTGTGGGTTATTAGGTATAATTAGCTGATTGCAGCAAACAGCCGAGCAGTAAAAGAGTTAATTTTCTGTACGCTTGAGCGATAAGATCTAAACCCTGATGACAGATAGTCTACAGGCTGCCTACACGGTGTGAAAACTGGATCAGCAGGATCACCTGTCCTGAGCTGCCGTCAGCAGAGCGGTGGCAACGCTGTTAGCTTGAGTCTTGTTCCATCAAAATGTAAAATGGCCCCTCCGGCCAGAAGTGCTGTGCCTTTAGTGGTTACGCAACCAACTTGGCTAATGTCACTTTCCCTGAGATGTCAAAGAAGCAAGCGGCCCTCCCCTGGCCCTTTAGTCTTTGTCCATAACCCCTTCCCTCCTGCTGATGTAATTATGGATTCACTTTTCCTGCAGCTCAGGGGCAGATGAACAGTGTATGAGCATTAACGCTCCCATATGAATTTCACCTACTGTGGTACAAAGAAGCTGCCTCTGAAGGCACATCTACACATCTCCTAATGTTAATAGAAAATAAAATATTAGATAGAAAATTATAGGAATCGAGGAATGAGCAACAAAAGATGTGTATCTTTGGAAGTAGTCTGTTTGTTGACTGTAACTAAAAACAAGGACCCAAACAGACCCTGGGCTGAAACTGAGAGACAGGATGACCCACACATCATTCAGGCGAGTCACTTATTGATGTCAGCCACGGCTAATGATGACAAGAGCTAATTGGCATCAGGCGTTTTATGGGCCATGGATGAGAGGAGCAGATTGGGCATCAGTTGGTGATGGAAGATGGCCAGATGAGGCTGGCATCACTCAGGAACAAGGCCTGCTGCGCCAACCTGCCGCTTGCTGCTATTCATAAACGCGCTGCAGACTCGGGTGCAAACATAGACCAAGTGTTAGAGGGGTGGCTTCACATTTTCTGATGGTAATATAAATATTTGTCACATCTTTCTAGGGCTACAAAATTATGTTAATCAATTCAGTATCTTTTCTTTTTACTATATGGATTTTACTATAATTTATTACTTAAAAGTAAAAATTAACAAATTTCAAACACCTTGTTTAGTAAAAAAGTAAATAAAGATTTATCAGAGCCTTAAACCAGTTTTGGTTTGGTTTGGTAGTTAAACTGTTTAGCTTTTGTTACTAAATTCTACATATAGAAGTATAAAAGAGTGTTTTATTTTACGATAAAATTAGTTGGTAATTTACTTTAAGTAGACAATGGTCAGAACCAACACTGTGGAGAAATGGGAAGGAATTCTGTAGGGGTGGGAAAATCACATCGAAAAAAATAAAAAATCGTGATTTTTTGCTTTACAATTTTAAAATTCTTTTTACAATAAAAAATACTTTTTTTTTCTCAAATAAACTAAAATAATTCATTATAAAATTTTTGTCATTTTTCTTGTTTTTATTGATCTTTTTACTTGTCTTCTTGGGCGTTATAGCAGCAGAATTATGATATGGCTACTGTGTTGTTTTTTTTTCCCTCATTGAAATCAAGAAAAATGACCAACAAAAAAATCTTTTTATACATTTTTTCTGTTTTTAAATCTCCAAAAATCAGCAATATTTAGGATTTGTAAGACTCGCAATTTAAATCAAATCGGCACCCAAAAAAAATCGGAATCGAATTGAATCAGGACGTAAGGATATCATCATACCCTAGAATTCTGATCGAGGAGCTAAGTGACAGGAGAAAATGGAGCATTTTGATATCTAAAAAAAAATCAGATCAAGAAAATGTCATAGTGGGTTTAAAATCTGCTGTACTGTGAATTTTTAGTCATTTTTGTGTCAGGAGGGTATTTGTTGTTATTTACATTACTAAATAGGGTTGTGACGATTTTCTTTTGTCCCGATTCAATTCAATTCTGATTTTTTGGTGCTGATTCGATTTAAATTGCGATTCTCACAATTCTATGATATTTCAGATTTTTGTTGGCCAAAAACAAAAAAAATATGTATCAAACGTTTCTTCATTTTTCTTCATTTCATCTAGGAAAAATCAACCCAGTAGCCAGACCCTCATTCTGCAGGATTATTTTGCTTTATCTAAAAAAACCAACAATTTATTAACAAAAATAAAAAACTGCAGTTCCCCCTTCATCCACTAGGGGCTGCAAAACAGAGAAAATCCCCATAGACTCCCATGTTAAAAAGACCAACTTCACAGCTGAAATAAACATGTTTACAGCAGAAATAAACACGTTTACAGCCTGGTCCAAAAATCCATTTTAAGTTTAATCAGTCAGATTTACCTTCATGACAACTGTGGAGGGAGTGAATTTTTTATAACTCATTTCTTTAGAAATAATTAAATCTTGATGTTCGGCATAATTGACACTAGTCCTTTTGATTGACAGGTACCCGATGTCAGGCTAAAAGAAGGCAGAGTTTAGCACAACCCCAATTTTAAGCTGACTAACAGTATGACTTAGCGTTAGCCTGCTTAGCTCTGTTCGCTCATTAGCGCCTGTTAGCTCATTAGCTCCTGTTAGCTCATTAGCTCCTGTTAGCTCATTAGCTCCTGTTAGTTCAGTTAGCTTTTAGCTTGTATGGAGTCAGTGGTAGCTCTACATATTTACATGATTTTTCTACATCATACTGCTGAATTGTGTTAAATGGTGACGGAAAAAGAGTGCCTTAAGATTGAACAACAGCAGAAAAAACACAATCGTGTCACAAACAATCGTCAAACAATTTGCTGGTTTTGTCTGTTTGAGTAAATCAGTGATGGTAAATACGTGTTCACATAAAAATATGGAATTCACAACCATTTAATTGTGAATTGTGTTTTCCTTTTAAATAGGAAGTGAAAGTTTAATCAAATAAGCGTCTTTAAGTCCTTTTCAGACACGAATTGTATGAGATTAGATGGGTAGCACACAACCAGAGAAAACTACTGTGAAACGCAGAGATTCTGAAACAGAGCAAACAGAGCCAGTGTGTGGCTTCTCAAACATAAATCCCTCCATCATGCTAATGATCCCGACAACTCCATTCACCTGTCTGAAAGTCACAGTAGACATCCACTGTGCAATATATGTTAGCATACCAAATGCTGGGTGGTTATATAAAACATAATGATGGTGTATAATATATTTAATATACTGCTTTTCCCCTTATATACTGCTTTTAAGCTTATTGAACAGATGGTATATAATGTGAGGGATTATATTGCACTTACATCAGCTACTACTAACTAGCATGTTTCCATTGTCTCGGATTAAAACAAGACTTTTTAGTACATCCGATTTTTACATTATTTTAAATTTTTCAAAGCCCAACTAAGAATGGGCCAAGTGTGAAACAAATCCTCTAGTTTACCAGAAATAACAGAAGAAGTAGATGAACAAGAAGTATAAGCTGGTAATGATGGCATATTGTTTACAAAAATGAATAAATCAATACATCTGGTACACAGTACCTAGAAAATGCACAAAGCTAAAGGCGTCTAACTCACCACCGAGAGCTGCTGAGTTGGACATCCCTCTATCTAGATATGGATTCCCCTCCCATGTTTGAACATTGGGACAAGGAATACAGAAGTTAGTTGACTTATCAGTGCATTGAAACGCGTTGTTCGCGCATGTGGCGCAGGTTAAGATTTGCCGTGTTGAAAGAGTGCAGACTGCAAGTAAGTCTACCAAAGTAGAAGTCCTCTAATAGGCGACTTTTACAAATTTAAAACTTTTAACAAAGACTCATGGTGAGTCTTCTTTTTGTTTTTATGCTCCATATTTGTGGTGGATACTGTTAAGGTTTTTAAAAGTCGGCTCAAGACCCATCTTTTTAATCAAGCTTTTAATTAGTTCTATTTTTAGACTTTTCTTTTATGATTGTCATTTAAATTTTTTTATTTTAGTCATTTTTTGTGTGTGTGTGCCGATGTAGATCCTTAAGATTGGTTTGATGAGAGTGTTTTATGTGTTTTATCTATGTGAGTGTGTGTGAAAAGTGAGTATATGTGTAAGACTTTGGGTAAATTCTATATTTTTGTATATGAAGGCAGGTTTTTAACCTTGTTTTATTTTTGCTTTTTATTTTGTAAAGCACTTTGTGCTACTTTTGTATGAAAAGTGCTGTATAAATAAACTTTGATTGTTTGAGTGATTGAAAGTAAGTGGTAGGATGTTCATTCAGACATGAAACTGACACGTTTGTTTGCTGTCACGTTATTTGGAAGGAAGTGGGGACATCAGTTTCAAATGTTTTTATACATCACTGCTCATATTTCCATGCATCTTTTACGTACAGTTAGGAAATCAGTACATACTCGTCTAGAAAGTGGTGTTAAGTAAAGAGTTCACATCTGTGTTTTAACCAAGCAGCTACCTTTGTTGGACTCAAGTGAAGCGTATGTGGAAGTGCATAATTTCAGTTCCCCCTTCATCCACTTAGGGGCTGCAAAAGGGAGTCAATTCCTCTAGAGTCCCGTGTTAAAAAGGCCAATTTCACAGCAAAAACAAACATTACAGCCTGGTTCAGAAAACAATTGTAGGTTTAATAGGCCAGGTTTACCTTCATGACAACTGTGGGGGGAGTGATTGCTCTTTTCTCAAATGACTCATCACTTCAGAAGTGATTTCATCTTGAAATTTGGCATAATTGTCCTATTGTGTGTGTCCTATTGACTGACAGGTACAGTTGTAGCACAACCACAGTTTTTAGCCAGATAACATTGGGACTCAGCTTTAACTCACCTACCTTAGGTGGTTAGCTCCCTTTAGCTCCACGTTAGCACAGTTAGCTCTTAACTACAGGCAGATTGGAGTTTGATAGATGTCAATCATCTACCCCCATGCTCACAGCCCCCCTCTCAGCTCTACCTTGTTGCCCATTTCTATATGTTACAGTAGCCACTGAATACATGACACGATAGGAACTGCCCACTTAGCTTCACTTCAGCTCTTCTGAAGCCTGCAGGTGACATCACAGAGACTCCATCCATTTTTTAATATACAATCTATGGTTTTGACACCAGTTGGTAGCGGTAATAAACCACTCTAAAGCCATTTACAACCACCCCAAAACACCAGAAGTAGTAGAAGAACACAATCACTTTGCTGTTTTCAATCTGTGTTTTTTCTAGGTACTTTTTATTCTTCTACCTTTTCCTTTCTTTTGCTGGTTGCATGTCAGCAATGCAATTCAACCCTGCTCCAGTGATTTCCAGTGGTATTGCTCCATTTACTGCCTCAAGCAACGGCTAGCTAAGCTCCTTGAAAATGGACCAAATTACATGCGCAACCGACGCGGGAGATGGGCCAAACTGTCCATCCGTCTGCGTATACGTCTTCCACGTCGTGAATAAATGGGCCTTAAGTCTCAAAGGAGCTTACAAGGAACTAAATCTTGTAGATGAACTGAGGGCAAATTTTAAAGGTCAGTGTAAGCATTTTTTAAATGAAGAGTAGGTACAACAGATAATAGTACAATATCTTTTTCCTTTTAAAGCAGGAGACAAAAAAAGACATCTTCAGGGGTTTTCCATGATTCAAAAGAAGAAAGCTGCTAATTACAGCTTGTATTGTGCATGTGTGCACAGTAGAAAGCACATTTAAATATAAATGTGGCCACGGCGCTGGGATGGAGAGCGATGAATATGAGCATTACGGTGAACCACACAGTCTTACCCACATGTATGAGCTCAAAAATAGAGACTTTCCTTTGGTGTAAGCAAAGCACTCTTATAGACATTCCCCTCAACCACTCCTGGTCATTGACACGTAAACAAATGCAAACACACATGCCAACACTATCCAGCATAAACACACACACATATCCAGATGGAGGCTGACAGCATGCTTTGGGCAAATGGCTTCACATGAAGAACACATGAACCTCTCTCTGTGTGACGGCTTTCACATGCTCCCACAACCTCACACACCTCCAGGGCGAGCGGAAGATAGGCAAAGTGTGTGGACGGTGATTGTGTGAGCGGGGAAGAGAGATACAGGAAGGAGGCGGTGAGAGCTGGACAGTAAAGACAATGGAGCCAAAGATGAGAGGGAAACTTGTCAATAAAGAGTCTTTGACTTGCAGTTTGCAACGCATCTCGCACAGTGATATTTTGAAGTAAGGATGTGTTGCTACGTTTGGAAATGAAACAAGATTTTGTTTAGTTTCCTCGTTTTTGGATTCCTTGAAAGCAAAGATGAACCAAAAGTGAAGTAACTGGAAATGACCCAAAGCTGAAGCATTATTCTGTCTTATTGGCAATTGAACCGATTGAGACTAATTCCAGTGCTGGTAGTTGACGTGGGTGTCAGCTATGACAGGTAATAAGGCAAATACTTCTTTTATGCCTTATGTTTCATTCATAGACTGTATATAAAAAGATGGGCGGAGCCTCCGTGACACCATCTGTAGGTTTCTGAAGAGCTGAATGGAAGCTCGGTGGGCGGTTCCTACCATCGCCATCTTGGCAGGGGCATATGTGTCGTCTCGCCCGGAAAATACAAATATGGACAAAGAGGTGGAGCTGAGAGGGGGGCTGTGAGCATCATGGTGAATGATTGACATCAAGCGAACTCTAGCTAAAAGCTAACTGAGCTAACCCAGAGATAACGGGAGCTAACCAGCTAACAGAGGTAAGCGGGCTAAAGCTAAGTCACAATGTTAAATGCTAAAAACTGCGGTTGTTCTACGTTCTCCTTTCTTGAAGCGGGAGATCGGGTATCTGTCAATCAAAACGACACGCCCCCCCTAAATATGCCAAACTTTGTGATTAAATTACTTTTAAACGGGCAAGTTAGAAAATAATTTACTCCCCCCACAGTTGTCATGAAGGTAAACCTGACCTATTAAACCTAAAATGGATTTTTGAACCAGGCTGTAAACATGTTTATTTCTGCTGTGAAGTTGGTCTTTTTAACATGGGAGTCTATGGGGATTTCCTCTGTTTTGCAGCCCCTAGTGGATGAAGGGGGAACTGCAGTTTTATGCACTTCTACATAGGCTTCACTTTTAACCGCTTGGTTTCATGACATAGCACCTGTATATGTGGTTAATAACAAGCTCTTTATTCTCATATTTGCAAACTTTATCTGTTGTCCATTCAAGCACCCAGTTAAGATTCGGCACGAGTGTTAGCAAAGCTAAATAGATAAATGTGTGAATTAACTAGTTGTTGGCCTTGAGGTTATTCCACACATACAAGAGAGGAATAATGAGTGGTTTTCTGTGAACTCTCAATCCTCTGTGGGTGTGAAGAAGATGAGGATTTATCTGTGTGTGTTTGTGTGCGATTGTATGTGTGTAGGGGAGCAGCAGGGCTTTGCTTTGGTCTGTAAATTGGATTACAACACAGTAACAACAAATAATCTTAATCAGAAGTGGAATACAAGTATATTTTCTGCACTACTTGCTGCAACGATATTTTGTGTTACTGTAATGATGGATTCAAGTAGAAGGGAAATTCTACAAAAAGGTAGAGTTGTTTATTAAAGGGTTAAAATGTTAAATTCCAAATTTGGTGCCCTATATTTTTGACAATGAGCTGTAGAAAGAAGAGAAGAGAATGAATGACAAAACAAATGTCAGAACTAACAGCCAGTGCAGCCCAGTTTCTCTTGATGATCATCAAATGGGGGTTGGCCTTTAGATTCAAGGGCTCAGCCTGTGCTCAGCTGGACCGGGTTTTGGCCCTTTTGTGTCACATGACTGACATGTTTGGGGCCAGCATAAAAAAAAGACAAAAACTAATCATTTCAGTCTCAGGTCAGGTTGGACAAAAACATCATCCTTCATCAGACTGAAAAAAATTACAAATTGGTTTCAGGTCTATTTAAAGAATCAAGAGCCAAGGTGTCAGTTTATTAATAAGATAACAAAAACTACTGATGGCTAGTAGTGAAAACTAAAGCTGGCAGGTTTTATGTTACTTGGTGGAGAAATGTGGTTTTGCCATATAAATGAAGTATGCATTGATTTTTTGGGAGGGGGAACGACCCAACACAGTACCAGCCTCAATGGAGAATGTAGTCTGGTTGTACATTGGATCCAAACCTCTTCAAGGGTTTATCTTTTTTGGAGATGGATGATAAAAGTTTTAGGTTTGCTTTTACATCACTTCCAGCACAACCAATTGGTTACTTGTTCATCCACTGGTCTCAGGTTCCCAGCACATATCCTGAAAACCTCATAGTGTTGTCAGTCTTGTCATTGGACAGTAGGGCTGTGACGATATGCTTTCGTCCCGATTTGATTCCGATGTTTTCAGTGCCGATTCGATTTAAAATGTGATTCTCGAAATTCTTTGATATTGCTGATTTTTGTAGACTAAAAACAATAAAATAAAAAAACAACTTTTTTTTGCCAGTAATTTTTCTTGAATTTAGTATGAAAACACAACAAAGTAGCCAGACCATAATTCTGCTGCTGCAATACCCAAGAAGACAAGTTAAAAGATCAATAAAACCAATAAAAATTACCAACATTTTATCGTGGATTGATTTTATTTAGGAAAAAAAACATTAAAAAAAAAAAAAACTACTTTAAAATTGTGAAACAAAAAAAATCCCAATTTTCGATTTTTCAATTTGATTTTCCCACCATATTGATGGTTTCAAGTTCCTACTTCAGCTATTTGTCAAACAGCTAAACCTTGTACACCTTTAACTTATCAATGTTGCAGATGTACAACAAATAATCCACCAAAATTTTATTCCTTACCTACTTATTCTACACATTATTCATGCGTAGATATGTGTTCCCAGAAATACTAACTCCAAAACTCTAACGAGTTTGGCACAAGCCATGAAGTTACAAATAAAGACATGAGAAATAATAATGTGCAAAAAGACATGATTAAATTTACTAATTAGTTTAGCTATATTTGTCGGAAAGTTGGCGAACTTAGCCCAGTTCTTTGCAATAAACATTATGGTACTATTTCTTTGTATTTTAACATTAGTAATATTATGGGGTGGAAAGGGAGAAAAAAAAAAGCCTGTAGCACTTCATGTAATGGCAGTGTAAACAGTCTGAGCTTATATTTAACATATAAAGTCTAATGTTAAAATGAAACCAACTGAACCCCAAACTGGAGTCAGAAACATGAAGGGAAGAAAACAAGCCAGCAAACTTCACAATTTTCCTGTAGATTTCCAGCCCTGCCTCCTCTCCATCTGCAAGTGATCAGTCTAAAAGCATCTTTTAAACTTGCCCAGGTCAAACATCACAGATTATACCCAGGAGGGGAGAAAAAACACTTGAAGGTCTTATTTAAAGGAACTCTGAGTTGGTGCAGCAGCTCTGCCCTTCAACCATAAATTCAACTAAATCTGCACCTCTCCAGACGATGATGTAATCTGTTACGGTTCTGATCTTAGCATTATAACCGACAACGGCAAGCCAGCACTGTTATGTAAGAGCGGGCACACATGAGCAGAGCGAAGGGAGGTGTGTGTGAACAGGCCATACATCTACAACACAGCGAGGAACAGATGAAATATGCTCAGGGCCACTTGGAAACCTTCAGATGCCGGAGGGAACAACATTACAGGTAGAAATAAAACATCACACCAGACACACATTGCCTAATCAAACTGTCTCATACTAACCACATCTGATGTGATTCTGGCTTGGAAAGCGGAGCTAAAGTCTCGTTATCCGACTCCTAAACACAGAGTACCTCTGTGCACAAACAGATTAGAGATTATAGTATGCAATCATGTAAAAAGATCGATCCATATCCACCAACTCTCCATGTTCCCCAGGATTACAAACAATGCCTGCCTACATTTTATGATTTGAAGTAGTTGTGCAATAAAAAAGGGCTTTATCTATCATGAGGATATAAGCGACATGTAACGGAGGCATGCACATGAAATGAAGACAAATAAGTCAAATTGAAACAATCTTTTCTGGCAAAGAGGTAAAAATGCCAATAGTGCATTAGCTGAGACGGGTCCTAACCCTTGATTTAAAGGCTTATACTTTTCTGCTTTTATTTTGAAATGTTAAAATTATACCAATAATAGGGGTGGGAAAATCGAATCAAACAATTGAGAATCTGGATTTTTTTTTTACTTCACAATTTTAAAATAGATTTTTTTTCATATAAATAAATATAATCCATTACAAAATTTGTCATTTTTATTATTTTTATTGATCTTTTAACTTGTCTTCTTGGGCATTATAGCAGCAGAATGATGGTCTGACTACTGTGTTGTTTTTTCCTGATTTAAATCAAGAAAAATGACGAGCAAAAAAAAAAAAAGTTTTATACATCTTTTTTTTTGCTTTTAATTTACAAAAATTAGCAATGTTGAAGAATTGTGAGAATCGCAATTTAATCGAATCGGGACAAAAGCGTATCGTCACAGTCCTAACAAATAATATCTCAAACATATTCAAAGTTTGTCTTCAGCGCTTGAAAAACTTTTTTTTTTTTTGTTGTTGTTGTTGTTGCAATTTCCTGTAAATTAGAAGCTTCATATATCTGCACCGTGTTGATCATCAGTAGATAGACTGGAATTAAGTATCAGACAACTTCCTGATAAGCATCAATACCTGATAACTGAGCAGGGACGAGCCACAGCGAAGATGTGACACAACTGGAATGCAAACCAGACATGAACGTAACGTATTACGTAACTTCTGGTCAGATTCAATACACCCGACTTGGTTTGGCTGCTTCCTCAAATCAGTTTCTAAAACTCTAATTTTAAGATATTGCCTAAAATACAAAACAAAATGGCTTTTTTCACTCCATAAAAGCATTTTCTCAAAACCTCATCCTTACATTGCACACACACACACACACACACACACACACACACACACACACACACACACACACACACACACTCTCCACAAGCTCCTTACATGACAGCTCTCGCCTTCTTGCCCCCCACTGTAAATCTCCAGCTTCTTAACGGATGCTACAAGATTATGGTCACATTCCAGATGTCGAATGACTCCACCGACAAACCGGTCCACAGATCCAGTCTACTTTGGCTTGTCGGTGTAGGTGGCTTGTTGCACAACATCACACCTGGGGCGCAGCATTCCAGGCATGCAGAGGTTGAACTGAAAGCATCTTGATCATTTCACTGCCTCCAGGAGACGATTTGGGATTCATAGGAAACACAGCGGCGCTCCAGGGGCTGAAAAACGCCTCTATCAACTGAAATGACACGATAAAGTCTGTGATTGGACTGTGGACACCGGCCTGGGTGTCAGAGCGCGCCTCAGGAGAGGATGATGTAATGCCTTTTAGAAAACATCCCTGCTGAGGGACACCCAACTCTTCTGCGCCTTACGTCACTGGATATGACCCAGCAGTAGGACTGGGGCAGCATCAGCTATGAAGGATGTTTTACATGTTTTTGGCAGCTGGATTACAAAGTCAAAACTCAGACAGAATGATCAAATAAAACCACATAGCTAAATGAGGCTAAATGTGATTTCTAAGGTAGTGAGTTGAGGGGCGATATGTGTGAGCCCACCTGGTTGTGATCTGGAGTTAGATCTCTGTAAACCAGCTGGTTTTGGTCCATGGCTGCCAGGTTTGGTCAGTATTGGCCAGTATGGACCAGTATTGGCCAGTATGGGCCAGTATGAGCCAGTATGGGCCAGTATGGGCCAGGTTTGGCCAGTATTGGCCAGTATGGACCAGTATTGGCCAGTATGGGCCAGTATTGGCCAGTATGGACCAATATTGGCCAGTATGGGCCAGTATTGGCCAGTATTGGCCAGTATGGGCCAGTATTGGCCAGTATGGGCCAGTATGGGCCAGTATTGGCCAGTATGGGCCAGTATGGGCTGAGAACTGGCACAGCAAGCTGCATTCTGACATGTGACAGACATGACCAGCCCAAGATATATTATCATAACACCTCTGTATCTACTCAAACTTCGCCATTTTAATAGATCAAAAAGGAAGATTTTGCTCTTATTGTGAGGGAAGCTTGAATGCTGTTCCACAAATCAAAGTTGCTTAGGATTAAAGTACAGAGTAATGGGTGAAGCAGATCCAGATCAGGCTTGATTTACCAAACTTTGTCCATATTGGGCCAACTTTTATGTTTCTGGCCAAACCACTTTATAGCATTATTGGATAATTTGCAATAATAAAGGTTCAAATAGAAACATTTTGTACATAGTTTGTTTAAATAGAACATCCACCCCTTCTTTTAAGCACAAAAGGTGAACCTTTGGATCAAGGCCGGATTATCCAATGGGCATTACGCGCACAGGCCCATTGGGGGCCAATGTGGGGCCAACACCAGCAGTTTGGACATGAAACAAACTGTATATAAAAGCCAGATAATTACACCAGTGTCCAGTGTGTTGCTATTGGTACCACTGGCCGAGAGATGTTAGAAATGTCGTTTTACAGTGTATCACTCACAATTTTCCCAATGTTAAGGTGGGGAAGGGGGCCACTGGAACACTTTAGGCCCAGGGCCCTGTGCATTTTTAGTCCGGCCCTACTTTGGATGACGCTCACATGTGAGGATGTGAGGTGTTAAGTCCTCCAGGCCTGTGTGCAGAGGTTTGGTCCAACTCACTAACAGCCAACGGGGCAAACAGGCGTTGTGCCGGAACAGCTGGGACACCATCCATGACAACGCAGCTGTAAATAAAAAGCTATAACTAAGATTTTCTAAAATCTATACAACTAATAATTGATGCATACATTAAGATCCATATATTTACTTAAAGAAAAACTGCACATGGTTTATTCATACAAAGCTGAAAGGACACAGTAAACGGCCTGTTGCTCTAAATGCAAACAGATCAGTCACATCCAGTCTTGCATGGGCAAGACACGCCTACACCACACACTGATGTAAAAGCAACAGTCTGGGTATGATTTACAGGAAAAATACCTGGATTCAGACTCGTGTGCACCACTATTTTCATCTTTATTTTTCTATTTTTAAAGAAAACGTTTAACAAATAACATTTTACGCATTCAAGTGACGTGTTGTTGCAAATTGATGTAAAAAAAAAAAATCTTTTATCAATATAAAAACTGGCTGTATGCATCATAGAGAGGCTGCATTAACCCGTCTTCTCCGGGTTGGGGGTGTAACTGATGGTGCGTCTGGTCGTCTCCTCTCTCTGGAACTCATCACTGCAGTCGCGCAGAAACAAACCCAAAAAGATCTCCCGCACCTTCCAGCAGCCACAGCGCAGACAGAAGAGACAAGAAGCCTCTGTGCGTCCTGCTGATGGGGATCGGAGCGGTTGCAGCAGAAGGATCCACCTGGTGGAGAACAATGCCGCCGTGCACGCAGCGCAGCGCGCGGCCAGCCTCCTCATCTACCCCTCATTAGGCAGAAATAAGCTCATGATGGTGCAGCAACGGAAAAGCAAATTGGCATTAATGCATGCTCCGTAAATCCAAACCGAGCACGTTCCTCTCCCCATCCACCCTCCCCCCCACCCCCGTTCCCCCTCCCCTCCCTCCCTCCCCCAGCTTCCAAATGCCTCCACAGCCACAAAACCCCGCAACGTCGAATGCAGCGGGAATAATCTGTCATCACCTGCTGCAGGGGAGCTGGAGCGGCCACTTAGACATGGAGGAGAGGCCAAACAGCATCGCTGTTGTGTCGCCATTGCAAGTAGGTTAAACCGCTCAGGATGGCGCAGACGCAAAGGTCTCCAACAGAAAATGGAAAAAGCTGAACACATCAGCGGTACCTTTGCTCTCCTGCCCCTCGTCCTGGGTCTCCTCCGCGTTGGATTCCATCACCGGCTTTGTTCCATCCATGATTCTGCTGGGAAACAGCCTCCTTGTGCTTGGACTAGTACCTTACAGTGTGTGGACGCTGGAGCCTGTCTGGTGACTTGATGCGCGCTTTCTCTCTCTCCCTCCCTCCCTCTCATGCACGCTCCCTCCCTCCACCCTCTATCTCTCCTCCCCAGTGAAGCTTAGCACCCATCTCTCTATGTATATTAACAATCTAAAATGCAAAGGCGCTGACAGTCTGGATTTATTTCACCCCGTTTGGATTTGTCCCCCCAGGATGAAGCCACATGAAGCCTTTTGCTCCCTAAAGTAAAATCATACAGATGATTTACTTCTTAAGATTGCATTTATATGGCGTCATCATGATCCCATCTTCCATGTTCACCATGTCACCCAGAGTCTTTTTCTATTGTTTGCTGTTAGACAAAAGGGTGTAAGGACAAAATGTGCAGGATATGTAAATATGCAAACTCATGGGTAACCATGCATGCATGAACACACACACACACACACACACACACTCACCGCCCCCTCTCCATCTGGTGAGCTGAGTGAGATACAGTCAGAGAGAAGGAGGGAAAAGAAGATGAAAGAGTGCAAAAAAAAAACAAAAAACTGGTAAGGTCTAGTTTTTCTGTCACTAAACTTGTTTAGAACATTTTAAACTCTGAATATCTGACAGATCGTCCCAAACACACACAACGATGCTTGGTGACACCAGTCCGTCTGTAATAAATGTTATCACACTCAGTGAAATATGATTTTCTCTCCTGTTCTGGAAACATCAGATTGACTTAAATTGATCTGAGCTGTGATTGGATTACTTTCCACCAATCAGAGCTTCTTAGCTGCTAAACAGCCAAGCGTCTGCTTGGCTTAAGAAGGGGTCCCTTTGTTTGTCACCCAGGTTGCCGGCTTATTGGTGGATGGTACAATCCAATAAGAAATCCAGCAAGGTGAGTAAATGGATTCTGGAAATGGTTAAAAGTGGGTGTGGTGCGTTGGTTCAGAGAAAGGAGGGGGAAGGGGGGAAGAGGGGTGCAGTCTTCATCGCTCACCCCATTTTCCAATAATAAACGCATCCCCAAACAATGGCTCACCATCTGTCCTGAATCCTCTTAAATGAGGGTTTAATACAGGCCCACGTGCCCCTGTTTCAGACAAAGCTCAGCCCACCAAGCAGTTCAGGAACCCCCCCCTCCAGTATACACCCCCTCCTCTAAATCACACAATGCAGACAAAGGTGACCACAAAGCCTGTGATGTTTTCATGCAACAAAACATCAGACAGAAGAGCAGCTAAAGTGACATATATGTGACATTTAGTGGATCCATTTACCCTGAGGGCTGAAATTAACACCCACTCTGCAAACATATGCTGGCGTATCCGAGAGTCCACCATCACAATGGCTTCATGGCTTCTGAATGGCTTTCAAAGCCAAAAGGAAACCTGATCCACTGCATAAAGCAAATACTGTCAACATGAAATGTTTGGAAAAATATCTTTGTTGAGATATTCAGACTTGTTAGTGAGCTCATGTTAACCAATAAACATCCATATTTGTGCTGCTGCTGGTCAGTTTACTTCTTTTTCGCCTTGTTGATACCAAGGAAAGCAAACTGATTACAAAAAAAACAAACTATATTACGATTTTAACATGATCATTCTTGAATTCATGTGAATTAAAAGCAATTACTTTCACAGCTGATTGATCTTATTTCATTTTTTATTCAGGAATTTATCATTCAGATTTAACAGCTGGATGTAACGCCAGCATACCCACTGGATCTTACTTTTCTTTGTCTGTCAGTTCTGCTCAGACAATCAGTTAAAGTCTTATCCTTTCCTGTCCTCTCCACCCCAACCAGTGGAGGCAGATGGCTGCCCTCCCTGAGCCGGGTTCTTCCTGTTAAAGGGGAGTTTTTTCCTTCCCACTGTCGCCGCGTGCAGCTCAGGATGGGGGATTGGATCGAAGTCATGACTCGATGCAATCAGTTGGTTTCTATTATAGGATATGTATGAATTGGCTTGAAATGATGTGTATGTAAAGTGTTCTGTGACAACATTGTTGTGAAGTGGAGCTATACAAATAAAGCTGAATTACCTGCCTGGTCTACTGTTGTGTCTGCCTCGGTTATCATCAGAAGGTGCGTTTCACCATTACACCTAGAATTGCACAAAAACTAAATATCGCAATAAAAATCACTAATGGAAACACCTACATTTAGAAAAAAAAAGTTTCAAATATTGCTAGAGAGAG
The DNA here is from genome assembly GCF_933228915.1 of Telmatherina bonti. Lineage (NCBI taxonomy): Eukaryota > Metazoa > Chordata > Actinopteri > Atheriniformes > Telmatherinidae > Telmatherina > Telmatherina bonti. The sequence continues at coordinate 9,789,394 of NC_136633.1, forward strand.
TTTTTACACTCTCATGAGATGGTTTTTCTGATGTTTCAAAGAGAAATATATCACAAAAGTGTAATGGAAACTTTTTTTGCATTTACGTGTCCCCGGATGTGATGTCCGACAGGCCTCTTCTGTACCTGTTTTTAAATCACGTCTTAAAACCCATCTGTTTTCATTGGCTTTTAACACCAACTGAGATGTTGACATTATTAATCTGACTGTTTATTATTAGTCTGTCCATGTCTAATTTTTGGTTTTATTTACGATATTTACTCTTATTCTATTGAACTTTACATAAAAACATTTCCATAGCCGAAGGGCTGATACACATCCTGCCATGAAGCATTAATATGATTTTCTAAGATTTTAATCCTGCCCCTGTTCACTATGACTATTAGTTGACAAGGTAACTGTACATTTGGTGGGAAGCTAAATCCCGTCGCCAAATCTCAGTCAGTTGGCATTTTTGAAGGTTTGAAAACAAGGATTTTGGAAAATAATCCATGTTTTTTCCACTAACCAGCACACATTAAAAAACATATTGCTGTCTGACCTGACCACATAAGTGCTAAAATAGTTTGGAGAGTATGAAGTCCACTAGCGCCCCATTATTGATGAGAAACTGTTAACAGCAAATTAACACTGGATAACAGCAGCTAACCCAACATGGTGGCAAAAGAGATAATGGAACGTCACTGAGAAAATAATAGACAGATCGTTAAACAGCAAAATAAAGACCAGAATTTTTCTGCCCATTATTTTAAAGCGCAGAAAGGGTTAACTTGCAGTTTTAGACCTCCGCAAATACATTACAAAGAAAAAACTTCCTTATAACTACCCTGTCTTTATGCTTTTTATTAACCAAACCACAAATACTCAATGCAATCCTGTTTCCATAACTAATGCACTTAATGCCACATTTACTCACTTCCATTCACTGATCCTCTGTTGGATCTATTGGAGCCCTCTAGTGCAAAAAGCATTAAAGAGCCCATATGATCCTCATGTACGGATTATTTTCCTATTTTAGGAGGACACCAGAGTAAGTTTGTGTGATTTAATGTTTAGAAATAAAAATATTTTTTTTCATACTGTGCATTACTGTGGGAAAGAATTATGTCTGCTTCAGGCTTTGTATATTTGTATTATACTATTTCCATGTATGCAAAGAAGGCAAGTAATGGGACTTAAATGCATATAAAGACATGCAACAGTTTACAAAACTAAAATGTTACATAATAGAAATGGGCCGTTATATGTTGAGGACACAACACTGTTGCACAGATGGTTTTAAACATTTACTGTATTTCTAAATCATATGTTTAAGTGATTTACTCTTGGGAGATGGAGAAACTAACATCCGTCTGTAGATACATGGGATACTATTTGGAAATTCTGTTCTTTCTTTATCTTTTGTTGTTTTTTTCCCAGTTTCATTTAGTTTCAGATCATGTCCCTTTAAGCAGGATAAGCCCTTTCAGCAAAATATCAAACTCCATGACCACGTCGCCAACTTGGCAACAAATACTAAAAAACATACAATTAAGAAATTAAAGAAAAAATATTGTCAGTATAGGACAAAAAAACTTCCTGTTCCTAAACCAAAATGGAAATTTACACAATTAGGGCAAAGAATAAGCTATTTTTTTAGCCATAATTTTTTGTGGCCAATACTACAAACAGAATGTGTTTGTAAATCAATAAGAAATGTACAAAAAGAAATGGTCAGATAAAATCTACACTTGTCAGCTATCAGGCTTAAAGGGGACAGAAGCTCCGTTTTTCTCTCAGAACCCCCATAATCTCTTGCTGGCTCACACAGATTAAGCACTTGTCCAGAAGATGAGATACAGTGTTCTCTGGCACTCTCACCACCCCATCATACACATTCACATACACACAAGATGTGAGTTCTTGGACTCGGGCCTCTGACCATTTCCCGTTCCAGAGAGTCAGAAATCTCCTAATTCCTACCAAGAAAACTCCAGCCAAACATCTCATCAAATAGAAAATTCAATATAAGACATGACAACAAAGAGTTTGACTGCAAGTTTCTTATTCATTCATTCATTCATTCATTTTCCGAACCACTTATTCCAATTCAGGGTCGCGGGGAAGCTGGAGCCTATCCCAGCCGGCTTTGGGCGATAGGCAGGGTACACCCTGGACAGCTCGCCAGTCCATCGCAGGGCAAGTTTCTTATTTTAAAGCACAAATTAAGCCCAAATTTCACACTGATTTATGGAAAATGGAAGTAGTTTTGGTGCTTTTCTCACAACAGAACTAACATTCTTCTAACTATAAGTTAAAACTCCACAACCATTAGTATTGTTTGCATTTGTCATGGCATTAATTACACTGCAAATGCTTTTTTACGTAGAGCATTTGCTTTCATATAATTCTGTTTTAATTACCTCCGCCAACAAGGTTATGTTTCTACTGGCATTTATCTGTTTGTTTCTGGTCAAGATAACTCAAAAAGTTATTGACGAATATACATGAAATTGTCAGGAGTTGTTGGAAATGTGAAAAGGAAAAACTAATTTAATTTTGGTGCTGATCTTGATCACCGTTTGGATCCAGGAATTTTTTAGAAAGGATTCTTTAACATTGGCGGAGGTTTGCGCTCTCCGAGTGCTTTTCTAGTTTTTATGTAATTTGTTTTGTTCATATCAGTCAAAATTAACTATACTTAGAACTACAAAATCATCAATCCCCATAAAACTTATAGTTCTTATTTAATTGTGTGTCATTATATACAAAGGAGTTAAGTTATTTGTCAAAATGTTCTGCAGAGGGGGTTTTCTCGCTGCTTCCCAAGGGATGATATCAGTGATATCAGATGTCATATCTTGTGCAGCCATTAAATCCAATGGGAAAGTGTGTATACTATACCACTGGGTATAGTATATATCTTTACCAAATTACATAGCAATCCATTTCCAGGACAATATTCTAAAGACATGGGCCAAATGAGTCATTCTGTAGGGCCACAGTTTATATTCAGTGTATGAGTAGAGATTTCTAAGAAATTCCACGATTTAGCTCTGTAAAGCTAAATCCACGCCGCGTTCATGCAGTAATTCATGCAAAAGGAGGCCCAACCAGGTACTGGGTGCATGGAAATGAACAAACTGTTAAGAAGTCTGACATTTCTGTTTAATATATCCTTCTTTTCATTGATCTGATGTAATATTCTAATTTTCTGAGACACTACATTTTGGGTTTTCATTATCTATAAGCAACAATCATCAACATTTCAAGAACTAAATGTTTAAATGTTTCACTCTAATGAATCTATATAATATATGGGTTTGACATTTTGAAATGAGTGGGAAAAAAAAAAGATAAAATGTACCGGTAAACATTACGCGTGTTGTAGGGGTTGGTGATCAGACCTTAATAAATATATACTCTCCTTTTGCTGTCTATTTGTGACTGTGTGGAGAATATTTACCAAAAACAGGTAACAACAGAGCAAGATCTGGACTGAACAAAGGGCACCGAGGATAAATGCATGTCCATGACTGGAACAGTTTGAACCTTAAACAGTGTGTTTGTGTGAGCATGTGTGTAAATGTCAGCAATGCCAGCCATTGTTTTGAAAGCAAACTCACATATTGAAGGTTTAGGTTCAGAACTGACCCGTGCACCTGCTGATTGTGCTCATTTTCGTATCATCAAGAACACATTTAGCGAGTTACTTGGGCCCAAAGGAGATTCTGTGAAGATTGTGCTCCTGCAGAGTGGCAGAAACTTTCTTATCTGCCTCCACAACTCCATCCATTAAAGGGAAAGCCATGAAGGCTTGTCGAATGCCTGTCTTCCCTCATTAAAGCGAGACAGAAGAGAAAGTGGAGCCCAAATGGGGCTCTCCAGCAGTAACGAGGACACTGCAGCTCCTTCAATGAGCATATGTGGAGCTGGTGAAGAAGAATAAAATGAGGACAAAGCAGCCTCTGGACACCTCTGTAAAGTCCATCATGCCTAGCTGTTTAAAACATTAAGCGGAGGCTCATTGGGTGGCCGTATATCCAACATGAGAGTCTGTTTTCTAAGTGATACAAGCTTTTACCACAGATATGTGAAGTGCCTCTGTTAAGACGGAGTGTTGCAGATCTTTTAGCGATACTATCAGTTCCGAGAAAACTTTCCACATTGCCTAGTTTAAGTTCACATTGACAAAAAGCCATATACCCAATCATTAAGATCTCTACTGACAGAGAGAAACCTTATCAACACATGCAGCCGCTGTGTTTAAGCTCTTTACATTTAAAAATACGAGAGGAAAGACTTTCATTTTTCAAAATAAACAATGTGTCTCTGTGAGTGGAAGCAATGGTCTGCAAGATTCTTTACATTCCAGGTAAAATCTGGCACTTTACTAGGTACACGTTGCTGGTGCCACGTTGGACCCCTATGCCTTCAGAACTGCCTGAATCCTTCATGGCATAGATCCAGCAAGGTGTTGGAAACTTTCCACCACCAGCCTGAATCATAGAAATAAGGCAGGATGGATCCAAGCTTTCATTGCACATTATTTATTTTTATTTTAAATGCTTTATGACAATCAGTTTGAACTTTAGGGAGTCGTCTTGACCATGTCCATACGAGTGAATTGCATTGAGTTGCTGCCATGTGATTTGCTGATTGGCTAATTGTGTTAGTTGAATAGCTGTACCTAATAAAGTTACCAGCAAGTGTAGATTCAAGCACAAAATATCTTGAATTTTTTAAATAAATACATTCATTTAGTCATTTTCCTAACAGCTTAATCCAATTCAGGATCGCTGGGAAGCTGGAGCCTATCCCAGCAGTCTTTGGGCGACAGGCAGGGTACACCCTGGACAGCTTAAATAAATTCTTTTTATTATAAATGATTGGATCAATATATTAATCTTACATGCCTTGAAGATGAAACCAGTCCTTCCAGTCAACAAAGATGCATGGGTCCTCAGAAAGTTACGCTATTCCTAACGCTGGTTGTTGTCTCTCCTGCATCTGTCAGCCTCTCTACAGGCATCGCATTGACCTTCTAACGGGCTTCCTGGCATGCTGCTCCAGGCCAGCATGCCTTTCTTTCCGTCTGACAGTTAGCTCAGAGGTTGAGGGGAAGAGTGTTTAGCTTCACAGTAAAGCTTATGTTTAGGCCAATCTGTGGGATCAAGAGGTGATTCCAGAGGCTGGCCTCTTTACGACCCTGCGGTGTCTGTTGTTCCACGCCTTCAGAGAGGACTTCTGCAGCGAACTCTGCTTGCCCCAGCCTGACAGGGGGTCCAATAGGTTGCTGAAAAACTGCTTCAGCAGAATGGGATGCAGAAAACTAATGTGGCAACCAGGATGGATGCTTTCTGTAGATTTATAGTTATTTATTTATTTTCCTTCCATTTTCACCAGCTTAGTGTTCCCTTGGGCTTGGCTAACCCGTAGTGTGGCTGCATGATTTTTGTTTGTTTTTCTGCTGTATTTATATGTATTTGTATGTAAATCTATATACATACTTCGAGTGGAAGTCATTACCCTTTCTTTTAAGTCTACAAAACCAGTTTTAATGTACCAAGTGCTGAAGGAAGAGCTTCTTTCTGCCTCCAACTGGGGTAAGGTTTGGCTTTCTTTGGTCATGGAAATGTAGTTCTCACCTAACATCCTAACAAAACAATATTCTGGGAGCTGTCATTGGGGAGAAAATGATTCTACTCCTGTCTGTCCATTTTCCAAATACATATCTGTACATTTTTATTCCTTAGCGCATTGCATGCTTCCAAAGCCAACAAATTCTCCATGACAGAATATGTTCTGTTAGAAATGCTGAAAAACCAAACGGCCACCACATAAGGATGATAGTACAACCACTGAAACAAAAACAACGTCTCAGCGACAGCTTTGGGAGCTTCCCGCCGTCACTTTAGTCTAATCCTTGCCATTTTAATGGGCTCCTGGCTTCCTGTAAAAGAAGAAACCTTTGGCACGGAATGGAGCCAAAGGTTGCTCATCTCTCACCTGTTAGGTTCTAATTTCTCTACAGAGAAAGGTGTGTGTGTATGAAGTTCTGCTTTTCCTGCCCTTTCCTTTGTGTGTTCATCGCTGTATGTGTTTATGTCCAGATCTGAGGCCTTAATCTGTGGTGGTGATGATGACCCACTTTCCGCCCTGCCCTCAGCTAACGGTCGCCAAGGAGACACAACCCTCTCATCTCTGAGCAGAACCGTCAGACACTGACAAAGGTTAATCCATCTCCACAACACACACATTTACGCACAGAATGTAAAGATATCAGGATTAACGCTAACGCATAAATTTGGGTCAGTCTTGTTATGATTTGGAATTTAACACAAACGGGACTGTCAAAACAAATGGGACGTGTGAGGAATGTCTTTATATTTATTTCTGCTTCTTCAACTCTTTTCTGTCCTCGGTTTAAACAGAAGGCAGACAACTTTAGTGCAAATTCATGCAAAATCGTCTTGTGGTGTTTATTCACTGTCTGAAACACCTGCACTTCTGTGGCTTTGAATTAGCCTGTAATTAAGTTTGAGTTATGTATGCTGTGAAACAAGGCAGTTAGGATGCTGTAAAAGTGTGTATCATCTCTCTAATACACACATGTACATGGCTGACGATCTGCTTTAGTCACGATTCGATTCAATTCTGATTTTTTTGGTTGTAAATTCAATTAAAATTGTGATTCTCGCAATTCCTCAATATTGGTGATTTTTGTAGATGAACATGAAAACATAAAAACAAACAAAAAAAAAATGTAAAAAACCTTATTTTGCTCATAATTTTTCTTGATTTCAAATACGAAAAAACAACCCAGCAGCCAGACCATCGTTCTGCTGCTATAACGCCAAAGAAGACAAGTAAAAAGATCAATAAAAACAATAAAAATGACAATTTTATAACAGATTGTTTTTATTTAATTTGAAAAAAAAACAATTGATTATTTTTTAACAACAACAAAAAAAAAAAATCGATTTTAAAATTTTAAAGCAAAAAAAAAAGGCGATATTCCATTTTTCGATTGGGTTTTCCGTCCTCTATTGCAGACACATAAAGAAATAAAACCAATATATTTCCACACATTGTCTTATCTACAATTTCTGACTCCTGTCAGTACGGATGGCTTAACCTACACTTACTTCCAGACACACACACACACACACACACACACACACACAGGCCTACACGCCCATCCCCCTCCCTCCTCTCAGCAATTTATCCGACGAGCTGCTAATCCCGCTGGCCCAGATTTGGCCCTCAGTCTGCTCCACATGATGTTACGCTATCACTGCCATCACAACTGCACACTCACCCTCACCTAATGCCACACTCACACACACACACACACACACACACACACACACACACACACACACACACACACACACACACACACACACACACACACACACACACACACACACCCGCCTGACTTCAGACTGTCTGCTTGCATCATGACTGCCCTGCAGGAGTCATGTGACTCAGGAGCTGCTTCACCTGTGACCTACTGTATGGAAACGCAGCACAGAGCAGCAGCAACGCGGGGTAAGAGCCGCTTCTGTCCACGGTGTGCCGACACACCGTGAGTCACCATGCAAAATGGGGTGGGCTCATCATCTTCATCACAATCTTCATCACTGCAGAGGTGGGAGAACAGCAGAAGAGTGGTGAGGGAGAGTGGCATCCCCTGCTGCCTGTGGGTCATGCTATATTTATATATACGCTCTATTTTTTGCATGTGTGGGCTCTTGTGAGCAGATGTAAGACTCTTCGCATGTGCAGAGATTTGAAATGACGCCTGCCTTCAAGCACTTTGCATCGCTGCGTTGCCTTGGCAACAGGTCCTCTACACAACGGCTGATTCTGACACATCAGAGTTGCCCTTTTTTCCAAAAATCTTCACAAGGCAGAGATGAAAGAAGCCTGAAATTTTATTTTCCACTATGCGAGACAGCCAACTCTCATATTTGCTCTTTTTTAATTAGTGGCCAGAATAAGCCTTAACCAGAGTCAAAGTAACAATGATTAAAAATCATTATTATTATTATCAAAAATTATTATTATTATTAAAAATGATTCTTATAAAATAATTATAATTAATAATAATAATGATTAATAATTATATTATATAATAATTTTATTTTATATTAATTTTATATATATATATATATATATATATATATATATATATATATATATATATATATATATATATATATATATATAATTTATTATTATATATGTTAATTATTTATAATTATATTATAAAATGATTAATTATTATTATAATTAAAAATGATAATTATAAAAGTCCTAAAATTGCACATAAAGAAGCGGTGTAAAAAAGCAAACATTGTTTTACTTAAAGGGTGGAAGTTGGTGGAAAAACGGATGCTAAGTTTGCCGAGAAGAAAACGCCTTGACCCTATGATGTTGTGTTAAACCAGTACTATAAAAGTGATTCATGCAAACACAAACTTCACTTCTGAGGTTAACAGAAAGACGAATCACAGATGGCGAGGAGCTAATTCCTGGCAAGAGAACAGAGAAACAGGCCTGTCTTAAAGTTGCAGATGATGTCCTCTAAATTGCTAAAAGTGGACGCCGAGGCTGAAAGAGACCACAGATCTGGCCAGTAGGAACAGCCTTTCCATCACCTTTTAGTCTGATATTTGTCACTAACTTTAATACAGTTCAAGGCATCTATCTGGTGACAATCCTCTAAAAAGCCCTTCATGGATGCATACATCACTCCATCATCTTCAGATGCCTTTTCACCAAACACTTCTACTACAAGCAATGCAAGTTGTTCCAGTTAAGCTGGTGGTGAAATGGCTGAAGTCTGAGATATTTTCTGAACTATTAAACATCATTTTGCATTGTGACGATCAGCAACACAATTATACATGAAGTCATGACATTTAGACAAACATTTAGATAAACACAGAAAAAAATGACTTGCAACTTTTTACATCTATGTTCAACTGAGTACACAACAAAGACGAGATAGTTCATCTTAAAATCGATAGATTTTTGTTTTTTGCAACAATTCAGACATTTTGGATTTGACGCTGTCGGTATGTTCCAACAAAGCCGAGACTGAGGCCATAAAAGAAGTTAAGGAAGTCGAGGAATGCTCAAAAACACAACATTCCACAGTGGAACAGGTGAGTAACATGACTGGTTATAACAGGAGCCTTCCTGAATGGCTCAGTCATTCAGAAGCAGGGATGTGGGGAGGTTCTCCGCTTTACCATCACATGACAACATAGTCCAGACCAGAGGTGGCAGTTCCTGGTCCAGAAAGTAAAAGTCCAAGCTATTCCTACCAGTCACCAAACCAGCTGAATTAAATGAGTTTATTTGCCAGGTAAACGAGCCTTTTAGGGAAAACACCTGTTTTAAATGTGCAAGTAGGTCTGGACAATTAATCGGATTTTAATCTCAACTACGATCTGGGTTTTCATCGATCATAAAAATAAAAGGGTGTGATTATTTTCCTCTCTGCAGTTTCCTCTCCTGCTGTCTTCAGCTGCTAATCGAGCGTCTCTGGCGTTGCAGCGCTGTGCTGTAAACTCCTCCCACAGCCGCTTTGCTTTCATTCAGACACTGCTGCCAACTTGGCGACTTTCTCGCTAAATCTGGAGACTTTTTATGTTAAAAGCGACAAATCTAGCAGCTTTTACTGGAGTTATTAGAGACTTTTCTGGTGTTTTGGCGACTGACTTGAAGGCACATATTGTTCTGCAGTTACTGTAAGGAAGGAGCAGCGGGAGCCTCTCCCGTCCTAAAGCACTCCCAGGCGGCCAGTCTCAGTCGGCTCCGGCTGCAGGTCAATGTAGAATAACTGCAGTAGGTTGTGGAAGTTCACCTAAACATAGTTTATACCATTGTCATGGACAACTGGCTGCATTATTTTCCTATACATAGTTCGGCCAGTTAAACACTGTAATATCCCTCCGTTACCGGGGCGTTACCATAGCAACGCGTTAACCAGCTGGTTCAGATCAGCCGTCTTTTAACAGGTGAATGAGAGAAACGCGCTGCAGCCTGACAGCGGTTGTTTGGTATAAAACGTACATCCAGGCCAACGTAAAATAGTTCCTAAATAAGCAGTAAAAGCAGATTAAACAACTTGGAACCGTCCATTAGACGGTTATAATGTACGACACGGAGTCTAGAACACCACGACGCGCAGCGCTGTTTAAAAATACTGGATGATTGTGTTAAATAATCAAGATCTCAGTTTCAGTCAAAATAATCGTGATTATAATTTTTGTCATAATCGAGCAGCTGTATGTCATTATCCTGTTGAAGTGATTTAGTTTTAATCTTCAGCTCTTCTCTTGCACATGGAATTGTTTACTTGAAGAATTTGCTGATTCATTCTCCTTCTTAACGTAGAAATGTCTTTTGTGCAACACAATCCCAAAGTATGATCAACCCACTCCTGTGCCTAACAGCTAGATCAGAGTCTCTGTCCTGAAAATTTGCATAGATTTTTCCATCAACACACATTATCTCAGTGTGACTAAATTACTTTGTCCACAGTACCAGTGACGCCCAGTTGTCGGTTCTGGATAATTGTGTTAAATAATCAAGATCTCAGTTTCAGTCAGAATAATCGTGATTATGATTTTTGTCATAATCCAGCAGCTCTATGAACAGGTAGATCCAAAAACATGGCAGGACTTTTACTTTCTGGACCAGGAATTACCACCTCTGTTCCACACCAACAGTTGAAGAACAACATTTCTCAACATAAAATTACCAAGAATTTATGGATTTAATCATCTACAGTTCATAATATCATCAAAAGATTCAGAAAATCTGGAGGAATCTCTGTACATAAGCGCCAAGGCCAAAACCCAACCCTGAATGTCTGACCTTTGATCTCTCAGGTGGCACTGCATTAAAAACCCCGTTAATTATGAAGAGGAGATTAGTGCTTGTTTATGATGCACTTTAATGTACTATACTGAGGACATGTCTTGTCTGTCACCTCAATACATTTAAAGTACGTTTTTATTAAATTTGTGTACATTATAGTGATTTAAATAAGAAGCAATGTTTTTGAAAGTAAAATAGGAGTAAAAAGTAAAAGAAAGAAGTAAAGAAAAGGGGGATTCCCAAAAATTAAAATGGAAAAAACAGAATTTAGGAAAAAATCAAATGGAATTTGGAAAAAAAGTAAAAGATTTTTTTGGGCCCTAGAAAAGGATATTATTACATCTACAAGTTCAAGTTAAAACTCTGCCATGCAAAGCAAAAGTCACATCAACAGCACCCAGAAACGCCGCCGGCTGTCGTGTGTTGTGGTGCGACGAGTCCACATTTCAAATTGTTTCTGTAAATCATGGCTGTCGTGTCCTCCGGGCCAAAGAGAGAAAGGATGATCCGAACTGTCATCAGAACAAGTTTAAAAACCAGCATCTGTGATGGTTCTGGGTGTTGGTGCCCATTAAAAACTTGCACATCTGTAAAAACACCATTAATGCTGAAACAGGTTTTAGAGCAACATGTGCTGCATCCAGGTGACGTCACAGAGATGTTCCTACTTGTTTCACCATGACAACGCCAAGCCGCATCCCCGACGTTACAACCGTGTGGCTTCCAGTAAACGGCTCCAGACCTGTCTCCTGTTGAAAATGTGTGCTGCAAGCATGAAGAGCGAAATATGCCAACGGAGACGCCGAACTGTGGAGCATCGGAAGTTTTACATCAAGCAAGAACAGAAAAAAATCCACCTACAAACTTTCAACAGCTCAACATAACTCAACTTTATTTATATCGCACTTTCACACAACGCCAGCTGCAATATGCAGGGACATTATAACCATAGAAGTTAAAGGCATAAAAGATAAAACAATCAAAGCAATCAAAAGTGAAAGAAATTAAAACAAAACAATAAAGCAGTACATAAGAGAGAATAGAAAGCAGAATCTCAAACTGGACAAAATGCCAGGTCATAAAAACGGGTCTTTAGGCGGGTTTTAAAAGTTCGCAGCGATGTGGCTTCTCTGATTTGTAGCAGCAGAAGATTCCACAGTTTTGGAGCTCTGTCTCCTCTGAGCTTCCGCCTGATCTCGGTACCTCTACAAGGAACTGATCAGCTGATCTGATACTCTCTGACCTCAGTTCCTAAAAGTAAAGTGTGTGTTGTTAAAAGGAAAAGCGGTGCAACACGGTGGGAAACATAAGTCCTCATTCTGTGTCACAGCAGTGTCTCAGGCATGCAATACAAGATGAGTATATTCACAAAAAACTAAACAGTTTATTATAAGTCTATTGTCTTTGTAGTAAATTAAATTTATTACAAGTTAAAAATAATGTTTGTTTTAATTCACATTTTATAAAATATCACAACTTTATTGGAGTTGGGGTTGTATGTTAAATATTATCGAAACATTAGAAATAAAATAAATGTTCTGCTTAAAATCCATTATTTTTACTCCGACTTCATCCTGCAGGAGATGGGACGTACTCTAACTGGCCCAAGGAAGATGGTCCCACTTTGTAACACAGAGTATGCACATGCTCTCCTCTAATCTGTGGCCATTTATGTGTAAAGAAGCATAAAAATTCAGGTAATTCAGTTGCTCTAGACTTCTTAATGTGCAAATGAGAAAAAGAGCAGAGAATAAGCCGGGGTGGCCGAGTCCGGTCATCGATTCTGCAACTTTTAGATGCATCCCTTCTCCAACATACCAGAATAAAAGAGCTGAATTCCCCCGCCTGCATGGCAGAGGCCTGTAAGGAGCTTTCTGTTTGATCAGGTGGGTTGAAGGGTTGCATCTTAAAGTTGCAAGATGGTCAAGGACCAAAACTTTTCCCATCTGGAACAAGCTGTTTATGCAACAAGTCGCCTATACTGGTGGACAAAGCTCAGGCTTAAGATATGCATTACTTTCCACACATTTAAGAAATGCACCACTTCTTATTCTAGTTCTTCTTGGTATTTAGTCAAAATAAATCAGTCCAGAGAAATTTTCCAGATATTGTTCATAATGACTCACTTATGTCAATAATGACATACCAGAGTATACTATAAGTCCATATAATCTGAGTTAACATGACATTTTTAGTCCCATCATCTGAGAGCTAAACCAATAACTGGTTATGTCCAGTAACTTCCTCTTGGTGTTTGTCACAAACTCTGACCTCAAACTGTCAGATCTCAGCGTCCTAAAACTTCCTTTTTTGTTGACGTTCTCTCGTTCCTCCTTTCTTTTCTCATTAACTAAAATGTCCAAACTCGTTTTTGTTTTTCCAAGTTTAAAGTTCTTTTTATGTTTCACACTGAATGTGCGCGTGACAAAAGCCGTTTGTCCGTCTTCTGCATGTTTTTCTCTGAGTAATTTGGGCCATTTTTCAGAGAACTGCAAAGCCCTTAAGTCCATCATGTAGACCTACCATCTCCTGCAAGTTTTAAATGCATTCCTCCTCCATACACCGAAAGGAAATAGCTGAGTTCCCTCATTCCCGTGTCAGTCAGCCGGGTAATGAGCCATTCATTGGTAATTCAGGTGTGTTGGAGAAGAGACTTGTCTAAAAGTAAAGCTGCACCAACTCAGGCTGGTAGGTAAACGGCACCACATATGTTAAGTAAGCAATGAATGCAAATAGAGTAACAGCTCTGCAAGGAAAAATAAACATAATTTGCTAAATAATAATAATTAAAAACAATAATAATAAAATAAAATAATAAAACAGGAATAATAATAATAATAATAATAATAATAGTAAAAATAATAAAATAAAATTATAATAGTAAAGATAACAATAAAATAAAATAATAATAATAAAAATCGTTAAATTATATTAAAAATAATACAAAATAATACAAAATAATAATAATAATAATAATAATAATAAAAAAATAAAATAATAAAACATGCTGTTTTTCATACCTGCAAAAATGTATTTTAATCTACATTTGTTGGGTTTACAGGTCTGTCTTTAGAGCCCTGGTTGAAAACCCAACGCATGCAAAGGAATCCTGGTCCATATGATGCCAGGCTGCACTGCTGTGACTACATCGTTGGTATACTTTTATTCTAATCAGATCAGTAGACTGTTCCACTTTCTCCTTTTCTCCAGCCGAGTGATCATTTATTCTCTCAGTATAAAACATCCCGTTAAAATCGGAGGCCTTTGAAGTGTCTCTGCTTGACGGCGGTTACATTCAGCATCTACTCTGTGGATCAGCGCGAAGCAAATCCACAGGAGAGGATGCAAGAGGATACAAGGTTTCAGCTAGAGCTGAGAGGAGACGAACTGCAGCAAGGAAAAAAAAAAGGCACAAAGAGTGAATTCATGTAGGAGGATACATGGACGGGGTGGAGGAGGAGGTGGTGGAGAAAATAATGATGAAGGCAGAAAGCAGGGAGCTGATGAACGATGGGGTGATGATGAGACAACAAGCTGAAGTTTGGGGGTGATAACAGGCGCTAAGGGGAGGTGAATGAGGAGAAGTTTACAAGAGCTTCCCACAGAAAAACGGTTGTGTTTCTCCATCACAATAAATCATGTCACTAGACTACATCCTGTCTGCTCCCAACTCCTCACCAGCCGGAAGGCAATAAACAGGCCTTCTGCCTTATTGGAAGCAGATGTCGTGGATGTTGGAGGAGAGGCAGTGAAAACAGGAGGAGATCCAGAGGAGGAGGGTCAGGAGAGACGTAGTAGAAATGTTAGGCGAAGTTGGATCATTGGCCTAATTAGATCAAACTGGACGCTACTGCTGTCATGTCAGCTTCCAGTTAAAAAGAGACGGCGATGAATCTGGGCTCCAGCCTCCTTGTTCTTATTCCTGAACAAACTGGAAGCAAATGGAGCACCCAGCTCCACCATTTGCCTCCTGATGGTGTTGAGTATGATAGAAAAGCGGTCATTGGAAAGCCGTGTGATGCCTGGAACAAATCTGTAAACTCAGCCAGGATTTTTCCATAACTTTCAATGCTTTAACCGATGTTATCCCTGTCACACCTACTGCGCAGATAATCTCTGGAGCACAAAGCGGACTGCTTTATCTGCACGTAAGAGGCATTAACTGTTATTATACCAGCCACGGCTTTTCAGGTTTGACATTTGGCCATTTTTGAGCCTGAATTAACTGTATTTAGATCAGTCTGGACAGAGCTGGAGAGACTGGAAATGTGGAAGATGCGGGACAAAACCTGAAGCCTGACTAGAGACACTGGTGAAGGTTTTTATCAATTGATTTATTTTTTAAACGAACAGCTGAAGAATAATCATAAGGAGTGATACTGGTTAGTTTTACCATAATGACTTGTGGGGAGAATGTTATTTATCATTTCATAGGAAAAAATAAAGGCTTTTTGAATACCTTTTCAAGCAAGTGAGGAACTTGGAGCAAGCCCCTAGTGGCTATAAATGGTATTGCAATCTAAAGCTGGTAACGCTTCAGGACATAGGCTGGATGTTAGGGACATTTCTTTTGTGCAATCAGTGGATAATCGCTCTAATTTTGAGAAACTGATGGAAAATTATTCATCTACTTGTATAAAAAGAGCTCTCTGACCAAGCGGCAACCTCCGGTGGTTAAAAGTGAAGCCTATGTAAAAGTGCATAAAACTGCAGTTCCCCCTTCATCCACTAGGGGCTGCAAAACAGAGCGAATCCCCACAGACTCCCATGTTAAACAGACCAACTTCACAGCAGAAATAAACATGTTTACAGCCTGGTTCAAAAATCCATTTTAGGTTTATAGGTCAGGTTTACCTTCATGACAACTGTGGGAGAGTGAATTCTTTTCTAACTCACTCGTTTAAAAGTAATTTAATCTTGAAATTCTGCATATTTAGGGGCGTGTACTTTTGATTGACAGGTACCGATCTCCCGCTTCAAGTCAGAAGAACGTAGAACAACCGCGGTTTTAAGACGGCTAACAACGTGACTTAGCTTTAGCCCGCTTACCTCCGTTAGCTGGTTAGCTCCTGTTATCTCGGGGTTAGCTCGGTTAGCTCTTAGCTACAGAAAGCTCAGAGTTCGCTCGATGTCAATCATCCACCATGATGCTCACAACCCCCCTCTCAGCTCCACCTCTTTCCCCATATTTGTATTTTCCGAGCGAGACGACATGCATGCCCCTGCCAAGATGGTGATGGTAGGAACCGCCCACCGAGGTTCAATTCAGCTCTTCAGAAACCTACGGGTGACGTCACGGAGGCTCCGCCCATCTTTATATACAGTCTATGTATCTGACCTATTTTGATGAGCATATATTGACATAAACATCCCGGACACAGTTTTATAACCAAATATTACAGTAATGCTGTGAGTACTTTTTGGTTTTACACCAGATAATAATTAAGACTCCATAAACTTGGAGACAATTTATTGAATTTACAGCACAATAATTGAGTTAAATGATATTAATAGTACTGATCATAAACTAAAAGTGGTAGAAAATTACCAGAAAAAATGGTGTCGCAGTCACATTTATGATAACTCATCGTAAGTGACCTGGATATGAGGATACAGTTTGTCCTCTATTTTATTTATGTCTGAAGATTTAACGTCATCAGGGTCAACAACCATCAGCGCACCACCTTGACTTAATTTTGTATACAATACATGCATAAAGGAGTGAAAAGTCAAAATAAACACCATGGCTCTGTTTTATTTAGACTCATTCAGTATATTAACATGACCATAGAAAGGAAAATTAGGAAAAGGAGTCAATGTGTCAGTGACAAAAATGAGACACTCAAAATACACGTACACATAGCTAAACTATGTAGTTGTAATCCATACCTGTCACTGAAGGTATTTTATTATTCTTGAACTGTCGTCTGCCTCAAATTTAATTTCAATGGACAAATTATTTCACTTTAAAACTAACACTTTGTCCCAAAAACACCTATTAGTTTAGTTAAAAGAAGGGACAAAGCAACCAACAATTGAAGATATTGCAACTTATTTAAAAAAAAAAAAAAAGACTCTCTTCAGATAGTAGGTTTAACAATGAGCAAACCCCAGTACTCCAACTTTTTGTTCCTTCTGTACTATCTGGTTCGGACTTGAAAAACGTACTTGATCCATGGCCGGATTAAAAGTGTACAGGGCCCAGAGTGACCCATAGGCCCCCCTTCCCCAGCGCAACATTGTGAAAATTGTGAATGTAAAGGAATACAGTAGACACTGTGGTGTAACTATCTGGCTTTTATGTACATTTTGTTTCATGTCCAAACTGCGGATGTATGGCCTATGTGGGCCCCACTAGTCGCCAAATGGGCCCCAATGGGGGGTGGGCCCCTGGGCCCGTGCCCACAATGCCCATTGGATAATCCAGCCTTGTCTAGATCTCAGCCAGATGAACGGATTTAGATAAAACTCCAAGAAATCCGTAAAGCCTTCTAGTTCTTGTAACATGCATGAACATCTATTGCAAATCTATGGAACCATCTTCCTTGTTTCAAGCTCATCAGGCCTTTTTAATCCACAACGATGGAAGAGATCACTGCCTCTTAATCCAATCATCATCAGCTTTCACGTGAGAATCTGACATGGAGACGATGAGCCAGGTAGTCTCAAACTTTACCAGCCAGAAAAATACACAAAATTACAAAGCAGTGACTGGATCTTTGTAAATATTCAACTTTCATGACAAAAGCTGGAACTTTATGAAAGCTTTGGGGGAAAATAATATTCTAGGCAATAGAGACCACTTCAGAAAGAAAACTATTACATTTTGGGAACCCCAGTAGAAAGAATTAAGTAGTGAGATGAGTTCAATATATTTGTTGTTAAAGCAGAAACATTTCAAGCACCATTACTTTTCCAATCCCTCCTGTTGCTATGTGAAATAACTTTGCCTCAAGAAGAAATCTGTGGTACCTTTTTTATGGTCATTATAGGTCTGGACAATTAATCGGATTTTAATCTCAACTACAATCTGGGTTTCCAACGATGATAAAAATAAAAGGGTGTGATTATTTTTCTCTCTGCAGTTTCCTCTCCTGCTGTCTTCAGCTGCTAATCGAGCGTCTCTGGCGTTGCAGCGCTGTGCTGTAAACTCCTCCCACAGCCGCTTTGCTTTCATTCAGACACTGCTGCCAACTTGGAGACTTTCTCGCTAAATCTGGAGACTTTTTTTGTTAAAAGCGACAAATCTAGCAGCTTTTACTGGAGTTATTAGAGACTTTTCTGGTGTTGTGGCGACTGACTTGAAGGCACATATTGTTCTGCAGTTACTGTAAGGAAGGAGCAGCGGGAGCCTCTCCCGTCCTAAAGCACTCCCAGGCGGCCAGTCTCAGTCGGCTCCGGCTGCAGGTCCATGTAGAATAACTGCAGTAGGTTGTGGAAGTTCACCTAAACATAGTTTATACCATTGTCATGGACAACTGGCTGCATTATTTTCCTATACATAGTTCGGCCAGTTAAACACTGTAATATCCCTCTGTTACCGGGGCGTTACCATAGCAACGCGTTAATCAGCTGGTTCAGATCAGCCGTCTTTTAACAGGTGAATGAGAGAAACGCGCTGCAGCCTGACAGCGGTTGTTTGGCATAAAACGTACATCCAGGCCAACGTAAAATAGTTCCTATATAAGCGGTAAAAGCAGATTAAACAACTTGGAACCGTCCATTAGACGGTTATAATGTACGACACGGAGTCTAGAACACCACGACGCGCAGCGTTGTTTAAAAATACTGGATGATTGTGTTAAATAATCGCGATCTCAATTTCAGTGAAAAATAATCGTGATTATATTTTTGTCATAATCGAGCAGCTGTATGTCATTATCCTGTTGAAGTGATTTAGTTTTAATCTTCAGCTCTTCTCTTGCACATGGAATTGTTTACTTGAAGAATTTGCTGATTCATTCTCTCTCCTGATGTAGAAATGTCTTTTTTGCAACACAATCCCAAAGTATGATCAACCCACTCCCGTGCCGAACAACTAGATCGGAGTCTTTGTCCTGAAAATTTGCATAGATTTTTCCATCAACACACATTATCTCAGTGTGACTAAATTACTTTGTCCACAGTACCAGTGACGCCCAGTTGCCGGTGTCTGGGACTTTTTCCATGGATATCAGACCTCTATAGCTGCTGCTGCACCAGAACTAGTCTGATATGTTCCTAAAAGTCTTTACAGTCAAATGACAAATTTAGCAGCGATTTCCATCCTGCATGTTCCTGTTTAGTGGACTTAGACAGATATCTGACAATTAACCCAAAAGATTGATCACAAACTGAACCAAATCGTGTTAAATTGTACTAAATAGTAACAATGAAAATAGTTCAGTGTTAAATCTGTAAGTTTAGATATTATTAGAGATCAATTCATCTCATTTCACACCAACAAACCTTTACCTAAATAAGTCCAATGAAACTTTAGTGTTACCCAGTTAAGAGAAACCGTTTAAGTCAAATCTGCTCTACAAACACACACACACACACACACACACACACACACACGCTGACGCTGGATGCATTTTCTTTGTAAAACATGCAGTCAGACTGCTGTTGGCGCAGCTGCAGAAACGCGCAGCTCCAACAGTGTTTAAATGACGCAAACATAGGAAACTGACCGCCTTAAGTGTCTAAACGGTGCAAATAAATTAGGAATTAAAAGGTTTAAACTGTTTCCACGCGTGGGTGTGAACTTCCCACGCTGCGCAGCAAAGCTCTGCCGCCGTTTAATGTAAAGAAAACTGGGATAAATGTGGAGATGACGCCTGAAAACGTCCACAACCAACACCAGGAAAGCATCAGGTAAAGTTTACCTACCCATTTTCTCTTCCTGCTGCCGTGGAAAGTTTCCCTGAGACTAAAAAACACGGAGGAGGTGTGTGTGTCTGTCCACAGGTTGTCGCGCGGACTGGACGTCCTGAGGAGTCCGGGAGGGGATGTGGCGATCCAAAGCTGGATCAGACCTTTTAATCCAAGCCTCTTCGTGGGATCTACGTGCCATTTCTCATCCAGTGCGTGATGAAGAGCAAAAGCACAGCGAGTTCAGTTTCTCTGCTGGAAATCCGTGACTTCAGATTCATCCAATAAAGTGTAAATAAATCACTTCAAACTCTCAGACACCGTTTGATTTGATCAGTTTATCAATTAAAACTCTTTTAAATGACAAAAATGTTACATATGAAAAGTTTTAATATGTAAAAATCTCTTTTTTCAGGCTTTGCTTTTAATAAAAGACTTGACTAAAAAGCTGCTGATGGAGATATTTCCATCACTTCATTGGTGTGGTCGCAGGTGCAAGATGTGCTATCGATCCAAACTATATTAAAATCTCTTGCTGTAACCTGCACAGACCTTCTCAGGAACTCCATCCTGAGGCTGCAACCCACCACAAAATAGCAGAACACAGATAGCAGGAACATTAGGAGGTCTAATCCAGGGGTGCCCAAACTTTTAGCCTCCAAGGACCAAACTGAAATGAACAACTGAAAGTTATTTTAATTGTTGTTCAATAGAAAATACAGTTTATTGTTTTCTGATCTGGGCAAATTAAATGTTACATAAAACATCAAGACAGCAATAGAACAAAGAAGCCATAGTTAATTAATTACAGCCACTAAACTTTAACCAAGTGCAACGTGTCAACAACCAGAAACATGTGGAACAAGGCCAGTTGTTGTTACTTAGTGGAAAACATGAAGTTGATCTTCAGACATCACCAGTCTCTCCATGTTGGGTTGCACCTGGTTCATGTCAGTCAGGATCCCTCTGAGTCTGGTCTTATTGGGGTTCTTGACACTGAAAATGTATTTTCATCAAACTGTATAGAGCATTAATATAAACAATGACTTAAAGGTAGAGTATGTAAGATTTTCAATATTTTCAAAATAAATAAACTAAAAAAAAAAACCAACAACCATAATTAGTTTTTTTAAACATGTAGGTTCCAGTCTGTTCATATTTGATGCGTTATTAAATTACAAGTTTAATTTATGACAAAGACCCTTCTTTAATGTTTTCTGACCAGTAAAAAAAAAAAAAAAAAAGTACTTTTTTCCACCAGTAGGGGGAGTATAAACCCATTTATTGCAGAGCGGCTCTGAGCTGCAGCTCACAAGCGATTCCTGCCCTCATTGGAGCTGGCAAGGAGGAGGGGTAAGGGGTGAGTTTTGCTCATTACTGCCAACCTGTGGTCGTTTGTGGAGGTAGTTTTGTGGTTTTGCTCACGACCTGGTGGTGGAAAGAATCACCTTGAAATCTTACGTACTTTTTTACGTACGTAAAAGCCGATTTTGGCCCCACTTTGGGCACCCCTGGTCTCATCAATACAGAGCTCTAAAGCAACAAAAAGGCTTGAATGTACAGGAAGAAAACACTGTTTGGTGGTTTTTATGGTAAAGAAAAACCCCTAAAGGAGCCGTCTTTAGAGAGGATGTATCGTTATCCAAGTCCACCATCAGACTCCTCAGAGATTCCCCCTCCAGGTGGAACATTTCATGTCTCCAGACCAGTTTGGATGTAAACTGGGATCAGCTGGATGTTAAAGTGTAACAAATGCACTGAAGTTTCCTGTTCATGCTTCACCCAAAGCAAACCTTAAACACAGAATATTCAGGTTGTTTCATCTGCGAATAAAGAAAAACATCACAAAGGAGCTAAAAGATGAAAACCATAGAAGTTCGGCTGATCGTGGAACTATGGACAAAACAAACACTCAGTAAAATGTTACATGGAAATATTAGAGGGGAGTAGATGGACTAAATCTACCTAAAATCAACACTGAAAATCAGGTTTTATTCACACTTTTAATCATTTAATTATAAATAAAACTTCGCCTGCAAGACATCTTCCAGTTTAAAACCAGAAATAAAGCAGCAGGTCAGACTGGGAGCGCTGTGGTTCAGACATAAAACCACCCCAGTGCATCAGAAGCAGCCATGTTTTACTGCTTCAACCAGCGTGGAGCTCCTCCCAGCGAGGCGGCGAGGAGCTCCGCCTACAGCTTCAGAGGGATGACCGGCCAGTATCTGGGCTGCTTCAGGTCACAGTTCCGGTCAAACGTCAGCTGCATGGCCGCCTCCATGGCGAGGATCTTGGCGGCGTCCTTGCCGTAGAGCTTCTTCATCTCGGCCGCGCGTCTCTCGCCGGGCCGCTCAGAGGGAGGAGCGCCGCTGCTCCGCCAGGCGGTGCCGTGCAGGTCGTGGTCGGCGGGGACGTAGCGCTCGTGTTGCTCCGCCTCCATCTGCTGCTGCCTCTCTGGAAAACGGCGAGCATCCATCAGAAGGATCGTTAGTCGCGAAGCGGAGGTGGAAACTGGAAACGGAGGACTTACTCAGCTCCTCTCGGTGTCGCTCTGTCTGGGCGAAGTACTGCCGAAGCTCCTCGCTGATCTCCATGTTGCTGATGTCACACTCGATCTCGCCGTCCGAGCTGCTCTCCTCGCCGTGCCAGTCGGCGTAGCGCTGGTTTCTGCCGGGACGCTCCTCCTGCCAGCAGGAGGGAGCGGAAGCAGCATCCAGAGCTTTCCGGTAGGCCCGCCGGTGTCTGTGGAGCCAAGACATGGCCTGGTGGTAGTGCTGCCAGTAGCGGCTGTAGGCGGGGCTGGAAAACCACGACATCACGCCGCCGATGTCCGCCTGCAGAGGAAACACGTCAGAACATTCACTTTACAGAGATTACATTAGATAGATATAGATACATATAATGAATAGATACATAGAATGAATAGATACATAGAATGAAGATAGATATAGATACATAGAATGAAGATAGATATAGATACATAGAATGAATAGATACATAGAATGAATAGATATAGATACATGGAATGAATAGATATAGATACATAGAATGAATAGATATAGATACATAGAATGAAGATAGATATAGATACATAGAATGGAGATAGATACATAGAATGAATAGATACATAGAATGAATAGATAGATATAGATACATAGAATGGAGATAGATACATATAATGAATAGATACATAGAATGAATAGATAGATATAGATACATAGAATGAAGATAGATATAGATACATAGAATGAAGATAGATATAGATACATAGAATGAATAGATACATAGAATGAATAGATATAGATACATAGAATGAATAGATATAGATACATAGAATGAAGATAGATATAGATACATAGAATGGAGATAGATACATAGAATGAATAGATACATAGAATGAATAGATACATAGAATGAATAGATAGATATAGATACATAGAATGGAGATAGATACATACAATGAATAGATACATAGAATGAATAGATAGATATAGATACATAGAATGGAGATAGATACATATAATGAATAGATATAGATACATAGAATGAATAGATATAGATACATAGAATGAAGATAGATATAGATACATAGAATGGAGATAGATACATAGAATGAATAGATAGATATAGATACATAGAATGGAGATAGATACATATAATGAATAGATATAGATACATAGAATGAATAGATAGATATAGATACATAGAATGAATAGATATAGATACATAGAATAGATATAGATACATAGAATGAATAGATATAGATACATAGAATGAATAGATATAGCTACATAGAATGAATAGATATAGATACATGGAATGAATAGATAGATATAGATACATAGAATGAATAGATATAGATACATAGAATAGATATAGATACATAGAATGAATAGATATAGATACATAGAATGAATAGATATAGCTACATAGAATGAATAGATATAGATACATAGAATGAATAGATATAGCTACATAGAATGAATAGATATAGATACATGGAATGAATAGATAGATATAGATACATAGAATGAATAGATATAGATACATAGAATGAATAAATAGATATAGATACATAGAATGGAGATAGATACATAGAATGAATAGATATAGATAGAATGAATAGATATAGATACATAGAATGAATAGATATAGATACATAGAATGAACAGATATAGATACATGGAATGAATAGATATACATTACATAGAATTAATAGATAGAAATATATACCTAAAATAGAGACAGACAGACAGATATCTCTTTGTTTCAGACAAAATAACACAATTTAATCAACAGGTTAAAAGCAGCAGTTATTAAAGCATCTGAAAAGAAGCAGGATGAAGTGATGACATTCTCGTCAACTTGTGTGGGAATCAGCAGTTTGTTTCACTTCTTAATTTAGTTACATATGATGAAAGGCTGCACGGTGGGATAGTGGAGCCACTGTGGCTTCACAGCAAGAAGGCCGCTGGTTCGATCCTCGGCTGGGGCGAGGTTTGGACAGTGTGCAGTTTGCATGTTCTCTCCTACCGTGATTGGCTGAAGTAGCTAAATCGCCCCTAGATGTCTTTATGTGGCGGCGCGATGGACTGGCCAGCTGTCCAGGGTGTACCTCACCGCTCATCTGGGACAGGCTGCAGCTCCCTGAACTGGATTAAGCGGTTAGGAAATGAATGATTGATGGAGAAAAAAAAGATCTAATATACGAGGATAAATCTCTTGAGCAGCACAAAAATCACTTACTTGAAACTCTTCTTGTTAAGAGCCATCATAATACAAGAAATAAAAACCATACAGCGAACCTGGCGGTATATTAATTACATGAATGATTCTGGGTTTAGTGTTGAGAAACGAGCTGTTTGAGCTCCACAGCGAAGCGGGAACTTATCCCGGGTGAGAGGAAGGTACACCTAGGAGCCGTCGCCAGTCCATCGCAGGGCAGCTGTTTGAACTTGTCAAGTCTTTCGGAAGTAGTATTTTGTTAAAATGTTGTTTTTATTTTCACTTTTGTGTCTGAGCTTGCAGTTGTGTTCATATTTATTCATTACAGAAGAAAAAAAACAGCTGCCTTTAAAATAAGCTGAAATGAACTAAAGTAATAATAAATAAGAATTTTATCAAAAATCATGACATTTTTTTCTAATTCTGGTTCAATAGAAATATTTTTTTTTAGAAACCAACAAATAAGATCATTTATTCCATATTCCATCAGTCATAAAGTAATATTTAGTTGAACAATCCTTTAATGTTTCCGCTCCAGTCAGGTGTTTTCTGTTCCTCTCAGTCAGACTTCTGCACCTGTTGACAGGTATTTTGTCCCACTGTTCTACAGGAAAGTCTCTAATTTGTCCAGGACACAATTGTTTGTTTGTTTGTTTTTTCTTTCTTCAACTTAATTAAATAAAAAAAAAAAACAGTGTCTTATATTACTAAATTATATTTTTGCACATTTTTATTTATTGTTCCTTTTTCAAGTCTCCAGTTATTTGAGTGACTGTTGTAAATTCAACCTTTTCTTTAATGAAAGGAGATGAAGACATATGAGCACAACTGTATGTGAGGAGGACAGTAAACATCTAAAAGGATTTCAAAATGCAATGAAATTGAGAAAAACAGTTATTTTATTTCTAATTTCCTTCAAAGTTAAAGAAACAAACTTAAAAAAAAAAAAATCTTATAGATTTACCTAGCAAAAAAAAAATAAAAATCCCAATCTTGGTAAAAACAAACATCCAAAAAGCATTTTATAAAACAACAACTGAACAAACTTACCAAATTTAATACAATGAAAAAGCTACTTAAGCGCTGCTTAAAAAAAAAAGTCATATATATATATATATATATATATATATATATATATATATATATATATATATATATATATATATGACTTATATGTATATATATATGACTTTTTTTTTAAAGCTGCGCTTAAGTAGCTATATATATATATATATATATATATATATATATTTATGTTACTTTCTAATAAATCAAATCCATCCTAATACATCCTAATACATCCTGCAGGATCCAGGCTTTTCATCACTTCCCTGCAGGTTCTAGTCCAACTCTCTTGTTTTATTTCATTCTTTTGCTGCTACCTTACGTCGTAATCTGAAGACAGAAGCATTGTTGAGTTATAAAAGTAAGTTTTCTTACCATGACTGGTTGTGTGTCGCCAGCAGAACCGTCTCTATCTGCTGTCTGGAAAAACAAAACAATGTAAACATCAACAGCGTGGTCAATAACAAGCTACATTCTGTGTTTTTACAGGAAGTACAGACATCTTTTATTTAAAACTGCTGTTAAATTTTCCAGAACAAAGCCAGAGTATAAACCTGAGATGAGATACGCATATATTTATGTCATTTAAACTTGTTTTACAGGAAAATGTTTGGTATAAAGAGATATTTACCTCCTCGGTGTCCATGCGGCTCAGGTTTCTTCTTCGGCGGAAATTTCCCAGCAGGCTTTTGGATGCGAGGGGAAAACAAAGGCTGGTTGTGTGGCGCCCTCTGGTGGCTACTGGGTGGAACTGCATAATAAAATGAAATGGAAAAATACTTTATTAATCCTACAAAGGGAAATTTATTACTGTAACAGATAATAATTAACTAGAACAATTAACTTGTTCCGGATGGCTGCTGGCAGGAGCCTGAAGAAGCCTCTCACTGAACACACTTTGTTGTTTCATCACTGTGTTGTGGAAAGGGTGTGAAGAATCCTCCATCATCTTCATCAGCTTGTGCAGCATTCTTCTTTGGACAATCAGCTCCAGCGGCTCCAGAGTTACTCCAAGCACAGAAGCAGCTTTCTGGATCAGTTTGTTGATTGTCTTAATTAAATCCAAACAGCAGTATACTGTTGACTGAGGCACGGAAAATTAAATGGCATTTATCTGTGAAAGCTTTAATGTTATTAAAGGCAACTTCGATTATTTATTTTCCTCATACAGTTGTGTTCATATGTATTCATCCCCTTTCATTAAAGAAAAGGCTGAATTTACAACAATAACTGGAGACTTAAAAAAGGAACAATAAATACAAATGTGCAAAAATTATAATTTGGTAATATAAGAAAGCAAAAAACAAACAAACAAACAAACAAATGTGCCCTGGACAAATTAGAGCACTTTTCTGTTGAACAGTGGGACAAAATACCTGTCAACAGGTGCAGAAGTCTGACTGAGAGGAACAGAAAACACCTGACTGGAGCGGAAACATTAAAGGATTGTTCAACTAAATATTACTTTATGACTGATGGAATATGGAATAAATTATCTTATTTGTTTGCTTTCCAGAATTAGAAAATAATGTAATGATTTTCATCAAATTTTTATTTATTATTACTTTAGTCACTTACAGCTTATTTTACAGGCAGCTGTTTTTTCCCCTTCTTTTATGAATAAATATGAACACAACTGTTGGTGGTCCACTATTTTTTATTTTTTTTTATTTTATAAGAACTTCTCAGGGAACAATTTTTTTTCTTTATTTATCTCAAACACAAACACCACATTTGTGTAACATTATACATTGTTTGAGAAGTAGCAGAAAGAAGCCCAAGGCTTATTTAAATACTACTCCTTATCTACAGTCTTTAATTTACACAGTTATATGGCTTTATACACAGTTTACATCCTAAAAGTCATGAGTCAGAAGGCAAAATTTAAAGTAGCAAAATAAATGATGAATTTTCTTCTTTTTTATATTTATCCAAGAACAATTTCTTTTAAATTTTTTTTCAACTGAATAATATTATTACATAATTTTAAATCATCACTTAGTCCATGAAAGACTGAGACTCCTCCTGCTTCGACGTTTTAAGCAAAAGGTTTGTGTTGGTGCTTCAGACTGCGTCTCACCAGGTTAACAACTTTTTCATCTCAACATGGTGTGATGGGAATTAAATGTAGGAACAGAAACTGGTCATCTTTTTATTTTAACACAAATACTTTATTTTCTTTTACAGATTTTCAAAAATAGCGTCCAGGGTTTACCTTTCTATTTTAAAGAACATTTCACAGTATTGGGGAGATGGGAACAAGTTTCCTCTGGCTTTTCTTTAGCTTGAAGCTAGTGAGGAGTTTTAATATTCAAAGTGAAGCCGAGGAAAACAACATTTGACCTCCATGATGGGAAACCTAACGGGTGTCTCCTTGTTATTTGCTAAATTTGAATCTGTTCTGTGTATTTCTCAGGTTTTTTACTCCTGTTTCTGTTTACATAAAAGACAAGAATCATAAAAGAACATGCACTGCTTAAATCCTGCAACATGATAAATTCATTTCAATAGTTACATGAAAGGTGTGCAGACGTCAGGATTTAACATTTTAGGCACATAACTGTTTGTTTCTGCGGTTTTGGCTTAAATGCAGCGGAGATCTGCTAAATGAAGCCAACGTGTTCCACCGTATGAGTGAGGACATGTTGAGGAACAGCGTGTAAAGCAGAATACTTGTGCACAGTTAAAGCTGTGAGACACGTTAGACTCTATGTGGGTCATGCTTTGGCTCGAGGCTTCAAGCTTTCAAAAGGAACGCAAAAAGACAACTTTTCAAAATGTATTTCCTCCTTTTTGATGTTAAAATATGTGTTAACATTGTAATGCTCATGTTTTGAGGAGCCAAATTCACTCCTTAACTACTAATGCAGAGTAAGTTTCCACACTGAGGGTATAAATGACAGAGGGAGAGAATAGAAACCACTCCACCTTATCTATCTGTCCGTCTGTTTGTCTGACTTTGTTTCCCATGATGACACATGTAAGGGAACATTATCATCCACAGCCTTTGTTTGTATTAACTGTTAGGTAGCCTAAATTAGAAGGAAATAACCAGACATATAAACATAGATTTGATGTGATTCTGCTGTATTTTGGAGTTTATGCACATAAAGTATAAAACATTGTGTTCATTTGAGGCCTGTTGGAATGTGCAGAACACAGGAAGGTTGTGAAAGAGTTTTCTCTGAAGTTTATCTGATTCATGTCACTTATATCTTTAGTTAGAAGTGCAGGTGTTTTATGTCTAGACGCAGCTCAGCTTTGCAGGATTCTCTGTGATCTGCCCGGCGACTATAACGTGTAATCTTGTGTTACTTCTGCATCAGAGCTCTCTCCACCATGGTGTGAATAAAAAAAACCAACAAAGACAGCTTTGATTTGGCATCATTTATTCTCATCCACAAAGATTTTCCAGAACACATATAGTTATAAACTATCTTCATTTGGTTTCAGATGGAATTTATTTTATATTTGTGGCCAAACTTGGTTTAAAAGTCATGTTTATCTCTTTGGAAAACTCAAAACATTTGACTTCTATTTCCTTTATTTCTGTAAAAAATCGATCATGTGTGCACATTTACATGACATTCTTGCCAAAGTAAGCTAATAACAGTACAGAACTTAAAGTAAATGTTTGTTAGTTGCACCTCACCACCGACATGAAACTGTGACCAAAACTTGAATGCACGCATTAAAACAGCATCTGTGTTTTCAGACAACTGACTCGCAGGAGATCTTGACCTACTTTCATTCACCCTTTCCGTTTGTTGACTGTGTTGCAGAGTTCAAGTTTAAATTTACCACTGTGACCACTCGTATCATCCGGCCCTGAGAGCTGCCACAATGCAGGCCTATATGCATGCATCTACATATCTGCCTTTTGTAAGTCTACATAAAGCCTGTATGTTCTTGGCATAGATGAAGTCAGAGATAATGTGTCACAAGTAAAACCTACAGCGAGGTCTTGTTTCACCACGACGACCCTGGTGGAGCCTCTGAGGACCTCAGGGCTCCAGATGCAGCTGAAGAAAAGAGAAAAGAGCTTTTTATCCTTTTTTATTTCTATTATTTATCTTTTTATTATTTATTTATTTATTTATTATTATTATTATTGTTCATTTATCTTTTTTATTTTTATTTTTTTATCTTTTTAATTTTTTTTTAGCTTTTTTTTTATAAAAGAAGAAAAAAGAAGCTTCGCTTTTATTAGCTTAGCGTTTAAATGGATCTTTTTTGTAGTTGTATTTTAGTCTTTTATTTATTTTTAGCCTCTTATTTTGTCCTGTTTAAGCACATTATTTCCATGTATCTTTTAAACTTCTGATTTTATCTGTTGTGGCTTTTTAGGTTTGAAATTTGTTTGAACTTTTGACTCCAGTGTTTTCCTCACTGGGACCCTTTGCCTGCAGTAATTGGCTGGGGTCCGACACTGCAGCCCTATGGCTGTGGTGGGGACCCGGCCTGCCATAATCATACTATTCCCTATGGTGATACCCACCGTACCCACCATGCAACAATTTCTTCTATTATATAAAGCACTTTGTGCTGCTTTTTGGCCAAAAATCTCTCTGAGAAGTGATCCATAAAACCAATTTAATCGTACTTTTGATATGTTTAAATTTCTTACATATCATGGGACCTGAGCTTAATCTTGGTTCAGTTTCACTCTTTTGTCATTAATGTTACATGTCTGGATGTCAAACCTTGGACGAGCTGCCTTGAACTCTGAATTTCCCCTCGGGGAAGAATAAAATATCTTTGATTTGATTGATTGATGTTAAAAGGATTTCTTATAACTGCAGAGACTGTTGTGAAAACCAGTGGAAGAGGACCAGAAACCACCCCAGTGTGCACCAGTGGGAACTTGGGCAGCGTTGTGTTTGTATCATGTAGGATCAGCACAGGAAGACACGGCAGTGGAGAGTGCTGCTTGTTGTACACAGAGACGTATTCCAACCACAAATGTGACTCCAGATTCAGACTGATAAACGTAAACCATACCGTCTTCATCCACCTGACGGGTTTAACCTCAGAAGACAGCGGGAACTACACCTGTGAATGTTCATATGGGAAGGGAACACACACTTTACATCTTAGTTTAACTGTGGACTGTAAGTCATTCAGCCACTTTTTATTAACAAAAACATGGATAAATATTCATTCTAACATATCACGGCTGACAGATTAAAGCCGTCATTTTGGATTGTTCTGCAGATGGAGACGACAGATTTTCTAGCCTGAAGTTTGTGGCTGTGGTTGCCGTGGTTACTGTTGCCATGACAGTTATCAGTGCTGCTGGACTAATGTGTTGCATCCTGAAAAGGAATAAAAGGTAAAAAAAAAACAAAAAAAAAACTCTTTTACGTTTACTTTAAACCAGCATTTTGTTCATCACATGATTCAGTCAAATTAGAATCATGAAATGACTGAATGTGAAGAGTGGGACCGTTTTTCTAAATGGTAAATAACCGTGTTGTGTACATGTACACACAGCAAGCTGGGCTGTCAACATTTCAACATGTAAAGGAGTTTCTCACAGGAAGTATCCACCTACTAATACAGATTTATACCAACAGAAGATGAACCGGGGGCACGCGAGATGAGGAGATCTGAAACTCTCGACACTGTGGTGAGCTCTGCTTGGTTCTCATTTACATGAAATGGCTGCGATAATTGGACAGACTTTGTACTTTTAACCACATTTAAGTCACAAAAGAGAACCTTTGGTTGGTTTTTGTAGGTCCAAAATGACTGCTACGCAAGGCTTCAGCGTCCAACCAGTGACGTTTACCAAACTCTGTCAAGCATGCCTCATGGTGCCAAGGCTGCACCGACTGGCATGGACGGTACAGAGTACGAGAACTGTACACGTCAGGAAATGGATGGAATAAAGTTTGATTCATCTCCAGTTTATGAAACTGTCTTAAATGAACTAGGAGCTGATTATGAGATAATTCATGACAGGCATGAGTGTTTTGGTTTGCTGTAGTAACACACTGATGGTAGTTTCATAAAGACAAAGATGATGTTTTAGTACTCATACTAAGCCAACTGTGTATGGACGGTGTTACATTTCATTTTGGAAGAAGTGGTCAGTGAGAGGAAAGTCTGGTTTCCCCTGCTTGGACTGCTGTCCCTTTGGACAGACCCTGGACAAGCAGCAAGAAGAGATGGATGAGGAATTTTTCGTTCTTTACAAATTCTTTTAGACCACTATTCCAAAACAATGTCCATGTACTCTTAACATTATTTCTCTAGTCATGCTCAAGTGTATTGGCATCCTCCCATTGAACAACTGTCACTAAAATCACTTGAAATTGACACAACTACAAACAAAAGGAGCAGGTGAAGAGTCAGGGCCGTGAACTTCGGGGCCTTCATTATGCAGTTAATGACCAGTTTCCAAGAGAGATCCTGGATCGGCGGAGAGTTTTGTTCCCTATCAGGAGAAAATCCATCGCCGAAGGAGCTCGCGCTGTCATCGCCGTGGATAAATTATTTATCAATGGACAGTTGTACCGCGACCCAAACATCACTACGTGGCTCTACTGACTTGTTGGTATGTTCCTTAATAATCTTAAATCTTAAATAAGTTATGCCATATTTGTTATACTGTGGTTTCAAAATAATTATCAGTATTTTCTCCACCCGTCTCTGCTACACCGTTCTCGTCACGGATGTTTCTTTTACATTATTTTCTTCCTTTGGCACGGTCACTTTTTTCTCTTTTCACTTTTCTTTGTTTGAACCCTTTCACTTTTATCAGTAATGTCACCTACTTCTCTATTTATATGTTTCATGGCGCACGCACAAGATTAAACATCGGACACAGCGTTATGCATGATTCACACATAAACTCACAGTTCAGTATGAGGAAAGCACACATAGAGACACTTAACGCGCAGATCCAGGTACTGCACACAGCTGACAGGCGCACAAGCAGCGGGTTACACACAGACACACGCTGTAATAATATGCACACAACCTCCATCTCTGCTGGTGTATGGATACACTGAGGTTTGTAATATGCAGATAGTCTTCGTTTTTGTTGGTTTATGGATGCACTGAGGTTTGTCTCTTGGAATGTGCGTGGAGCTGGTACAAGAGAGAAGAGTTAAAAATTCTTAATCAGATGCGTGAAATGAAGGTACACATCGTTCTCCTGCAGGAGACTCATTTATCTAATTCAACAATAAATCTTTCAACGGACCAGTTTCCACATGTTTACTCAGCTTGCTATAATTCCAGACAAAGAGGAGTAGCCACTCTTATTAATAAAAGTTTAAAATTTGACATTGATCAAACAATCACAGATCCAGAAGGCAGATTTTTAATAGTTACATTATCTATTCAAAATGTTAAGTTAACTATTGCAAATGTTTATGGCCCAAATGTTGATGACTCCTCCTTTTTTCACTCCCTCTTTACTTCGCTCTATGATCACTTAGATAACACAATCATTGTAGCAGGGGACTTAAATGTTATTCTTGACAAATACAGTTCATCAGGGAAGCATCGAGGTTGGAAATCAGCTGAAACGGTTAAACAGTACATGAAGGATTTTGGTCTTTGCGATGCATGGTGTTCTCATCACCCGACACTGAGAGAATACACTTTCTTCTCTTCAGTTCACCATACCTATTCTAGACTAGATTACTTCCTAATCAGCTGTTCACTCATGAGTGACATATCAGAGATAAAGATCCATCCCATAATCATCAGTGATCATGCACCTGTATCATTAACCCTTAGAAGTAAAAACTGTAAGCCAGCCACTAGAAACTGGAGATTTAATACATCATTACTTACAGATTCTGAGTTTATCAGTTACTTTAAAAGAGAATGGTCCCCATATCTAGAAAACAATAACAGACCAGAAACTTCAGCGTGTGTTCTGTGGGAAGCAGGAAAAGCAGTAATGAGAGGGAAAATAATATCCTTCTCTTCCCATAAGAAAAAGAAGGAAACTTTGAGAACATCAGAATTAGAACTCAGAATTAAATCACTAGAGGAAGCTTACCATGTCTCCCCAGAAGAACACACACTGAATGATATTAGAAAAGCCAAATTAGAACTTAATGAAATAATAGATAAAAGAACACAATTCATGGTGCAAAGACTTCGATTGGACAATTTTGAACATGGTAACAAATCTGGAAAGTTCCTGGCTAACCAACTAAAGGCAAATAAGGAGAAAACAACAATTTCCTCTATAAAAGATTCAGAAGGAAATATCAGCCATGATCCTGACATGATAAACAATACTTTCAAAGAATTTTACAAAGCATTATATTCATCACAAATAAATCCAACAGATGAGAATATTAACCAATTTCTTAGCAGCATCAATCTTCCTAAAATAAATCAGGAAAATAAAATGGCTCTAGATTCACCTATTTCAGTTCATGAGCTCCATGAAGCTCTCCACCGTATGCCAAATAATAAAGCACCGGGTCCAGATGGTTATCCAGCTGAATTCTACAAAGAATTCTGGACAACACTGGCTCCAACCTTATACAGCATGGTATTAGAAATAAAGGAAAAGCAAAAAATACCCTCCAATATGAACTTGGCGAATATTTCAGTCCTATTAAAACCAGGAAAGGACCCTACACTCCCATCCAGTTACCGTCCAATTTCATTAATAAACGTAGATCTCAAAATAATCAGCAAAGCTCTAGCCAGAAGGATAGAGAAAATAACCCCTTCCATTATTCACCCTGATCAAACAGGCTTTATAAAAGGTAGACATTCCTACACTAACATGCGCAGATTAATTAACATAATAGATTATTCAACTCTACACAATCTGAAGTCCACAGTTATATCTTTAGATGCAGAAAAAGCATTTGACCGTGTAAACTGGAAACTTTTATTTGCAACTTTAAAAGAATTTGGGTTTGGGTCATCATTTATTGACTGGATAAAAATATTATACAACAACCCAAATGCATGTGTGAAGACTAATGACAAAACTTCTCCAAACTTCTGCTTACAGAGAGGCACCAGACAGGGCTGCCCACTTTCTCCATCACTCTTTGCCATTTTTATTGAACCTCTGGCAGCTGCCATAAGACAAAACCCAGAAATCAAAGGAATTCAAGCTAAAAATATTGAACATAAAATTAGTCTTTACGCAGATGACATCTTACTTTTCCTTAACAACTCACAAACAACACTTTCTCAAACAATCACACTAATTAATACATTCTCTTCAATATCAGACTATTCTATTAACTGGTTAAAGACTACAGCAATGCCCATTAACTGTGACTTTAAAAACATATCTAACACCACTATACAGTCAGGAAATATTAGTTATTTAGGTATAATAATCTCTCCCAGACTAACCGAACTAATAAAGTTAAATCATGATCAGCTAATAAAAACAGTAGAGGATGACCTCTCAAGGTGGAACCGCTTGCCCATATCACTTATGGGGAGGGTTTCCACTGTTAAAATGATGGTTTTACCAAAAGTTAATTACCTTTTCTCAATGGTTCCCATCAGACCATCCTCCACTTGGTTTAAATCACTAGACTCCCACATATCCAGATTTCTCTGGAAAAACAAGCCATCCCGCATTAGTCTAAAAACTTTACAACAGACCAAAGACAGAGGTGGGTTGGACCTGCCAAATTTTAATCAATATTTCTTATGTAATAGGCTGCAATGCATCTCCAAGTGGCTTAATCCAAGTTCTTTGGATGAGCCATGGCTGGATGTTGAGCAAGCATTGTGTGAGGATTTAGTCATCTCTGATTTACCATTCATCAGCTCAACTGTCAAGTCATATAAGTGTTTTAAAAGCATTAACATCAGCTCCAGTTTAACGGCTTGGTGGGAATTCCTGAAAGTAACCAAGTCTGCGCTTATTCCATGTAAGCTCACACCGATCTGGAACAATCCTGACTTCCTGCAAAACAAAAAGATGATAAACTTCCCTCGGTGGAAGAATAAAGGAGTAAAGCAGTTAGAACATATAGTAGAAAATGGAAACTTTCTGCCATTTGATGCAATTTCTTCACGGTATGAATTCAGCAGCACCAAATTCTTAGAATACCACCAACTTAAATCTATCATAAGTAAGAAATACACCACTGATCAACTAAACTTACAGTTACCTATAAGGGTTGCAGAATTCCTAAATCTTAAGGCCCCGAAGCTACTATCCAAAATATACAGATTACTATTGAAGCTAGAAGATTCCATCTCTCTCCCAACATCTAAATGGGAAGCAGACTTATCCAGCAACTTCAATCAAAATGAATGGTCACAAATCTGCTTAAACACATTCAAAATGACTAAGAATTCAAGCATGCAATTAATACAATTCAAAATTCTACACAGAACTCATTATACGGGACACAGGATGTTCAAGATGGGTCTGTTACACTCACATATCTGTTCACACTGTACTGACAACATGATTGACAGCTACTACCATGCCTTATGGTCTTGTCCACCTGTCCAGAAATTCTGGCTCCAGGTATGTAAAGATCTGTCAGACTGGTTTAAATGTAATATCCCTGCAAACCCCAAATTGTGCCTATTGAGTCACTTAGGTGAAAATAACATAGGGTTTAATTTAGCAAAACCAATCCTCAGCAGCCTGTGCATTGCAAAGAAAACTATCCTTGTGAACTGGAAAAGCAAACAGAATCTGTGTATCCAGCAGTTTAGAAATCTGTTATTAGATTACATCAGCATGGAAATGATGTCTGCCTCCTCAAAGGATCAGTCAGTTGAATTTCACTCTCTCTGGTCTCCTGTGATCAGCTCAATCACTTAGTGTAGGGGTGAGAGTGTGACCTCATCCTGCTCGGGGCTGGGGAGTGGCTGGGTGGCTCAGGTGGCTATGGGTCTGGGGTGGAGCCCTGGACGGGGATCTTGGCTGCTTCATTACTGGGGGGGCTAGGTTTCCAGACCTGGCGGGAGGCCTTGGGTTGATCAATGGTTGGAGTTGCCTTTTGGCGGTGGGGCGAGGTCGCTGGCGGGGGCTGGATCGGCGGGTATTGGCTCCGTGACGGGTGGCCGTGCCGCTGTGGGGTGGGCGGGGTGCGGGTCCTGGGCTCCGGTGCCCGGGGCTGTCCCCTGCTTCTCGGGGATGGGGGGTCGGCCCTGCCGTGGGGGGGTTGGGCTGACCTGGACCTGCCGCTGCAGCGGGGGCGGGTCCGTGCCCTGGTGCCCGGCAGAGGGACCCGGGCCCAAGATAGTTGAGGATGGGGGGGTGCCTGTGTATATATGGGGTGTGTATGGAGGAGTGTAGTGGTACATGAATGTATGGGGGGTAGGGGTGCGTGTATGTGGGAGTGTGTTGAGGCATGTATGTGTGGGGGTGTATGTATGAGGGAGTGCGGTGGTGTATATGCGGGGTGTGTATAGAGGATTGTAGCGGTACATGAAGGTATAGGGGGTGAGGGGTGTGTGTATGCGGGAGTGTGTGAGGGGTGTTGGGGTGGAGGTTTAGGGGACTGTGATAGTACATGAGTGTGTGGGGTGTAGGAAGTGTGTGGTGGTTTATATGTGGGGGGTTTATGGGGAGTGTAGTGGAGCATGAGTTTGTGGGGGGTAGGGTTGTGTGTAAGGGGGAGTGTGTTAGGGCATGTAGGTGTGGGGGTGGAGGTTTTGGGGCGTGTGATAGTACATGATTGTGTGGGGGGTTGGGGTTGTGAATGAGGGAGTGGGTGTGTGTGTGTGTGTGTGTGTGTGTGTGTGTATGGGAAGGGGTAAGGGCTTGTGTGTGGATAATCTGGTGTTAAATGCATGGGAGATAGGGGTGTGTATATAGAGGAGTATTGAGATGCATGTGTATGGGGGGTAGTGGCCCGTGTGTAGGGGGGAGTGGGGGGGTGCATGTGTATGTAGGTGTATAGGGGGGTGAAGGGTCATGATTATGAAGGGGGTAGGACTTCAGTGAGAGAAGTGGGGAGTTGTAGTGGTTTGTTCTAGGGTAGGTGGAATGAGAAGGGGTGTTTTGTGATGGGCAGGGAGGTGAGTGGGATGTAGGGTTTTGGAGGTGGACTAATCTTTTGGCCGTGTATCTGTTAGAATGGGTGTGTATGTGTATAGATGTATGTGTGGGTCTGTAGGTGTGTGTGTGTGTGTAGATGTGTGTGTATACCAGGCTGATGGTGAGGGGGTGTGAATGTGTTGGTGTGTAAAGGAGAAGGGAATGCAACGTGTCTCTGGGTGGGGGCGTCTCCCAGGGGTGTGGGGGCGGTGGGCCCTTGGTCTGTCTCTCCTTCTCCCGCCCCTCCTCTTCTTTGCCCCCCCCCCCCCCCCCCCCCACTTTTGCATGTGGTTCGTTGGTGCCTTCTGGGGCCGGTGGCGGCTCCTTTATTGGGGTTGCTGAGGGCCCTGGTTGTTGGGGCAGCTGCCCTTGGCCTGTCCTGGCCTTCGGGGGCCCCGGGAATGGGGGACGTGCCTCGTGCCGCAGGTGGCTCATCTTCTTGAGGGAGGCGCGCTTCCCTTGGGACCTAAATCCCCGGACTCCCCTCCTTCCCTTCTTCCACCACACACAGGCGGAAGGTGGACACGTTGATCTGGATGGTGAAAGAGGCCATCAAGGTGGTTTCGATCGCTGCACCCAGCATCGGTTCACCTCCCAGTTTTAATTACACTTAGTCAACATAACACAAAAAACACACACTGACAACACATGGACATACTTTGGGGGGCGGGCCATGCAGTGTGCGGTGGGCGGGGCTGCTTTGGTGGTCCCGCTCCCAACATGATGTGGTTACTTCTTCCCAATTTTAATTGCAAACAACACACACTTCACAATCATTCATAAGCTGGGAGGGAGGGGGTGACAATGGGGTCCTGCCACGCCCCTATTTCTGGGGCTGTGCCGGAGGAGTTTGGGTGGGGGGGGGTGGTGCTGTTCAGGGGGCCTGGGTCTGGGCTGGCCTGGCGGGGGTGGGACTGCTGCTGGCCCTGGGTGGTGCTGGATCGGCTGCATGTGTGGAGTGGTGGGGGGGCATTGACAGGGGTGGGGGGTAGTTGTGGGGCCCTGATCGGGGCCCTCCTATCCCCTGCTCCCCCGGGGGTATCTCACAGGGGACACGTTGGGAAAGAAAGGTGAGGGCGTGCATGAGCCAATGGATGAAGTGGTGACTGAATGTTAGGGTAGAGGGGGGGTGGGGGGATCAGGGTGAAAGAATTTAGGAAAGTGGATGGCCGCTGGGATAGGGGGAGGGTGGGGGGGGTGTATGCAGATGGGTGGGGGTGCGTATGTGGGGTTATGTTGGTGGTACAGGGAAGTGATGGGGTGGGTGTACAATGAGGAGTGTGAATGTGGATAGAGGGGTGTAGGGAGGTGTGTGTGTGTGTGTGTAGAGTGGGGTATGCGTGTATGGAAGAATGGGTGATTATAGAGGGAGCAGGGATGTGTGTGTGAGGGGGTGTGTGTGTATAAAGAACGGGGGTAGGAGAGTGTGAGTTTGAGCGTGTGTAAGAGAATGGGTGTATAGGGTGTGTTTAAGGAGGAAGTGTGGATGCATGTGGGTGGGGGTAGGTGGGTGGGTGCATGTGTGTGTGTGTGTGTGTGTGCGTGTGTGTGTGTATGTGCACATGTGTGTGCGTATGTGTGTGTGCGTGTGTGTTTGTGTGCGTGGGTGCGTGGAGGGTCTTGGTGCTCGGGGAGCGCTGCTGGTGCACTGGGGTGCGGCCTGGCTGCCGCTCGGTGGCGGTCTGGGGATCCCGGCCCTCCGTCGGTGTGGGCTGGGCCCTCTGCCTGCGGGGGTGGGGGGTTGCTTCTGGGCTCTTGGGGCCGTGGGGCCCGCGCTCTGTCTGCCCTGGGTGGCCGGTGCCCGGCGGGGCCGGTCCTCGCTGGTCCGGGCCTGCTGGGGCCTGTTCCCCCTGACTGCGGGGGACTCTGGCTGGGACCCCCCTCTGCCTCCTCCTGGGTCGGTGCATGGCTGGCTCCGGGGTGGGGCGGTTGGGGTCTGCGCCTGGGGATGGCTGCCGATGGCCCTGGTCTCGGGGGTACTCCTGGCGTGCCTCTTGCCTTTGTGTGGGAAGGGTCACACTGGCATGATCACCTTTTCCGGAACACGTTCCACTCTGCATGTTCTGCATGTGACACAGTCACCGAGTCGTCACGCAGTTTTATTCACTAACAGCAGCTAGTTTTCTCATTTCTGTTTGTTTCTCATTTATATTTAACTTTTTAGATTCATAGTTTAGTTACTATGATCTAAAGTTGGCTTGTATGTGTATGTATATGTGTTAATACTGGCGAGTGCGTATATGTTTGTACGTATGTATGTGTGTGTATGTGTGTGCATAGAGGTGTGTGTGTAAATGTATGTATGTGTATATGTATATGTGTACATATGTATATATTTGTGTATATATATATATTATGTGTGTATACGTGTGTGT
Source organism: Telmatherina bonti (assembly GCF_933228915.1). NCBI lineage: Eukaryota > Metazoa > Chordata > Actinopteri > Atheriniformes > Telmatherinidae > Telmatherina > Telmatherina bonti. Next base: position 9,829,303 of record NC_136633.1, read on the forward strand.
ATATGTATGTGTATGTATGCGTGTGTATGTGTGTGTATATGTATGTGTGTATGTATACATCTGTAGGTTGTTTTCTTTCTTTTTGTTTTTGGGTTATTTTTTAGTTGTTGTTTTTTTCTCTCCCTTTTCTCTCCCTTTATCTCTTTCCCTTTTCTTATGAGGTGTTTCTTCTCCTTTCTCTTTCTGTCTTTTGTCTGTCCTCTCTGGTCCAGCAGTACAAACTCTACAATTCAAACAACAATACAAAATAAACATAGAAATAAAATAAAAAATCAGAAAGTCAAGGGGATCATTATATCTATAAAGCTTCCCTTGGCAGAGAAAATTTGCTCAGCAGAACACAGCATCCAGACCATCATTCTGCTTGCCTAAATGCTGGACAAGACAAAAAAAAAAAAAAGAAAAAAAAAAAAAAAGAAATTGACACATACATATATATATATATACATATATATACATATATTTATATATGTGTATATATATGTATATATATATATATATATATATATATATATATATATATATATATATATATATATATATATATATATATAAATAAAGTAATATATATTTGCATTAACTTATTTAGGAAACTTATTTATTCTTACTTTTTTCAGAATGACTGTTGCTGAATGCTGATATACTTGAGCACAACTGTATGAAGAGGAAATGTGATCTGTTAGAGGAATGTTCTGTTTTTCAATCTGGACCATTTTCTCCACTGTGGTATATTTTAATAATAAATGAAATATGAACTAAAGCAGTTATTATTGCGAATATGACTTGTATTATACACTGCTTTACTGCATCCCACCCTGAAACTGATACAGATCTAGTTGAGTCTCTACATGCTGCTTGTTTTTAGTTCTGGAAATCCATGTTGTTGAATTACTTAAATTAACCAAACTGATTAAATAATATCATAAAATAAGGGGGGCAGAGGGATTTTAGATATTTACATGTTGCTTTAGAAATGAATTTCTTCAATTTTCTATTTTTATTTTCTCTGTCTACACATAACTAACGCACCTGTCAGTGAGCATTTTGAAGATTCAATGCCAAATGGTCCTTTTAAAAGCTCCAGTTCAGTGGTTTATATTGTCTTTCAGAAAAAAAAGAAAAGAAAACCATGGTCTCAAATTTTAATAAGATGATCTAAAAGGAATAAATAAATAATATAATAAAGGAATAAAGGAAATAAAGGAATAAAGAATAATAATAATAATTTAAAAAAAAAAACTGTTAAGGAAAAGCTTTTAGTTCATATAAAATTCCTCATTTCCAAAGCAACAGAAGGCAGGAAACTAAAACTGATGTCCAGGCTTGTAATTTTATTTTACTTTCTTTTCTTTTAAGTACACACTTGGTGTGTAACTCCACACAATGCCTAATAAAAAAAACAAAAAAACAACAACCACTAAATAAAGCCAGAAACTGCAGATGTGGGGATGTGAGGTCTTGGTAATAATAATAATAATAATATACTAATAAATATAATAATATACAAGCATACAAGCAAAAATGATTGAAAGCAAACAGCAGCTCGGCGGCCATCATGGAAAGAAATACAGATGTGCTTGTAGGAGTTACCCTGCTCCAACACACCTGAATCAAATGAATGGCAGCAGGTTCCTGCAGAGCTGAGTTACATGTGGATGCGAGAGTTTAGTCATTTGGTTCAGGTGTAGGAAAGAAGGGATGCATCTAAAACACAGGTGTCGAACTCCAGTCCTCGAGGGCCGCTATCCTGCAGGTTCCTGTTGTCTCCATGCTCCAACACACTTGACTGAAATTAATAAATAGCTTGACGAGAAGTTTCTGGATCCATTTGGTTTGAATCAGCTGTGTTGATAGAAGTAAAGAACAAAAACCGCTTGAGGACTGGAGTTTGACTCCCCTGATCTGAAAGTTGCAGGATAGTCGCGCTCAAGGATCAAACTTGGGCATCTCTAGAAAACAGTGACTTTTAATGGCCAAGGTAACGGAGTAGGTTCAGGGGTGTGGCGGTCCCTCAAGATGTGGGTATACTCTCCATCTTTTGCCCTTAATAAAAAAAGTGGCAGCAAGCATCTGGTATTAGACATATAAACATCTTTATTATGTCTATGTTCAGGCTAACAATCATGTATCTGCTGGCTAACTGCACCATTGTGGATTTGGTGTCATTAACTGAGCTGCTGGTGGACGTACATTCATGGGAATGTTTGTAACTGTAAAAGCAGCATCACAGACGCTTTAGAAGTGGGTTTACTCAATGCTGTAGGTATACTCCGCGTATACCACTGAGGGTGGTTAAAGATGATACAGTTGTGCTCATATTTATTCATCCCCTTTCATTAAAGAAGGAAAAAAAAAACAGCTGCCTGTAAAATAAGCTGAAACTGACTAAAGTAATAATAAATAAAAATTTGATGAAAATCATGACATTATTTTCTAATTCTGGTTCAATAGACTTTTTTTTTTTTTTTTTAAAAAGCAAACAAATAAGATCATTTATTCCATATTCCATCAGTCATAAAGTAATATTTAGTTGAACAATCCTTTAATGTTTCCGCTCCAGTCAGGTGTTTTCTGTTCCTCTCAGTCAGACTTCTGCACCTGTTGACAGGTATTTTGTCCCACTGTTCAACAGAAAAGTGCTCTAATTTGTCCAGGACACAATTTGTTTGTTTGGTTTTTTTTTTTTGCTTTCTTCAACTCAATTAAATGGAAAAAACAGTGTCTTATATTACTAAATTATATTTTTTAAAATTTTGAGTTATTGTTCCTTTTTTAAGTCTCCAGTTATTTGAGTGACTGTTGTAAATTCAACCTTTTATTTAATGTAAGGGGATGAATACATATGAGCACAACTGTATGTTTCAATATTTTTGTTGATACCCTTCATACATGTATAAACTGCCTTGCAAAATCACTTTTAGATATTTGTACTTGTGCTGTAATAAGCGTGTCTGCACCTCTGAAAGCTAATCTGGTCTAAAAATGAACTCAAGGGAGGTTAAGTTCACTCTTTTTTGCAGAACAGGTTAGAACTTGTTATGTCAGTGGAGTTTTGTTATAGACTGCACACTTTTATGTCCTTCCACAACATCTCTACAGGAATAAAGTTGGGCCTTTTACTCAGTCATTCCATGACAGCACCATGTTTTTATTCATTTCATCGCTCTTTCAGTGTTAGCATACAAGCAGAATAGATATTTTACACATCTTTTTTAGGAGCCCTCACACCAGCTCATACCCCTGAGAACTGAAAATATGTGGCTTTGGTGGGTTGAACTTTAAATACAAGGTACGGATGCCTTCCATATACATGTGTGGCATGCACAGCTTGCAACTGTAGCATCGTAGCTAACAGCCAGTACAGCTTGCAACTGTAGCATCGTAGCTAACAGCCAATCTACTAACCAGCATGAGCACATGAGAACTTTCCTACATGTTGCAAAGATTTAGTTCATACAAAAACATATAATGTAAAATAATTTATTGTTTTTGCTTGAAATAGAAAATGAACATTTTCAGTGTTTTAGTCAAAATGTTGCGATGAATGTTTGATACTTGACAACTCCTCTCTTTTTTTCTCTTAATCAACAGACGTCATGTAGAAGCCACCTGTGAAAACCTTTAGTCAAGAACCAGATGCAGCAATGACACAGAATTATACTCACCACTTATAGCGTGAGAAAAAGATGTGGTGTTAAGCTTCGAGGTGCAGAGGATTTCCTCCCGTTTAGCCATTTATATTTTGTGCTTCCAAAAAAGGTATTGTGCAATAACTACTTCTTCTTTACCATATATGTATGTTATTGTTAAATTCATCCTTTTTTTTAGGTTAATAAGAGAGAAATATAATATACAAGCATAAAATCTGCATTTTCTACTTAACAAGTCTGGTCTTTATCATTTATGTAGCATATTGTTAAATTAATCTTGGTCTTTTCATTAACAGAAATGATCTGGGAGTCCCAGGTGAAAACCTTTGGTCAAGAACCAGAAGATACTCCAATATGCAGCAATGACACACAGGATTATATCATACTTATAGTGTGTAAAATCTACACAGAGAGGAGCCGAGGTGAAGAGTGTCGCCTGGTGTATCGCTACATGCAAGGCTTTAAACAAGGATGTGGCTCCAAGTTCACACTGGTGACAATAAATCAGACTGTGTTTCTCCATCTGGACAATTTAACACCAGGGGATAGTGGGATCTACAACTGTACGTGTACACGGCCTGATGGAACGAATAAAATACAGCTTAACATCACTGTGGAAGGTAAGGGATTGATTTAATAACTTTTATCAATACTGAGTGTAATATAGTTTTTGTAAGAAGTTGTCATCACTGCATATTATTTAAGAAATCTCACGCGCTTCTTTATGGGAAAGAAAAATGACTAAAAACGACCCGTGAGTTTGGATTAGACCAGTGAAATACAACTTATTTTTATTTTGCTAATAATGAATGTTTTTGTTACTCTTCTGTTTTTAGAACATGAAGAAGCTGATAAGTCTCCAGGAAAATCTTCATCTATCGGTTTAATTGGAGTGACTTTAATCATTATCCCAACTGGACTCATACTGGGAATTATCTACATCAGCCTTTGTTGTGGGTAAGAAGTTGTTCTCATTTTTCTGATTAATAGAATAAAATAAACCAGTTTGATGTCATTTTTTTTGTTACTTTTGACATAATAATAATAATAATCTGATATAAAAGTTAAGGAATATAAGCTGCAGAAAATGAATCTAAAATATGACATTAAGGAAAATGAAAATATTTTTTTAAATTTATGTCTTGAGTTTTTTTTTTATTTTTTAATCGCTAATATTTTAGATTCTTGTTTTTTTTTCCTTAAAACTGCGTGTGGGTACATATATGGATGTTTTATATATATATATATATATGTGTTTGTGTGTGTGTGTGTGTGTATACTGTGCAAATTACAGTTTTGTGTGTACAAAATAAATGACATAGTGTAATGATCAGTTTGTAAAAAGCTGTTTATTGTCCTGTTTTCTCTACAAAGAAAACCAGAACCTGTGATCGGACACGTCCAGTACAGCATGATGACCTCCACGGTAAAATGATGTTCCGACTTCATTCTGCATGCTTTTAATTTTACTTTTAAAAGACTTTTTCTATTGAACTTGACTGTATTTTTACAGAAAGCCGTGCAGACTGAGCGGTGCAACGTCGACATGAAGACAGAGATGGTGTCATATTCAACTGTGAAAAATGTTCATTTGTAAAACTGAAAATAAAAAAAAAGTTTCCTGAAGTGATTTTGCGCATTTATAGATTCCTTTTTTTTGTTTAGGCCATCTACAAAAACCACCTATAAAGTGTGTCCAGTTGTCTTTTTTATTGGATAAAAACATTTGCTGTTCAGAAGTCAAATCTTTCATGTGGTATTTCAACTGCATTTTATTTCCCAGCTGAAGTGAAATATTTGTTACAGTTAAAGAAAATATGTTTTTATTATTTATTCTTATAAAAGGAGGGAAGTCCCAACAGGCCAAACTTTTCAGACATAAAATGTTTATTCTAATCATGTCATTGCTGTTTGCTGAAACCAACCTCACTGAGGTATCTTGGCTTCTATTATACCTGAAAGAAAGAAAAACGTGCATGTTGGATTTCAAAGGAAACGGCGTCTTGTGTTTTAGACACTTATAAAAATAAATCATTGTTTACTGCAGACTATTCTGTTGTAAAATAAAAACATTAACTACGCATGCTGTTCATGCAGAGTGAAGTTGTGAAGCTTGGCACAGTTTTGTCATGAAGCAACACACACCTCTGATGAGAAAAGACACCACAAGACCACCTTCACGACGCCAAATTACAAGAAAACCTGAAGCTCTCCGTTGTGGTCGTACCTGGCAGTCAGTCATGTGACACTTCCACTGTAAAAATACTAACTTTTTGAGTTTTTTTTTTAAAAGCACAAACATTTTTTTCCCATCTTATTTTCTAACTCTTGGCTTCAACTTGACTGCAGGACAAGTCGAATGTCATGCAGATCCTCTAAGGGTGCCCCTCAGCTCTTATCGTAGCGAGAGCCGAGAGTCTGAGGTTGTGGTCGCAGGAAGTATAGAGGCGTTTGTAATCCAATCGGCATGTTTCAGTACGGCATACACAACCAGAAGCAGCCTATTGCTTTGATGGATACATGGAAACTTTACTTTGTTTTGCTTCTACCCTTTATATTTTGTGCTTCCAGAAAAGGTATTGTGCAATAACTTTATTACATCTTCTTTATCATTTATGTAGCATATTGTTAAATTAATCTTGGTCTTTTCATTAACAGAAATGATCTGGGAGTCCCAGGTGAAAACCATTGGTCAAGAACCAGACGATACTCCAATATGCAGCAATGACACACAGGATTATATCATACTTATAGTGTGTAAAATCTACACAGAGAGGAGCCGAGGTGAAGAGTGTCGCCTGGTGTATCGCTACATACAAGGCTTTAAACAAGGATGTGGCTCCAAGTTCACACTGGTGACAATAAATCAGACTGTGTTTCTCCATCTGGACAATTTATCACCAGGGGATAGTGGGATCTACAACTGTACGTGTACACGGCCTGATGGAACGAATAAAATACAGCTTAACATCACTGTGGAAGGTAAGGGATTGATTTAATAACTTTTATTTTTAACTATTTTGACAAAAATTAGATGTTTTTTCTAATTATAATGTTTATTTTTTAAATTAAAGAGAAGGAAAATGCCACCAGTTCTTCAAAAACATCTGATGGATTAACTCCAGTAATATTAGTTGGTGTGATTGTAGTCATGATCATAGCTGGAGTCATGCTGGCAGTCATCTACAGAAAATGTTGTCATCGGTAAGGAAGACATGAACATCACATGGAAAATGATTAAAATAACAGTAAAAAGTTTATAGGATAAAAAATATGTGTGTATATAACTTCATATTTCTGTACTGTGGATCATATGAAGTCATTAAATCAACATTAAAGCATCATAGACTGAGGAAACAAAGATCAGCATGTTAATGTCAAATTCTCAGGAAAACACAGCCGCTACATAAAAACATCATCACAACACCGCTTGATCCACCGCAGGATGCCGTCTATTAATATATCCAAGCTGTTTTAAATACATATAAACCAGTTAAAGTGGTTTCTCTGGTGGTTATACCTGCATATGTTATAAAAGTCGTGTAATTAAAAATCAGACCATCTGATCATATTGTAATGTTTGCATCTTATTCACCCAGCAGAAAACAAGAAGTACCCATCACTCAACCAGTCACGGTAATGTAAATAGATTACTGCTGGGATTACTGCACTTTTGTCTGCTCTTTATTTTAATGTGTATTTTTGTCATCTTTATGTTGTCCTGCAGGGAATGGAAACCATTGAGCCATACAGCATCTTCATGCAGAAGGAGAACGGACTCTATTTAACATCTATAATACACAACTTGCCAAATAATATGAATTAAAATGTGTCTGAAAACTTGGAGTTCTTTTGCCAGTTCTCAAGCTCAGTAATATACGTTTGTTTATATACAGGAAATGGTGTGTGAAATAGTAAATTAACAATCAAAAGATCAATCAAACATAACTCAAATGAATTAAATGTAAAACTCTATTGTACGTGAACTTTCTCAGTGTTTAGTGTATTTCATCTGGAAACATGACGGAAATAGATTACCTGACTCTTATTTTCTTGGCTTGTTGTTTAGAGTTTCCTCTCCTGCTTCTGACACAGGAGCCACAAAATAAAGATATTTGTTTTAGTACCAATAATGGATAGTTAGTGAGTTGTTGGTAATAGACAAGAAACCGCTTCATACTTTCAGGCGTGACTTCCTGTTTTCACCACACTTACCACATTGCCATCTCAGTTGCATGTGTGAAGATGCACCATGGTCACACTTTTACAGACGGCTTCAAAGAAAGGAAAGGAAACGAGTGAAAAAATGACGTTCTGGATTTACTGTTGTTTTTTTCTCTGGCTCTGATCGAAGTTTCTCCCTCCTGCTGTTTCTACTGATGTTGGCGAAATAAATATGAATGACATCTCTGTCTGTCTCTGTCTGTGTATTCTGCATTTATTACCCTTTTTAACATTTCTTCTTTACTAAACATGTCTGCTTGAAATATTTGAAGTTGTCTGCTCGAGCACTGAGGCACAGAAGGACACAATGATCAGAGGTTAAAAGTAAATTTGTGAAAAGTGGGAGCTCTTATTCAGCTAGATGCACTGCACCCAGTAGAAAAACTAGACTACAACGCCTTGATGATGATGTTTGAGACATTCTTTTAATGCAAAACCAAAAGTATTTCTTCACTGACCTAATCTAAGGTGCAGAATATAACAAAATCAAAGGTCAAAGACAAACATTTGACATATCATTTAAAGGGGTTCTATTATGCTATTTCTACAGTGTTTTAGTGATAAATGCTCATCAGACATATGAGGGGCACTGTGTTTTTTTTTATCACCTAAATGCAGTTGTTCAGTTCTCTATATTCAGTTTCCATGGCAACGAAAATGATTGGTTTTAAAGTTTTTTCTACTTTAAAATTTTAGTGACGTCCCGGAGGAGGGACTCAGTGATTGGTCATCTTTTCTAGGTCAGCGGTTCTCCACCTTTTTGCAACACAACAGCCACGTACTACTTAACCACTACAAAGTATTTTTGGTTAAGAAAAAACATGAAATACGACACTTTCTCATTTGTGTTTGGTTGGTTAAAAGTTTAACCGTGCAAAACGATGGAAATCTCTACGACGCTTCAACCTGGACTCTATTGTTTGCGTTGTCAAGGCGACAGTGACTGACTAATATGCTTTGGCTCGTAACGGATGGGGTTCAATTCATGTTGGAATATGGGATTTTGGGAGGAATGAAATGGTGTAAATCTAAATGTAAATTCAGTTTATGAATGTATACTTACATTGGATGAAATATGTAAAATATTTATAAAGTATTGTTAATGTGAATGCCCATGGGGCATTATTGAGTTCCTGTTCTATATTTCTTTTTATTAATGTGAATGTGAACGCTTTTTCCAAGTTGCAACTAAGAGTACCAGTGGCGAAGTTAGTAAGTAAGTATGCTTCAATACAAAAATGAATGGGTTCAATCCTGATGTGGCGCCGTTAAAAAAAATGTCACTTGTACTTTTTTTTTCAATTTCAATCATTAATAGTTCAATAAATGGGCATTCACAGTTGCTATTATTTCAATAATAGCTGTTTCTAGTTATTATTATATATTATTCCACCAATTTTTGCCGTGCTACTAGTCCTGCACCGTTTAAGTCACTTCAATCATTCACATCTTAAACTGTGCAGCTCCTTCAGGACATGTGTGCTACGATTTTATTTTATTTTAAATCTTCGTAGTTTTTGAGATATTTAGCATTTTGTAAAAATAAATTCAGCTTTGTGATTGGATGAAAGTCCTTCAAACCCAATGCGGATTGGACGTTGAAAAAATTCAGCTCGGCGATTGGTCAGTTTTTGCATATTAAGCTGAAAACATCTTCAATGGGGGTTTGGAGCTCTGCACCGGTTTGCAGTGTCAAAGCATGGTTTTTAAATGAAGTAGTTTTTATTGCATGTGTTTTTATCTTTGCTGTGCCACTAACCCCACCCTGGAGGCCTGTCGCATAACAACTAATTGTTAAGTGGGAACACCTGTGAGTGGCTGGGTAGACACTTTAAAAGCGCAACAGGTGTGAGAGAAGAGAGTAGAAAAGAAGCAGAAGAGCACAGGACAAGGAAGTGGACAGAGCTCCTGAAAATGGAAGATGGCGATGGCGATGATGGCGACGATGACGGCAACGATGGCGATGATGGTGACGATGACGGCAACGATGGCGATGATGGCGACGATGACGGCAACGATGGCGATGATGGTGACGATGACGGCAACGATGGCGACGATGACGATGACAGCGACGACGGCGATTGCTATGATGATGATGACGACGACGACGACGACGACTACAACGAGGAAGGGACCACTGAGAGGCCAGTGACGACTAGTCCCACCACGGCTTGGTGGTGGCGAGGCAGAGTCTGAAGTGCAGCAGCCGGTCTGGACCCTAAGGTGCAGCTACTCAGTCCTGGGCCTACGGATACTCCTGGCCCAGGACCAAGCGTGAGTAAAATGGCTGAGTTTAGTTTAAACTGTTTTTTATTGAGACTTAGTGTGGTTGACTCTGCTCCCCCTGATTTTTAAAAGAACCAAGGTGGCCAGGAGGACCCTTCTTTATCACCTGTTTTTATTTTCTTTCTTTATTTTATTTTAACATGAATTGAAGTACCCCCAGGAGTACACGAACCCCCATTTGAGGAACAGTGCTCAAGGATATGCAATGTTAGAAGAAAAGAAAAACGAGAAGAAAAGCCACGCCCACCTTCACTGCTCAGAACAACTCCTTCTAGCAGTTGACCAATCAGACGCAGCCTGCAGGACAGAGGGCGGAGCTTTCTCTGTTGGCTTGTGTTTGGCAGAAGCTGATCTGAAAGGATTTCTTATTCTTCTGGACTTGCATATTAAAATATATTAGACTGAAATGTGCAGAATAGAGCCACTTTAAAACTGTATTTTGATTGATATTTAAAATACTTATTAAAATAAAATGTTTGTTTTTTTTTCATTTATCGTACAGTAATCCATTTCTTCTACTTACAAAATGTAGTTTGACATAAATGGCAGCTGCTAAATTTGTGCCCACATTTTGCCTGATTAGATAAACAACTGTGTGTAGAGTGAAAACCCACTGAGCTATAAAACTACAGTAGGTTACTGTCTTTATTTGATCGGAGTTTGGGCATCATTTAGGATAAGCTAAGCCTTCTAATGTACACATAATAAGATGTAACATAGCACATGTACTCAATGAAGTAATTACCTGTGCATTCATTTACTACAGGTAACTCAATTTAAATAATTTGGAATCAACATTTGGAAACTCCAAAAGCCAAATGAGTTCCAGCTCTGCAGAGCACTTCCTCTGGTCTGCAGATAAAAAAACAGTAAAATATGAAGAAGAGCAGACGTGATGCACAAAGCACACACCGCTGGTTTCATATCAGTTATTTGGATTTCCCACTAACACATTGTATTCATGACAGCTGAATGCCAAAGCCTAAACCTAAACTTGGGTTCATTCTTACAAAACTGTAAAGAGATTTTTTAAAAAAGAAATAAAGCAGTGAATGAATCTGTGACTGACTTAAAGAGACGTTTCTGTAAAACATCAGGTTCCTCCATCTAAGACGACCTCATATGTAGGCTACAGTATGTGGTATTTTCAGGAAATGCAGTACAGAGTTAAGCTCACGTCTTCAGGTTTTCCCTCGCATGTTTTTGTTTGCTCATCATTTACATGATCTAACCTCAAACGGTGAAACCCATTCTTGCTAAATGTTGCCGGATACTCAGAGAACATGTAAAGTCTCAGTTCATTCGACCATTTTGAGCATTTCAGTTTCAGATTTGATGCGTTCCCATTCTGTATTCTCGTATTTACTTTTTGTTCAACCTTTGAGGCGTTCTCATATGAAAGTGATGGTCATGTTGTCACACTTCCTTTTAGGTTTGCATTTTGCAGTTGAGAGCGGCAACTCTGCAGCAGCTCTGTTGCATCTTGACTGGTTTGAACATTTGGAAACTTGCAAACTCTGACTCTCACAAAGAAACTCAGGAAGGAGACAAATGTTACTCCAGAATGCTCCAATGAAACACATTACAAACAAATATTCTGTATGAACTAATATATAGAAAACTAGAAAAGCACTCGGACAGCACAAACCTCCGCCACAGTTCTCTTCCAAAGGGCCCCTAGTTTTACATATTCTGGATAATAGTATCCAAAAAGATTCCTTAACCTGGATCAGTCTTCAGTATATTTTGTAACCTGTTGGAAACTTGTCCTGTATTTTTATCCTATGTGATCTGACCAAATTCGTTGGAGTTACGAACACAAATGTTGAAAATGGCCCTATCTCACAATGTTAAAGAATCCTTAAAAAAACATCCCTGGATCTAAAACGTGATCTGGATCACCACCAAAATTAAATTAGTTCTTTATTTTCACATCTCCAACAACTCCCGAAAATTTCATGAAAATCCTCCCATAACTTTTGGAGTTATCTTGAACACAAACAGATAAAGCCAGTAAAAACATAACCACCCTGGCGGAGGTGTTAAAACACAGTAAGACGTCATTCCCCATTTTCACCATCAGGGGGCGTCATATAGCACACCTAAGTATTTCACTTCAACCTCACTTTAATATATGGAAAGCAAAATGCCTTGAAACTTACAGCGGAAAAACTTGCTTAACTGTTTAAATATTTCTTTTTATGTCTCATTTTAAATGTGTGATTCTTTTCTTTTGCACGTGTCAGAGGACGAAAACCTCATAAAAACAGAAGAAGCATCACTTTTAATTCCTATAATTGTTGCGGTAAGAGTCATCACAACAGCAGGAGATGCTGTGGAAATTTTACACAGGAGAAAAAGTAAAAGGTGATTATTATAGATGTTCAAACATGCTTTAGGGGTGTTTGGATTATTGGTTTAGAAGTGGGACAACATGGCCTTGCCAATGTCCAGCAAGTCCTGCTTTGCACCAAACTTTATTTATTTATTTTTGTCATAGAAACACACACAAAAAACAAAACAAAAAAACATATCAACTGATGATTTGCTTTCCTCTTTAGTTTTTTGTGAACAACATTGACCCAACTGTTCAGCAGTCCATTGAAGGAACTGGTGTTTCAGTCTATCGCTAACTGGTTCCAAAGAACACTGGTTGTGTCTTCTGTCAATGTCAGGAGCGAAGAAACCATGCTGACATATGAAGTTCATTTAGGCAGTCATTGTAAAAAGTAACTAAGAGTGATGATAAAGATAAACACTAAATAATAAACATGCTTCCTTAGCAAGCATCGATGCGTTGTTTCGTCAGATGAAAGATATTACACACATTTTCTTGCATATTCTGTGTTTTCTTGTTTTCTCTTTGCTGAGACATCTAAGTCAGATCATGTTTTCCAAAATGGCTTTAAAAAATCTAAAACTAAATCATACTTTTTATGATTAAAGCTGGAGTGTACGCCATGCTGACGTCATGCACGTGTCATATTTTCTTAAAGTTCAATGCTGTGTTTCTGATTAAGTTGGTTTTTATATGACAATTTCAAACTAATCCTTTTTGTTTTAATCCCTGTAACATTGATAGTTATTATTGCAGCTGGGGAAAGCTTTTTTCTGCAGAAGTAAGTCATGTGTGAGCAGTAACTCTAAATTTACACAATACCTATTTAGCAGATTCTGAAATCAGTTTAAGGAAGTTTGGGTTTCTTTTTTGTAAATGTGTTTCATCTGTGACATCCAACCTTGTGAAAGGTTCAAATGAAAGCATCTGGACTGTCCTGATGTGAAAGACCAGTCTTCTGATTTGTAGTAAGTCAGCTGTTGGAAGAATTTAAAAGGTCATGTCGCAGCAGATGCAGGAATTTTTGGATGACAAGTTTTGATCTGGTGTTAAAATCAGAATAAAAACTTCAAATCAAAAGGTCTGAATATGTAGCTGGTCCTCCAGCTGAAATGGTCATTTCTGTTCTCCCAACTAAATCCAACTTTTAGATCCCATTCCCACACGCTCACTTTTAAAAACATTTTATGGTTTATGATAGTGGTGAGGCCAGCTATCGACCTATATCCAACTTCCTGTTTTTAAGCAAAATCATTCAATTCAATTCAGCTTTATTTGCATAGCGCCACTTCACAACACTGTTGTCTCAAGGCACTTTACATACACGTCATTTCAAGCCAATTCATACATATCCTATAATAGAAACCAACTGATTGCATCGAATCATGACTTCGATCCAATCCCCCATCCTGAGCTGCACGAGGCGACAGTGGGAAGGAAAAAACTCCCCTTTAACAGGAAGAAAAGCTGCTCAGGGAGGGCAGCCATTTGCCTTGACTGGTTGGGGTGGAGACGAAAGGAAAGGCAGATCAACATGTACAAGTGCACTTATTCATAAAGACCGGCGGAAAAAAGGAGAAATACGTTAGAGACGGCAATATTTGCATATATTTATAAATTAATACATTACAGAAATAGAACGAGGTACTTCTCAGTGCATCAGGTGACGTCGCCATGGCTACATCAGTAATGGCTGGCTAGACTACCCATAACTATAAGAGCAATGAGCATAACATGGACAGTTGGGTCCCGTACATGCAGACTCCAACTCAGGAGATGCTCATATCCTAACTATAAGAACCACCAGTAAACCTGCAGTCTGAGAGCGAAGTGCTCTATTTGAAATATATGGAACTATGAGATCTTTAAATGGAGCTTGGTCATAGAGAGCTTTATATGTGAGGAGAAGAATTTTAAACTTTATCCTGGATTTAACAGGAAGCCAGTGTAGATCATGGAAATGTTACTTTTATTCATTTAAATGATTTCTTGAATAAAAACAAGATTTCTGAGAAATGTGCATTTGGTTTTGGGAATAAACACCAAACCGAGATGGCCCTTGCAAAGCTTGGTAGCAACCTTGGGTGCAGCTTGGACTCTGAGAAACTGTCAGTCATGGTTCTTCTAGATCTTAGTGCCATTTCTGATCCAGTAGATCACCAGATTTTATTACACCAACTAAGAAGTGCGGTGGGCATCTCAAGGACTGTTTAAACGTGTTTTTACTCCGATCAGACAGATCAACAGTTTTTTGTAAGAGTGGATACATGCTTCTCAGGGACCCGTGCAATAACATTTTAGTTCGCCGAGGTTCAATTTTAGGCCCGATACTTTTTAATGTGTAGCCTATTATTGCCTCTTGGTGATGTTATCAGGTTTTTACAGCGATGCTGACAATTTACAGCTTTACATTGTGTGTCTCCTGATGACTTACAGTCAGTTAATGTTGTTTTAAACTGTATTTCAGGTATGGACTCAGTTCAACCAGGACAAAACTGAAGTTGTAATTATTGGTCCTGATAACAAGACAAAGATAATTTTCTCAAAGTTAAAACCTCCTGGGTGTGTGTGAGAAATCTGGGTGTTATTTCTAACTCTAAACTGGATTTTAATCCGCATATTAGAAATGTCGCAAAAACAGTGTGAGGGCTTAAGCCCCACATTGTTTCCTTACCTGGAAGATGAAAGGCGTGGCAAAGGGCTGAGGAGTCTTAAATCTCAATGCCAGCTCATAAGGTTCTACCATGTGCTGCCGGGTCACGGGGGTTTTTTTTTTTTTAGCTTGGCTAGGTCTTGGAGCTTTGTTTGGTTATTGTTAGTCATTTTGTTTTTTCCTCTCTGTGCAATTTGGTTTGGCCGAAGTGCTATATAAGTTACCCTTATGTGTTTTTGTGGGGGGGTCAGTTTTTCTTTAGTTGAGTTGAACAGAACTGTTTAACTGTCGTTATGTTTAGTTAACCCCTTTTTAAAGATTGGTTAGTTTATTCATTTCTTTGGAATTTTGCATTTGTTTTGTAACAATAAAAGCCCAGGTTTTTTGAAATTGCATCTGTGTCCTCATGGCTTTACCGTTTGGTCCCTGACAATTGGAGGCAGTGGTGGGATCATCCAGTAGAGGACACAGTTTTCTTTTTTTTTTCTCTTCCCCTTTTTTGTGGCTTATTTTTGGAGAGTTTTTTTTCCAAGCAAAATGCAGCGTGGTGGAAGAAGTGATAAAAAGAAGGGAATAACTGCCCAGGACAAGCAAGCAGGTGAAGAGGAGGAAAATAGAGCTTCTGGAGTAGCTGAGAGCACTGAGGGTGAAGATGGTAAGGAGCCAACTATGTCAGACTTGGTTTCAATCCTTCAAGCTAATATGGCTCAACAGGAGGCCAGAGAGGCAAGACAAAAGGAGGTAACTGAACGCCAGGAACAGAGATTTAAGGCACTTCAACACCAATTCCAGCTTCTCCAGATGGAGGTCCAGGCACGAACATCTCCATTTCAGGATGCTGTACCAGGTAATCCAGATATATCAGATACATACGTGAACCGGTTGTGCATGCACACATACATTGTATTGTATCATATTGCATGAATGTCACGTGGTACCTTTCAATAAAGGGCTTGGAGGTTTTTTGGAGCGCAGGCTTCAGACGAGTCTCCTTGCAAGTAAAACAAAATCGACTCGTCTGGCTTCCTCCTTATTTAATGATAACTATGTTAAGCTGTTAAGGGGTTAAACTTAACAGATTTTGGTCCTTCGTGAAAAGCCGGATTCCAAAATCGGTGACAGTTGAGGATGGACGGGGAGACACGTCGTTTAGTCTGTCGACAGCCAGGGCGTGAGTGCGTCCTGTAACAAAGTCCTGTGGCATGAATTCATCACTAGGCTGGCGGTGTACCCAACTTTCCTCACTGGACATCAGTTGACGGAACTTCGAACATTTGGAGCCAGACGACACGATGAGGTGAGATAAGGCTTTTCTTTCTTTCTTTCTTTCTAAGTGAGGCATCTCCGCCTAGAAGGAGGTTGATTGACTTGTTAAACTAGTTAACATAAGGGTTCGTTAACTAATTCATTTAGTTAGCAAGAAGGTTTCTCCGCCTTTCTTTAAGGAGGTTCGTTAACTAATTCATTTAGTTAGCAAGAAGGTTTCTCCGCCTTTCTTTAAGGAGGTTAAGAGGTTCGTTAACTAATTAATTGAGTTAACAAGAGGTTTCTCCACCTTTAAGGAGGTTAACGACATCTCCGCCGAATAAGGAGGTTTTGGTAGCTCTGCCGGAAGTGAGCCTATAACAGTTAGGTCTTTCTCTTCTTCCTTCTCTCACCTTGCATGTGTGTATGTGTAAGGAGAGTTTGTGAGTGTGAGTGCCACTCTCGTGGAATCATGGGACAGTGTTGAAAACATCTGATCTTGTGAAGTACATGAAAGGAGTGGATTTGGTGTACGCTCTAACAGACACGTAGTCTGTACAGAGCACAAGTTGTCATAATGGGGACAAAGAACAGTAAGACTGCCTTGGAAGGAGATGGGAAGTTCATGGACCAAAAATTCCCTGGCAGCACATCATTTATACATAGATGGAACAAGAAGTATAAGTTTGCAGGGAAATTAACAGTTCAAGAATGTGAAAAGCTTGTGGAGCAACTGACTTTGAAAGTAGCACTCAAGACAGGGAAAAAGAAGCAGAAAAAAGAGTTTCAGCTCAGGAGGGCAAGGTTATGGTTAACTCAAGCTCAAAGACGATCAGAGAATAAACCAAGAGAAGTTCTGCAAGAAGTTGCAGTAGTGAAGCCAGATGAAGAGACTTTGGTCCCGTCAGATGCGGTGAGGAGAGAAAAAGTTAGGAACGACGCCAGAACAGAGACCCAGAGAGAACTCAGAGCAAACAGACAGAAGCAAGAGGCAGAGATAACAGAGAAGAGCAGTCATATGACCACGAGAAAAGCTAAGATATATGGACTGACAGAGAAAACAGGCCGAGTTGACAAAATGGTACAAGTTAATACAGTAGTGACAGAACAGTCAGATAAGTTGACAGGGAAATTAGAAGGTATGTATCCATGCTTGACAGAGCAAAAGCGGGAATATGGAATAGCAGACCAAGCCACAGCAGAGACTTTTCCCCTGATAGAGGTCGCAAACCCTCATTACGGCCTCGATAACGACCAAGAACGCACGATACGTGTCTACTAATCTTGGACAGACTAGGAATGTACTGGCGCATGCAAAAGCCTGGGTGACCCTCAGACCAATGTAGAGGACTCTATAAATAAACATAACAGCCTTAGACAGTCTTATTTTCTTGATGGACGGGAAATTGAAACAACCTTTAAAAAATGCCTGACATATGACTGGTCAAGAGTCCGGGGACAATACATTGGCACACGGGCAAACGGAACTGTGCTAAACCACACGGAACAGGCTTTAGTTGACCAGGAAGTGGCAGTGTATGATCGACTGAGACAGACATTTCGACCGACGCCAGACTTTAACAAAATAGCCCAGTGTAAACGGATGAAAATGAGGACGTTTATGCGTATAGAAATCGACTGGAGGACATTTTCCAAAAACATAGTGGAGTTCTGGAACAGGCAGGGTAGGATTCCCCCTACCAGAGACAGTTAAAACAGGCGCTTATGTCTGGGTTACAACGATGCATAGCCGACTTTATCAGGAAACATGACGTTAATCATGCAACAGGAACTCTGACAGAGTGCATGAATTGGGCGCAGCATGCTCAAAGTGTTATTCGAGGGAAGAAAAATAAGAATCTCACAACTGGATCAGTTTTTGTGAGTGAGACAAACTGTGTCTAATAACCACAGGTGTTTTATACTGGTCCCAGAGGTTGAATGGAAAAAAACAAGGGGAAGAGACAAAACCAGAGTGGGAGAGACTTGGAGTGCTGGAGATGTGGCCAGAAAGGTCACATAGCCAGGAACTGCAGGGTACACCCAGCTGAATTTAACAGATTCCACACACATGACTCATCCGGACAGGATGACAAGTGAAAAACACAGGAAACTCCAGAGAAGCAGAGAGGATCTGTCTGCATTGTTGACATCTCTGCAGCAGAAATTATGTTTTTTGACCGAAGCATGAAGAAAAAACCAATGATCACCCTAAAAGTGAATGGGGAAAAAAGTTTCCCTTTTATGTGATACAGGAGCAGATAAATCAGTCTTAAATTCCAGATTTCCAGGTCTAACTTTGTCAGATGAAAAAAATTTCTGTCAGTCAGCAAATGGCCAACTCAGCTTACAACACATGACAGACCCACTATGGTTCAAGGAGCCAAATTCTAAGAAATTAGAATGTTCTGTAATGTACACGCCAAAATGTCCAATAAATTTGATAGGTAGGGATTTATTACAGAAATTAGAGATTTCAGTCATTCCCACTTGTCATGGCATGGTTGCAGTTTGTGGAAGGGAAAATCAGGATGGAATTTTTCATCAGAGCCTGAGAGAACCACACTTTTATTGGTCCTTATATATTTCACAGGAGAACATTTCACATACACTACTTGAGTTAATCCAACTAGCAGAGGAACGCCAACTGACAGCTCATGATACTCATAAGCCAACTGAGTTACACGTCACTCTTAGATTTAAAGAAGAATCAGGGCCTGACCCCACATATGAGATACAAGTTCAAGATTTAGGTCCCCAGAAAATCACAGTGCAGACACTTTATGTGGACTCCTTAGGAAATTCAGAATGTAGTGTGATAATCTCACCCGAAGCGCAGAGTTTATTCAGAGGGGAAAACATTCCACATCTCTCGCTTACCAGACACCCAGCTTCCACTTGGCAGGAAGTTGGTCACGTGGTGTCAGAAGGAGACAAGCAGGAGCACTAGGAGCCAGGAAATGGGGGTTGGGATGTGAACAGAGAAAGACAGATGTATCAGAAACGCTTGGGGTGGGTTTTTAATGCAACTCCACAGACACACTTGGAAGAACCCAGTTTTTCAACAGCAGAATGATATTAGGTGGATTTAAATTTATACCCCGAGTTAAAAGAAATTCCAGAAACTTTATGCTCAAAAGGGAAAAATGACATAGGGTTAATGACCACAGCTCAGCCAGTTGTCATAAAACCCAAAACAGATTATAGGCCAAGAATCAGACAGTACCCCTTAAAACCAGATGCAATGGAAGGAATCAGACCGGTCATAGAGGATATGAAAAAGACAGGAATTATTGAAGAAAATGCAGATGTGTGCTGCAGTTCTCCAATCTTCCCAGTCAGGAAGGCAGATGGAAGTTGAAGACCTGTACAGGATCTTAGAGCCGTGAACGCTGCCGTAGAGAGCCGTGCCACAAATGTCCCGGATCCACACATGATCCTTAACAATTTGAAACCTTCACAGAAATTTTTCACAGTGATCGATTTAAGGAACGCATTTCTCTCGATTGCAGTTCAGAAAGAGTCTAGAGGTTGGTTCGGGTTTACATTTGAAGGAAAACAGTACACATTTACGAGGTTACCACAGGGTTTTTGTGATTCTCCAACTATTTTTGCAGCAGCCATCCAAAACTGTTTGGCTGGATTTAAAGTCCCTGCCCATTCACAGGTAATCTCTTACATCGATGATCTGATCGTCACGTCGAATTAGGAAGAAAACTGTAGAGAAACATCACTCAAACTTCTCAGATTCTTAGCTGACACTGGAAACAAAGTTTCACTCAAAAAACTTCAGTGGGTAAAAAAGGAAGTGAAGTTCTTAGGCCATTTAATAAGTGGTGAAGGGAGAAGACTGTGTGAAGACAGAAAGGAAGCAATATTAAACGCACCACAAGCAGTGACCAAGAAACAAATGATGTAGTTTCTTAGTCTGTGTAATTTTTGTCGAGCTTGGATTCCTAACTATGCAGAAATTACTCAGCCCTTATTGGATATAACATACGAGCAGCCAAAGTCCATGTCAGATGTGCTGACCTGGACACCAGAGTCCTTACAGGCTTTACAGGATCTGAAACAAGCCATGACAAGTTCTACAGTTCTGAGTTTGCCAGATTACTTAAAGCCATTTATTCAAACTGTGGACTGTAAAGGAAATTTCATGACGTCAATGTTAGCTCAAGAACATGGAGGGAAACTAAAACCCATAGGTTTTTATTCGAAAAGACTTGACCACGTGTCCAGCGCATTACCTCCTTGTGTAAAAGTAGTGTGTGCGTCTGCCTTGGGGGTGCAAGCAACAGCTGAAATTGTCTTGTTTCATCCATTAACATTATTAGTCCCTCACGAGGTGGAAATTCTCCACATGCAAACAAAAATGACTTTTTTGTCGCCAGCTAGACATCTATCTTTAGTTGCCACATTATTGTCTCAGCCACATTTGTCAATTAAACGCTGTAAAACGGTGAATTCAGCCACTTTGATTCCTTCAGAGGAAGATGGCAAAAAACGTGACTGCCAAGCTTTAACAGAGAGATTGTGTAAGCCCAGACCTGATCTGCAAGATACACCTCTTGGTTATGGTCTGGTCTTCTATGTTGATGGGTTGAGTTCTAAAGATCTTCAGGGCAGACAGTGAACGGGGTTTGCTGTCGTTATGCAAAAAGAAATTGTGGAAGCTGGACAAATTTCATAGAGTCTGTCAGCACAAGCAGCAGAAATAATAGCCTTAACACAAGCATGTAAACAAGCTGAGGGAAAATCAGTCACAATCTATACAGATAGTCAATTCGCCTTTGCAACCTTACACTTTTTTGCAGCTCAGTGGGAGCGTAGAGGTATGGTAACTTCATCTGGAAAGCCTGTTCAGCATGCATCTTTGATAACAGACTTATTAAAAGCAGTAATGTTGCCAGAGAAGATTGCTGTGTGCAAGTGCTCAGCTCATACATCACAGAAATCAGATGTAGCCTTAGGAAATGCTTTTGCAGACGAAGTGGCCAAACAGGCGGCAACCGGAATGCACGGTTTAAAAACAGTGTATACAGAGAGTCAGCATTTCGATCATTAGAAACATGCAGCAAAACGCACCCACAGCTGAGAAGCAGCTGTGGTTAACTGCAGGAGCCGAGCTGAAGAATGATGTTTATTTTAACCAAGACAAACCCGTATTACCAAAAGGTCTTTTTAAAACTGCAGCTATGTTAAGCCATGGTCCAGCACACGTTGCTACAGCTATTATGAATGATATTGTGTCAAGACATTTTTTTGCTTTCTGTTTTGTTTCTTTTTCAAAGAATTTTTGCAGAGCTTGTCTTATTTGTTGTAAACACAATTCTCAAGGAAATGTCAGACCAAAGAGAGGACAGTTTCCCAAAGCAGAACATCCTTTTCAGTTTTTGCACATGGATGTTATTGAGTTGAATGCATGTCAACAGTATAAGTATTGTTTAGTACTTATTTGTCCCTTCTCTAAATGGGTCGAGATCATCCCCGCCAGACATGCGGACGCTTTGTCCGTTGCTAAGGCCATTTGTAAGATTATAATTCCACAACATGGAATTCCTAGGACTATTTGGTCGAACCGAGGTTCTCATTTTATAAATAAAGTCATTTCTGAAATTGCTGTTAAAATAGGTATCACCTTAAAGAACCACTGTTCATATCATCCACAATCTGCAGGGTTGGTTGAAAGAACAAACTATACTATAAAGCTAAGTTACATAAAACAATGGAACACACAGGACGTAATTGGGTTGACTGTTTAGATTTAGTTAAACTGTATATGCGTATCACGCCTACAGAAGGAAATGGTTTAACCCCCTTTGAAATTGTGTAAGGGAGTGCTTTTAAGCTGCCAATGTTTGGGGATGATGAAGCCAAGGCCGACCAAGAAAATACATTAGCAGATTGGATGATACAAATGTTTAAGAATAAATCTGTTGTTGAAAGCAACAGATTTGCCAGTCTGCCAGTCTGTTCTCCTCCTCTGCAGGAACCATCGGCCCTGGCCCCGGGGGATTTGTGCCTGTGCCATGGAGAAGAGCCGTGAAGAATTGATCTGGGCTTTTCCTCTCGGTGATCCGGAGTCGTTGGTATCTGTAGCTAGTAGATAGAACACGGACGAAGAATTACCAACTATTAATTATTTGCGAATTCTTGTCCCTTCATTATGGAACCCACACGAAGAAGTTCGTATGATGCAAGTTTTAAGTTGAAGGCCATTGATATTGCTATCGAGGAAGGAAACCGCGTGGCTGCACGCAAGCTTGGCATCAATGAATGTATGGTGAGACGCTGGAGGAGACAGAGGGAAGAGCTCATGAAATGCAAAAAGTCAAGGAAATCTTTCAGAGGACAAAAAAGCAGGTGGCCTGAACTTGAAAATGTCCTGGAGGACTGGGTGAACATACAGAGAGCCGGTGGCAGAGGTGTATCTACAGTTCAGATCCGACTTAAAGCTAAAACAATAGCGCGCGAAATGAATATTAAAGATTTCAAAGCGGGGCCGTCATGGTGTTTCAGATTCATGAGACGTAAAAACCTGTCCATCAGGGCACGGACCACTCTCTGCCAGCAACTCCCTGCTGACTATCAGGAAAAGATTAAAAACTTCTGCACATTCGTTGAAAGTAAGATACAAGAGCACTCCATTGGACCAGACGAGATAATAAACATGGATGAAGTACCTCTGACATTTGATCTGCCTCTGACCAGGACGGTTAACAAGGCTGGTGCATCCTCCGTGTTGTTGAAAACAACAGGTCACGAGAGGACGCACTTCACCTGCGTGCTGGCATGCACGGCATCCGGACAAAAACTTCCACCTATGGTGATTTTTAAGCGCCTAACTATGCCTAAAGAACAACTACCGAGAGGCGTAGTGGTCAAAGTTAATGCCAAAGGGTGGATGATGGAAGGAATAATGAAGGAATGGTTAAGAGAGTGCTACAGCAAGCGCCTCGGAGGATTTTTTCACCAGAAAAAAGCACTGCTTGTTTTGGACGGCATGAGAGCCCACGTCACAGATTCTGTAAAAGAGGCGATCAAGAAAACAAACTCAATTCCAACTGTGATTCCTGGAGGTACAACAAAGTATTTGCAGCCACTTGACCTCAGTGTGAACCGGGCATTTAAAGCAGCACTCCGAGTCGAGTGGGAGACTTGGATGACGAGCGGGGATAAGTCATTCACAAAAACCGGCCGCATGCGAAAAGCGTCCTTTTCGGATGTCTGTCAGTGGATCCTAACAGCGTGGAGTGCTGTGAAAGAATCCACCATCACCAACGGGTTCAGAAAGGCAGGACTGCTACGTGAGAGCGCTGCACCTTCAGAGCGAACTTCACCGGAGGAAGATAGTGACACTGAGAGCGAGGCAGACGGGGACAGATGTGACGAAGCGCTGATGAGATTGTTCAACTCCGACACTGAAGAAGACGACTTTATGGGTTTCAGCGAAGATGATTAAAGTGACGCAGGAGAAATTAAGTTAAGTAAATACTTATTATTATGTTCTATTGGTTCTGTTCCGTTTTAACCAGCAAAGTTGCTGCCGTGTTAGAAGGCACCGTTATGAATTCTGCGGCCTGTACTAAGGTGCGGCCTATGTATTTTTTTATTATCGTTTTTTTAAAAATAGAGCAGGTGCGGCTTTTATAGGGAAGTGGCTAATAGCCCGGAAAATACGGTACATGTGCAAGGTTTTTTTTGTGCATTAATAGCATCAACTATTGGGGTGTTGTTGTGCTCTTGGCATACTGCGTACAACATCCATGACGGTCTAAAGTAAATCATTTTGCTGGCGGCTATTTTCTAGAAGCGCAGCATGCAGAGCTGCGTGTTCTTCCCTGTCTTTTTCTGCCTCGTCCTGGAAAAATTGAAGCATTTGCATCATTGTCCTATCACTCTGCTGCTCGGCATCAGCTGCCAGCATCTCCTGCATAGCAGTTCGGATAGTGTCCACCCTTCTTCTCTTTACTGGAAAAAACATGCAGAAGCAGATATTTAGCACAACATGAATTCTAATGCTGTGCAACTCCAATTGCGTGTTCACAATGTAATAGGATGTTTTCCTTACCCGGCGGAGTATTGCATATTGAGCTTGAAGCTGGCTGGTGGAGGCTGTAAGATGTATTCGCCACTGGCTGTGGTGTACTGGCTGAAGAGATGGAATAAAATGTTATTTTATTGTGCTTGGTAATTGTTACTGCCACTATATCAAACAGCAAAGATTACAGATTTGGATATGGGAAGGTTTACCTGGTGTAGGGACGCAGTGAGTGCTTGGTCCCGAAGCTGGCAAGCTGACACTGCTTGATGGTGAAGGTGATGTAACTGAAAGTATAGACATATCCAGCATATAAACACCTTATGAACATTAATGGTTATGTGTTCTTTATAATGCTAGTAAATAGGGGAAATACAAACAAACAAATACTATGTGAAATATTTTTCAATTATCAACAGCTCTACCAGTCATTTTAACAGGACTTTTTAACGTTTAAGGACAAAGAAAACAAACATCCAGCAGTTATGAGGGGGCTGGGTCTTGGAGTTTCCACTTAGCTAAACAAGTATTTGACTATAAGCAACATAGGTCATCTGGCGTTTGTTACAGAGTTAAACTGAGAGCAGATATACGTTCCTATGCAGTAGTCGACAAGTGTTTTGTTTTCCTGGACGAGGGCGGAGGGGCGTGCTGACGGCAGCAGGAGCATCCATGATGCTGTCCGTTTGCGTTTCTGATAAAATAAACATGGGCCAAAACCATATCAAATACAAAACCATTGTAAAGATAAAACTGGTGAGTTATATCAGCACACATACGATAAACTAACCCCCAAGCTCTTCTGCAGGCACCAGGTTTTCCCGACCGAGCGCTTGCAACATTCTGGCGCCAGAGTCCTTTGTCCCGGCGTTAACGGAATAAGCCGGTCGGTGGCCGAGGATGAGGTCCAACTGGTCGTACCATTTGCTCGTTTTGCGGTTCGCCCCACTTTGGTTACTGTGGCCCTTGATTTTTTTATAGTCCTGCTTTAATTTCTTCATCTTTTCCCTACACTGCTTCGCGGTGTGAAAAATCCACGCTTTCTGAAGTTCGGCGCTTATCTTCGCGAAAATTTTTATATTTCTTTGTGTGCTTTTGAAACCCCTCTGGATTTCTTCGGCTGAAAAAATGGCCAGCAGGGCTCTGACTTCGTCATCCGTCCACTTATCAGCTGCGTTCTCCGTGCTTCCGTAAACAGTGGTTTTTAAAAATGGCGGGGTCTGACGATGCGGAAATTAAGTAGCGGCACTCAGCGCAAGAGCGTAGCTATCACTTACGTCAGCCTGCTTCGTCAAGTGCGTTCCTAAAGAACTAAGGAAAGACCTGGAAGTTGAGTAGGAGCTGAAATGGTTATAGGAACTCAGGGTCATGGTCCCTAAGTTCCAATCTGAAAGAGGCTATTCTTTCGGTCACGACCCACAGCTCATTACCATAGGTGAGGATAGGAACGTTGATCGACTGGTAAATCAAGAGCTTTGCCTTCTGGCTCAGCTTCTTCTTCACCACGACAAACTGGCGTAGAGTCCACATTACTGCAGACTGCACCGCTCCATCCTTCCCTCACTCGTAAACAATATCTTGAGGTATTTAAACTCCTCCAATTTAGGCAGGAGTTGACTCCCGACTGGGAGAGTTACAATTTTAGAATGGGTATAGAAAAAGACATGTTTTTGAGGTTTATTAGTGTCAATATGGATTTTATATTAAATTAATTTAAGACTGATAGCAGGAGGCAGAGCCTTTGGCTATCAGGCCCCTCTCTTATGGAATAAGCTCCCAGTGAGTGTTAGAGAAGCAGACACCCTCCCCACCTTTAAGACTAGACTGAAGACCTGTCTTTTTGATAAGTCCTATAGCTAGGGATGCCAAATGCAGAAAATTATGGGATAATTATGATTAATTATGTTGCTATAGGTTTAGACTGCTGAGGTACATTTCCTGATACACTGAGCTTCTTTCTCTCTCTCTCTTTATCTCTCTCTTTTATCCCCCCCCAATAACAGTGTTGCATCATTAACATGTATGTCTCCTGTCTCAGCAGGTCTCCTTGGCCGGGAGTAGCAGTTCCTGTTGTCTGTTGTCTTTCTGTCCTCTTCCCCCCACACAGCAGAGGCAGATGGCTGCCTGTCCTTGAGCCGGGTTCTGCCGGAGGTTTCCTTCCTGTTAAAAGGGAGTTTTTTCCTTCCCACTGTCGCCAGTGTGCTTGCTCAGGATGGGAGATTGAGTTGGATCCTCCAACTCAATCTGTTGGTTTTCTTATATAGGCTATTATGAATTGGCTTTCATTATTTATTTTTATTTTTTTTCCTGTCTGTAAAGCATCTTGAGATGGCATTGACGTGATTTGACGCTATATAAATAAAGTTGAATTGAATTGAATTTAAGACAAAAAGAAAGTGGTTCTGTAAAACTCTAAAGGTTACAGAAATGCTAAAGTAGATGCATTTCCTTTAAAAGAAAAAAAAAACAGTCACTTCCTCTTATAACTCTGTAGGAGCAGACACATGGGGTTTCGCTAGCCGGAGCGTAGTTCTAAAAGCTGCTCAGCTCTTCCTCCCATATCTCTTAAAGCAGCAGCCACATGAATGTTAAGGTGTCTTGGTCGATATGGAACTATTGAAACTCTGCCTAGTTTTACTTCTACCACTTTCTGTGTGTTTTCACAGTGAAGGTAATATAAAGAAAATATGCTCTTGCAATATGAAGAAAATATTAACCAGACTATATTTCTATTGATTGTATTTATTGTTTGCAGTGACTCGTGTGAAGACAGTTCGGCAGGAGTCAGATGTTACTCCATTATGCACCAATGAAACACAAACTATGATTGACATGATAATGTGTAAGATAAGAACGGAGGGGATGAGAGAAGAGTGTCTTCTGCTGTACCGACATGAACATGGTTTTATTAATGAATGTGGCTCCAAGTTTAAACTTATGGCTTTAAATCAGACAGTATTTCTGCACCTGAGCAGTTTAACACCAGCTGACAGTGGAAACTGCACATGTCAGTGTGTGAACCTCAACGGAACATTTTTTTTCCATCTCAACATCACAGTGGAAGGTGAGCTCATGTTCTTTATTCATCCTTAAAGCAAACACAAGCGGTATTTTCCAACATGTTTTATTTTTTATTCTCAATCCTAATCTAGGAAATGAAGAAGGCAGCAGATACACAGACATATTTCCTTATGTTTTGGTTGGTGTGGCCTTGCTCATCACTGTAACTTTAGTTTTTTTGGCTGTTATCTTTAGAAAACTGTGCCACAGGTGAGACATTAACGTTAGTTTCATATCTTAGTGAGAGAACATGTCTTTTCCTATTTTAGCTTGTTAAAAAACAGCCTGTATGAAAGTGTAAACCAACACTTATTAGTACTGTAATAATCTTTCTGCACAGAAAACAAGCAGAATCAGTGAGCATTCCTCCAGATCAGGTAATTTATAGATAGTTATTCATTCTTTTGCTTTCAAATTTGAATAATCACTTTCACTGCACATCTTCCTCTGCAGGAGCTGCTGGACATTGAGCCGTACAGCACCTTCAGACAAACACAAAGTGGACTTTATTCAGTTGTCAAAGTGCACACCTCCATTGTAGAAAGTAATCATTCAACTATTTTGACAACAGAACACACATTCATGATGACTCCTGATGTGTAGTTAAGCCAGTTGTCCACAAGACGCCTCTGTAGTGCGGTGTTAAACTCCAGCGTTGCAAGGCTGGTTTCTTCAAGTCATTTGAGGATTTACTGTATTTTAAGCACACAAATGACCAGAACCAGCTGATAGGCTTGTTGGTATACCAGCATCGGCCCAGACAAGGAAACGGAAATGATGAAAATGTCAAGCAAATATCAGCAAATAGTATTAATTCCCCCCATTGTTTCTTTGTTTTTGGGTTTTTTTTCTATTAATTTTTATGTTGTTTTATTGTTTGTTTGTTTTTCCAATGAGCATTTAGGATCTATTTGGACTTGTTATTGTGATTGTTTCATTTTCTGTTTGACTTGACATTTTGCTGAAAGTAGCAAACTGGGCCAGTTCACATTTTTTATCTTTCTTTTTGTTACAGAAGTTTTTATGTTGCTTTGTTTGCTTTGACAAAATCGTATCTGAGATAAACGTCTGAAAGAGGTAAAGTGTACTTTTGCCTGTGTGTGTGGCTGCAGTGAGCATGAATAAAAAGCTCCCGCACATGTTTGTCACTTTTTTTTCCACTTGACAAAAGTACACTAAATTAAAATCCCCGTTTTGGATCTATGTTCAGACACAGACAGTAAGTATACATCTTTCTCTCTCTCTCTCTCTCTCTATGTCTATGTGGTCAACCTGCACCACATGCACACGTACAGAGCCTTTCTACGTGTTTCACTGAGCTGCTTCTACGAAGCTTCACCATTATCTCCAGTAAAAGTCTGAAGAAAGAGTAAAAACTTTTTTATTTGCCACATTTTATCAAAGCAACTATTAATTCCTCACACTGTTATTTCTATTCAAACATTTTTATTCCCTCTCTTTTTATTAAATCACCTTCATTTACATTTCCTGTTTCTTTGTTTTTGAATGCTCTCTGCACCTCGCTGTAATGTTTTTATGGGATTGTCTTACAAATAAACTCCCCTTGCCTAAAGATTTTTTCCGTGCACTGCAGAGTTTTTCAAAGACAAAACCAGTTTGTGTTGCCTGTGTTGGAGAAATTGATTTTCCTTTGTGAGCATATATGACAGAGCTGTCCAAATTGGCCCTTGAGGGCCACTATCCTGCATGTTTTCCAAAGTACCCCTGTTCCAACTCACCAGGCTGACCATTAAATGGATCCAGCAGCCAATCAGGTTCTGCACAATGACTGATTAATTGGAGCCAGGTGTGTTGGAGCAGGGATACATGGAAAACCTGCAGGATTGTGGCCCTTGAAGACTGGAGCTGGACACCCCTGATCTATGGAGACTGTCTGAAGATATTGCTATTAAGTGGATGATATTCTTCAGGATGGCGCAGTGGTTAGCACTGTGGCCTCACAGCAAGAAGGTCACTGGTTCGATCCTTGGCTGGTTTGGTCAGTGGCCTTTCTGTGTGGAGTTTGCATGTTCTCCCCGTGTATGCGTGGGTTCTCTCCGGGTACTCCGGCTTCCTCCCACCATCCAAACACATGCATGATAGGTTAATTGGTTACTCTAAATTGCCCCTAGGAATGAGTGTGCGTGGTTGTTCGTCTCTCTGTGTGGCCCTGCGATGGACTGGCGAGCTGTCCAGGGTGTACCCTGCCTGTCGCCCAAAGCCAGCTGGGATAGGCTCCAGCTTCCCCGTGACCCTGAATTGGAATAAGCGGTTTGGAAAATGAATGAATGAATGAATATTCTTCAGGATGATCTTTGTGGTTTTCAATGCAATTTCTGCGATATTAATGTTTTTGCAATCCCACTAATTGCACCCTGCTGGAAGTAAAAAAAAAAAAAAAAAAAAAGGCATTCCCATCCCAATTGGAAAATATTTCAACAACAAGAGTACTAGTGGTGTAGTGAGTAAGTGAGTGTGCTTCAAAACAAAGTTCATGGGTTCAGTCCTGATGTGGGGCAAGTAGAAGAAATGCCACTTCTCCTTTTTTTTCAATTTCTTATACTTAACGCAATTTCATTTCAATCATTCAACATAGTTCAATAAATGGGCATTCATAGTTGCTATTATTTCAAAAATAGCTGTTTCTAGGTCAAATAGTTTTATTCCTGTGATGTAAAACAAACGATGTGTTACTGAAAGTCTGAATGATTCTGGACATGGCACTTTTTGCCAAAACATTTACAAAGGTAGATCTAATGAAATAATTAAACTATCTCTTGGTGAAACAGATTAAACTTTTAATCTTCTGTGTTCACAATCTCAATGCAAGTTTAAACAAAAGTAAACTCAGGAGGAAATATCTAAAGCACCAGGAAGAACAGACAAACATCATGGTGAGCTGAGACAGCAAACTGCAGAGTCATGCTGCTGATATCATCAACAATTCATTATAAATCAAGTCTCTGATTTGCATGAATAACTTGCTCTGAGTAACTAAATGATTAACATCAACATTTTGAGGAGAAACTGATTTGACAAGTGCTCTTTGTATGGTTTCTGCCTGTTTCTTATGTTTATACAGACAGATCAGACTTATATGTACAACTCCATTTAGAGGCAACACGTTTAGAAAACCTGACTTTTATCATGGTGCCTACATATATACCACTGGTTGCCAGTTCTGTGTTACTGATTACTGTTACTGAGGGATTTTCTTTCAGGTCTATTACTGGTACTCAGCTGGAAATTTTCTACAAGGAAATATTTCACTCTGGATTGTGATTGATTTCCTGTGACATGTTTGTTCAGGTGTATGTCATCTCTTTATGAGGGAATCCTCTGAGAAGTGCAGTCAGCTTAATTACACAAATACATGATGCAAGATTTACCAGTGAAATCCTGTTCCACTCCATAAACCTGCTGTTTCATCCTTGTTGTGTTTTCCTTTTGTATTTCAAAGTTTATTTTCTGCTCATTTTGCTGCATAATTTATGCGGCTGTTTTTAATTTAAAAATGTAAACTGGTCAAATGTTTAAAGGATTCTGTTTTGCTGAAATCTCGGTGTTTCGGGTTTGTTCCAGTGATGCTGAGCTGATATTCTGGAATACTTTTTGGTACTGTGAAGTGGGATTGAACAAAAGGCCAAACAGACCGAACAGGTAAGGATAAGCAAGCGTCACTTTTACTACTTGTTGTCACAAATCATTTCTTGATTTATGAAGAAATACTGATGCAGGTCTGAGCTTCCTCTTTAATATATTTCATAACCAGAGCAGCAGGAAGTACCAGAATAATCTGTTTAGAAACAATAATATCCAACCAGTATGTTCAAATAGCTAATGATATGTAATGATATGCCTTAAAGCCTTACAGCCTTTTTAAAAGGGAAGTAAATAAGAAGATTTGTGTTTTTGTTTTGCAGAATTTGCTTGTCATTGTTATGAAAGCATAAATAATCCCTGACATTACTAGGAAGTGGTATTATTATGGTGAGCCTTATGATCTGCCTTGTGTTTGCAAAACCACTGCCTCTGCTGCAGCAACATGCTGTTGATATTAAAATAGAGGCTTTATCTGTGTAACCCAGATAAGTCATTGTGCAAGAATTTTCTTTTATTTAATCCTGAAAAGATTCTAACAGGCTGAGTTGTTTATCCTGTTTGGTGTTCCCCCAGCAAAGTTCAGTATCCCACCACAAATTCAAGAGAATCGTGTGAGAAACCCCCTCCTCTTTGGTCAGCTGTGTACGCTTCCTACTTTTACAACAATAAACTACATGCAATGCACTGGATTTACATAGAAATGTTTATTCTGATGCGATTTCAGCCCATGTGCAAAGTTGGAATTTAGTAATTAAGGGTCATGAGAACAGATTCTTTTAGCATACATCAGGGAAATGAGGCAGTTTTTATGGTTAGAATCACAAGTTCAGCATCTGAATCATGTGACATGGTTTGCACTTTGTGAACAACTGAACCAGGGTTCATTGACCAAAGAACATGACAGTCTGCACGTAACTTTATTACAGGTCAGAGAAAGACAGTGAGGCTGATGCGTGTGAATGTGTTTACATTTGCAAGGTGTAAATCTCAAAATGATGCTTTTTTTCTGTCATTGAATTGAAGTTAAACAAGATTTTTGACGCAGATGAAAAGAGAAAGCACGTCTCATATTAAAACAAAAAACAGGCTGAATATACAAACAGACATGCTAGTGGGAAATGCTGCAAGAACAGAGGAGTGCTGCATGAAGAAAAATGCTGCATAATCACTTGCACAACAAAACGGCTCGAGGTCTTCAGGGGGCAGCCGTGAGTTTTCACCCAACACAGAGAACAGTGTGAAGTCTGATCTATGTGAGACCAGGGAGACAAATTACATCAACTTGCATATTTTTTTCTTTCTTTAAACATTTGACCTTAATCTTGTACAATAATATAAAACATCAGCTGACTTAAATTATTAATAAATTATTGATGTCAGCACAGAAGAAACTTTAATGTGAGTGTTTCCATTGTGTGAGTGAATATCCAGCATTTCTTCTCGCAGTTGTTTTGGTTTGTGCAGCACTCCTCTGTATTTGCAGCACTCTCCTGTTTTTGCAGCTTTTCCTGCTAGCGCTTCTGTTTATATTTGCAACATTTGTTTTTTATATGAGGTGCTTTTGCAGCTGTGGACCACCGTAGGTTTTCCGAAAGGAGATGCAGGATTTTTATTTCCATCTTTCTATAAATTAGAGAAGGGTTTTTCCAGTCAAATAAAAAGATCATAAAATGCTAAGTAAATCAGATAAAAACAAAACAATCTATTTAAACTTTCAGGTTTTAATAAAAACTGCAGTTTGTTGTAATTTCTGACTCATGGTGTTTTCCTTGCAGTTGATGGAAACCAATCCTTTTGACAGCTAAACTTCTTTTTATTTTTTTATTTTTGGTATAGTGTTTTACCTTTGCAGAGATAATCTGCATTCTGATGACTGTGAAGTCCAACACAGAAATAAATGTTTAACCTGCATCTGCAGAAAACTTTGATTTCTTCTTCTAAATGTTGCTCAACTCTCAATTTTGCTAAATTAACCCCTAAAAGTAAGAAAGACAAAGTTGTTTTGTAACTGACTGGTAGGCTGTGACTTTATCTTTAACTGGCACTGAGATGATTTTACAAATGTGAGACATGACGCCTTGGCGTCAAGGAAGCTTAAACTGCCCCATGGTAACCGTGCTGCATCCCCAGCGGAGGCAACGCGGAGTCAAGTTCCAGCTTTTAACCCAGAGTATCGGCTGTCAGGGAATACAGGTACTTCCCTACAATTAAACTGCCAACGTCACATTTTGTAGTTTGAAATGTAATTATGGACAAATTATTGCTGCATCATATCACAAAGTTGCATAATGTCGTTTGTTGTTTATCAGCTTTTTTTTTTTTATTGTCTCCTGCTGTCCATTATAGATTTATTTGTTTTTCCAAGCAGACAACAAAGATGAGCCAAATTCCAAGTGTCCTTGTCAGAACAAAGACCCAAACATCATCAAAATATGAGCCCGATTACTAAAAATGCAGCCAATATCAAAAGAAAAGCTTTAAAAAGTCTTTCAAGAAGTCAGAGAACTATTTCTGAGGACTTCACTGCAAAAACTGAAATCTAAGTTTTAAATTCTTAAACTGAGTAAACTTATGCTTATTTTTTTAAAGGTAAGATAATTCTTAGTTTTATGCCAGAGAATTCCTCTTGTTTTAAGAGTATTTTTACTTGTTTTGGGAAGTCTTGACAAGCCAAATTTTCTTGTTCTGTTGGCAGATAATTTATCTTATTTTACGCAACATTTACCTCATTTTTGTACATGTTTTCCTTGTTTTTTTAAGGCTGAGTTCTTGCTGTTTGATTACAGAAAATGCAGGAAATCTAAAGAGCTACAACTGTGTAAAAGAATAAAAGTGGTAACTCCAAATACAGCCTTTCAAGCCTGATAAAGTCGTCCAAGTTCTGCTTTTTTCTAATGGTTTTTTTTAATTAATTTAAATTTAGGTTTATTCCAATAAATCACTGCACCATATTTCTGGTCTCCTGACAAAAATAAGAAACAGCCAAAGATGCATCTTATCTAAATAATCCCAGTTGTTGAACCTTACAGGTACTGAGTCATAACTGATACTGAAAATGAAACATGAGTGCATGCTAAGCTGTCAACATGAATATGTTTTTTTTTGTTTTTTTTGTTTTTTTTTCCACGTGATAACAATAATTTTCCATGCGGAGTCCAACTAATGGCTTAAGATGCAGAAAAACCAACACAGATCTTAGGTTCTTTCCTCTACGTGACAGCGCCCAACAGGAATCAAACATGTACATCCCCTTATGTAAAACTTAGTAAACAAGATTACATGAAAATATTTATCAGACTTTTTCTTTACATTCAAGCTGGACCCAACCCTAAATTATCAGATTTAAACGTCTTCCGCTGATTCGAGGTTGATCCATTTCTCACCCCACCCTGTCGAGCTGCTGTGCATCGGTGTAGCCGATGGAAGGCTGTGGTCATGTGACAGCAGGAAAAAGATTTCAGTAACTGCACAGTCATTGTAGAAGTCCTGATGTTTACAGTGAAATATTGTAAGGAATTGTGTTCATGACAGGATGTTTGTGATGAAGTTCACTCAACAGGATCTGACACATTATTAACAATAGATTTGTGACATAGTTTTAAAATGAAGTGGGAACAAAGTTCACCACAAGCTGATTTTTATTATGGATGAGACATGAAGTTTTATTTCTGCTGAAATGGAACTAATTCTGACTGGACTGAAACTAATTTAATGCCAGTGATTTTCTGCAATTTAATTAAAAGTTTCTATGTACATGTCTTTTTACAGCAACTGGTTTTTGTTTCTATTATTATCATTTATTTACTTATTTATTTATGATTGTTTTATTGGAATGACATGTTTGGCATATGTAAGTGTTATTTGTTGTCATGTATTCCTTTAAGCTGGAGCTGTTGCATGAATTAAAAACCGCAAGATAACATGATAGCTTTATTGTAAAAAAGATATCCTGTTATAATGACAAGTTTTATTGTAGAAATGCAAAATGTTCCACTTCATCATGTGATCAATTTTATTATGAGAACATGAAACACAAAGTACTTTAATTGTGACCCAGAAATACTAGAAAAAATACATTTTATGGAGATTTTTCCCATCAAGCAGAAACATTTCAGCTCTTTCTGTCAAGGATTTATTGTTTTATTCTGATTTATTGATTAACACACAGGAATGTGGGACTGATATGAGTAACACACATCACCTGCCTGTGTGATGAAACAATACGGGTGTGTGTGTGCTACTGCTTTTAGTTTCTATTAATGGACCTTGCTGTTTTCTGAAAACTAAACTAAAACTAAAATAAAAATGATATAGACTACATGGGTCTGGAAGAATTAAGTTGCAGACATAGTCCAGTCTATACATGCAGGCTCAGTTTCCTCATTCAAAGGCAAATATGGTTTATTTTCCACACTTTCACAATAAAATGTATCACGTTATCATGTCATAAGTTTCACAGTTTTACATTAAAACTATCACATTATAACATGACAAGATCCCACACTAAGCCAAGTTTCATATTATAAATAAATTAATTGTGTTTGCTGTTTGGAAAATAATAAAAAATTTCTCATGTAAACATTTTGTCATTGTGTGTCCCAGACGTAGTCTACCCCTCTGTTGGACTGGATTTTCCAACTTGTCTATATTTACTATATAAAAAGATATTTCTATATATTTATTTACAGTCATTCATTCATTTTCTAAACCACTTATTTATTTACATTTACAGAAAAAACAAGATAAATACTGAAAAATGTAGGAAGAAATAACAAAAAGAAAAAAACTTGAATACTCTTCTCTGCTGAAAAGGCTCAGTCTCCATGAGTTGTAACCGAGCCAAGGAGACACTGGTTAGAAGACCCAGGAGAAGAGTAAGGAAGTATTTGTAAATAATACATTTACAAATGTGTACATAATAAATAAACTGATGGGGTGGTGTTTGTCGCAGGTAGCAGAACAGCAACCCCATACTGAGGCAAGAGGTTTGTAATCCCATATGGGTCCCTTTGAGCGTGTATTTCTGAATTTTTATATTTTAAATTAGTTCTAAAAAAAATATACACAAATATAATAAATAATAGAACAATACATAAATAGGGAATAACAATAAATTGAATAAATCTGTTAAATAAAAATAAATTAAATAAATAAAGAGCAGCAGTGTTTTTTGTTTGTTTTTTTGGTAATTTATGACACCAGGTGTCAAAGACGGCGTAAACTAGTTTAAGCAGTTCTGAAGAAACACGCTGCATGTTAGAAATCACATGAGTGAGATTGCACTTACCATCATGGAATTAAGATTTCCCTCCCTCGGGGTGTTCAGAAGTGTTAAAACCTCAAAACACCAAACACCAAAAGAACGGGAACTCTGCATATGGGATTTTTTTTTCTTGTCTGTTTGAGGTCACTGGTGCAAGAACCAGTAAAAACTGTATTTACTTCACACTTACAGGCAGAAGTACAGTAAGTGTTTACTGGACATTACAGTAGAGCAGTGTTTCTCGCATGTTTTCTAGGAAACCTTACCTAAACACACCTGAATGAAATAAAGGCTCGTTTGTAACATTAACGGTTTTCGTCAGTGATCAAACATAAGCCTCAATTTATTTGACTTTTCAGTAGAAAACTATTGAAATCCTCTTTATTTGATATTTCAGCATAATAAATATGTTTACTGGTCCAATTTGAGATAAAATTGTTGACAGTGACAAATGCAGATTTCCTTAGAAAAAAAAAATCCCACAATCCCATGTGGCTTCGTCATGTAAAGGGAAATCCCTCCCAGTGTCATATAAGAACCAGCTGAGGCTAAACTGAAAGCACTTGTCTGCACAGCACAGGAGGATGATGTTGCTGATACTGCTTTTGGTTTGTTTATTTGAAGGTAAGCAACATACAACCCTTTTAATGAGATATTTTATCTTAGATTATAATTAAATGTCTATATTTTACTGTGTGTGTAAATTTACTCATGTTCAAAAGTTTGACTTTTGGCTGCTTTTACTTTGCTAAATATTTACCTTACAACAGAGTTTGATATATTTAAATCATAAATATATTATTATACATTTCATTACAGTATATTGAATTGTTGTTCAGTTAATTAAATCTTTAAATCAAATAAGTTCATTTAACTACAGTTTCATTTTGATGGTTTTTAATCAAGTCCAAATTTTAACTAATACGTTTACATAATGTGCTACTTTAGTGTTCGTTAAATGTCATGCATGAAGGAACAATATTTTGGAAAGGATATTTTTCTTGCAATCTGCTCTCGCTGATGAGCGATAAGCATGTGTAACTATAACTGTACAAGGTCCTGGGATCCAACCAGATGTTAACTTAGGAGCGACCTTGTCTATGTTCCATGTAAGAGACATGATTTAAAGCACAGGTGTCAAACTCCAGTCTTCGAGGGCCGGTATCCTTCAGGTTTTTGTTGTCTCCATGCTCCAACACAACTCACAAGTTCATGATTAGGTTGACAAGAAGCTTCTGGGTCCATTCGATTTGAATCAGCTGTGTTGAAAGAGGGAAACAACAAAAACCTGCCGTATACCGGCCCTCCAGGACTGGAGTTTGACACCTCTGATTTAAAGGGTCAGTGGGATTTTCCACAAATTGGCTTTGGAGTCCTCACAGATGATTTTTCATGCTGAACTTTTTGCTATAAACCTCTTTTGTATTCATCACGTTGGTGTCTGGAGACCTTTTTTTTTTTTACCTCCAAGCTGCTTTCTTCAGCAGAAAACACCTCACTGACACTGCTGTGTTTTGCAGCTTCCAGGTCTAATGTGGTCGAATCTGGCAGCTCAACAGCCCAGTTCGGCGGGGAAGCGTTTTACAGATGTGAACTTGCTGACCAAACAGGTAAATCTTTCTTTCTCTGACAACCTGATGCATTTATCTTAGGTCATAATTTCATCTAACATTCATCATCCAGAACACAAGTTAAAGATTAAACATACTGTATATCTGAGGCTGTAAATGCTGCTTAGATATACATTTGGCACTCTTTTACAGGTGTGCTGCAGGTAACGTGGCAACGGCTGTTCAGTGATCAGCTGCTTGACAATTTAGCAACCTATAGTAGGCGCTTTGGGCCGGAGGTTAACACGCCTTACACTGGAAAGGTGATCTTCACAGAGGCGTCCCTCAACTCCACAGCCATCACTCTCAGAAACGTAACATGGGAAGACGAAAGCTGCTACATCTGCTCTTTTAACGTGTATCCTGACGGCTCCAAAAGGAAACAGATATGCCTCACAGTTCAAGGTAGTTTGGAGAGAAAAGCACTTATTTTGTGTGTTTTTCATCCATCAGACCTGCAGTTCTCAAAGTGATAAGTTTCATTTTCCCTTTAAGGAATATCAAAACTGAACACAAGCCACACTCGGACAGACGACGGAAAACATTTATTGAGCTGCTCAGCCACAGGAAAACCAGCCCCAACCATTGCATGGGACGCCTCCAGTGACACCAGCCTCAACCCAACACCGACGTTTACAGTGAAGAACGGTGACAACACATTTACCAGCAGCGGCAGACTCACGCTGACGAGACCTGCAGGCTGGAGCGGCCATGTGGACTGTGTGGTGAACGGTGGAACAGAGAGCGAGAGGCGGGAGAAGATCTTTATCTCTGGGGATCAGGAGAAGGAAGGTATGCCTCCAAGTTGTTTTGTTAGAAACAAATGCCATCCTCTGTTGTCTGCAGTAATGCAATCAAACCCTGATTGTGTTCATAGACCCATAGAAAGTGTCACTCCTTTAGAAGTTCAGCCTCCTGGGAATTTTTTGCATGTGTCACCTTTACGGACAGGGACAGGTGTGTTGGAGTTCCAGTTAAGGCTTGTTCAAGGAACTCTGATAATCTCAGTTTGCTTGAAATTCCAAGTAATGCTCAGTTTGATTCTTCCTGTTCACCACCTGGCAGTGGCATCACACATATTGTAGGCTCCATTCGTCTTCTTTTAACCGTTATAGGGGCTTATAGGTGAGGGTGGGTGGGTGTAAGGGGACTGTGGATGTGTGTGTGTTTTATCTATTTGATGTAAAGCACTTTGTTTTTTTTTAAGCACAAAAAGGGCCATAGAAATAAAGTTTGATTTGATTTTGACTTGAGACTTTACAGTTTAGGACATTTAAAACAAACAGATTTGGACTTAATCTGAATTATTGTGGCTCATTTAAAGAACTTAATTTAGATTTTTCAGAGATTTTACTGTAGTAAGATGCGTTACATGTCTTTCAGTTTAAGGAACCCGGGAAATTTCTAATATTGAACTCCTATTTATCTTAATTTCCTTGAGAACAAAGGTTCAATTCAAAATGCTTTCAATTTGACATGATACAGAACACGTAAGGGGGAATCGGTCATAAATGTGACTCATATTCAATTCATTCAATATTGTTTCCTTTAAGTCAGCTGGGCTGTGTGACTCATGAGCTTTAGTTTCACTTTTACAAAGTTTCACAGTCAAGAAAACCCCATGTCATGACACCCTGAGCAGTGTCGGTAGAAAGCAGCCCTCTAGGGAGGTCATTGAAGAGATCTCAGTACTTAGGTCTTCAGTTTTAGAAATAAAGGTGTCACCCTGACAGTTTCCCACCTTCCTCTTTTCTGGAAGTTGCCTCTCTGTTGCTTTACTTCTCTAAAGACTGACTACATGTTTCTCTTTTAGGGGAAGAACAGCGTCAGTCTCTGTTCCCAATGGTCATCACAGCTGTAATAGTCATCCTCTTAGTTGTTTCTGCAGCCATAATTATATATAAACGGTGAGTTATTTTATTTCATGAGGCATTTCTTTTCACACTAGACTGATGAAATTAATCAAAGCTGCTTTCATTTCCTGACAGGTTAAAGAGAAAAGTGGCAAACAGAGACATCCCATGATCAGCATTGCAGTAGACATGAAAAGCATACAAGGCTTACAGCCTTAGTGTTTGTCCATCTAGAAGCTAAATAAGCTAATGCTAACATCCGCTATCCAAAATCATACAGGTATATTTTGTCTGAAAAAAGTACCTGTCCACATCATGTTTATGTGAAACTAGAGCACTTTGCACTTTGTCTTGGATCTTGCTGAGGGTTTGCAGAATGGAAAGATCCAGGAAGCAGTTTACAAGACGTCTAAGAAAAGCAGTTCAGTATTATGAGTTCTGAGACTTAAGAACAATGAGGAGAAAGTGTTTGTTTTTAAATTAAAGTCCTCCATTTAGTCCGAGAGACAGCAACACAGCGCGACAAGTAGCTGGTCGAAACCGGTCTCCGCCATAATGACGTGTTTTGGTGACGGAAGCAATGACGACGCTTGAATGTAACAGACTGGGACTCTGGCGCCATCTAGTGGTCAGACTGGGGAACTGCATTTTCTGTCAAAACTGAAAGAAAACAACTGTGATGACAGATTTTGTTTGTTTTCCCCCAGACATTTGCAAATTTTCCTCAAGTAAACTTTAGAGAATATATAATATGGGCGTGATATGATGTTTTGTGCATAAATATTCAGCACTTTTCTTGTAGTTTGCACTTTCTTCAGGTTCAGATGTTATTTATTTAGCGCACTGATATACATCGTAAAACAATGCATTTCTGTTGTTGTAAAATTGTTTGGTTTTTTTTTTATTGTTGTGGTAATTATTCTAAGTCATGAACCTGTGTGTCTGTGTATTACTAAAAAGTAATGTATGATCTGTGTATTTACTAATTTATTTTTAATAATTCATCCTCAATTTATTTAATTTCAATTTGCTGACACATTCAGTTTTCAGAGAATAAACGTCATTAGTTATTTATTTATTTGTGCGTGTGTTTGTACATTTGGTCAAGCAAAAGTAAAACTCTCTTAATAAAAGATGCCCCACAATTATTATTCATGTAGTTATTTGTGTATTTTCTTAGCGTTATTGATTGTCTGAATATAAATGTTTTAACTTTTCATAAAACCAAAATGTAATTAACTCTAAATGTCAACATTTTCTGCAGTCTGAAGACACAGAGGACTGTCTTCTTTCTTCTTGGGTGAAGCAGCTTTAGGTTTAACCCCAATGACTTCACCCAGCAGTGAAAAACATACACTAAGTGGAGAGTGACTAAAATACTTTATAAAATTGTGAGAAATAATAGAAGAATTAAGAGTTGTTCTTTTTTTTACTCAAACTTCCAGTAGTGATCATTTTGTGGTATTTAATCTCAAAGTAATGGAACAATTTGTGTCTTCCTGTTAATAAATCAACACATGACCACATTTCGCCTGATAGAAGGCTGTCAAAGTTGTAGCTTTATATTTTCCATGATTAGGATTAATCATGAGCCAGAAGTAGGATTTTTATAACCCTCTCTCCAACTTGGTAGAATTACTGGCCGTGTGTGTGATGCAGGTTGAATGATTTATTTATTTCTGGAACAAAAGGATAAAAATGGAGTCCAAATGACAACATGCTAAAGGATAAAACTTGTTTTCAACATAATTCTTGCACGTTATTGAAATAAATGTTACAATCCAGTGACCGGCTTCCCTCTGTCCTGCACATAGACTGTATATAAAAAGATGGACGGAGCCTCTGTGATGTCATCGATAGGTTTCTGAAGAGCTGAATTGAAGCGCCATCAAGTTCCATCAGCAGGTATTACTTTATTGGAAAATTATCTTCAAACACAACTTCACTCCTCATTGTGCCCCAATCTGGAATAACAGATGTATTCTACAGAAAAGAAAATCTCTGTTTTTATTGAGTATTGGTAGAGAAGGGTCTCTGGTTAATCTTACATCTACTGGATAAACAAGAGAACTTCATGAAATATGAGACTTTCATCACCAAGTTTAATTTAGACTGTTCCAGAAAGCAATTCTCTGTGATTATAAATGTAATTCCTCAAGCTTTAATGAATTTGGTGAAGGGGACTCTATTTTATGATGCTCTTACCCCTGTATTACCTTCAGCTGTTTTCAATGGTGTCTGTCTTAAAGACAAAAATGTAGCAACAGATTTATAAGAGAAACTATAACAGCAGAACTCTTTCCTTTGCCTTTAAAAAGACAATATCTAACAAGACTTTACTGACACCACAATACAACTGAGAACCGGGTTCCTTTCTCTTCCAGTTTGACCAAAAGTAAAAGAAACTGATT
Organism: Telmatherina bonti; assembly: GCF_933228915.1. Classification (NCBI taxonomy): domain Eukaryota; kingdom Metazoa; phylum Chordata; class Actinopteri; order Atheriniformes; family Telmatherinidae; genus Telmatherina; species Telmatherina bonti. Next base: position 9,871,540 of record NC_136633.1, read on the forward strand.
TTAAATGTATGAATGACATCTATCCTTGTAATGAGCTTTTAATATAAAGATTCAATATAAACAAGAACAATTGCTCCTTCTGTGAAACTGAGATGGAAATCCTGATCCACCTGTTTTTTGTGTGTTTTTATAAAGAAATTTTGGAGTTATTTTCAGAATTTTATTTTAAAAGATAAGAGTTATATTCTTATTTTAAATTTTATATCAATTAAGTTCGGACTTATATTAGAGGACAAAAAACTAAACTCTTGTATAATTCTTTAATTTTGTTAGCTAAACATTTTATAAATATGAAACTTTATAGATATGAAACCACTGTTTATTACATTAAGGAATGAGTTATTGTATTTTTAAAAAAAGCTGTGAAATGCATTGATTCAAAACATGCTTTGGATATTTATCTTTTTTTCTTGTCTCAATAAAGATTATAAAAACAAAAAAATAAAAAAGATTGCGATTCGCGCTGTTTTGCAGCCCCTTGCGGATGAAGGTGGAACTGCAGTTTTATCACTTCCTGCTACGGTGTGTTCAGACCAAACGCGTTCTGAGCGTCATTAGAGCGGCAGGTTTCCATGTAAAGTCTATGTGGAGGCGCGGCAACGGGGCGTCGTCCTTTCTAGCGGAACGCGCGTCAACAGCCAAAGGTGAACTTTGGCCGCTCGACGCGGGGCGTCAACCAATCAGAGCGATCAGCTCGCAGCTCATGGAGGATTCCTGTGGTGAACCCAGACACGGGGCTGAGATGCCATTACCCCGTGCGATATTTAGGATAACCATTCCTTGCTTAAAAAAAAAAAAAAAAAAAAAAAAAAAAAAAAAAAAGCTGAATGTTACTGATTTGGCAACGTAGAAGGATACGTTGCCTAGCAACGCTTTGCTTGGGGGGCGGCGGCGGCTCTCTGCTGAGTTCGGCTCTTGTTGCATTAACGCTGACTATCCCGGCCCTATGATGTTCTCTAGCTTTATTTACCATCCATGCCATCCCTCTACTGAATCCCCCATCATTCAAACTGACTGGAAGGAAAGCGCCGCCTTTCCCTCCTCTCTTTTCCGCTGCGTTTGTCGCTCTCTCCAGACACGCGGCAGGAGCGTTTTGGGCGTCGGACACAAAAGTGGTTGTTTAGTGACCAGCGTTCAGCGATTTGAGCGTCAAAAACGTTTGGTCTGAACCTTAGGCTGTAGATAAAGAGAGGTCTAAACACACCGATAGGCTTAACTTTTAACCGAAGGTTGCCGTTTGGTCCTGCAAGAAGGAGGGAAGTTACAAACTGACAGTAAGTTTTTCACATCAACTGCAAAACAAAGCAGGATACAGAATTCCCAGGTCCCATGTGATTAAAAAAACAACCTATTGATATCCAGTATAATGACAGAATATCTGAAAAAGACCTTTTTAAATACATGATAAAAAAAAATATATATCTTTAATTTTAAAAAGCAATATCAACTGCTATAATTCTGTCTCCCCCCTTCCTTTAAAATGGTACAACCCAGAGTGATGTCACTTTCTGAGGGGCCAATCAGGTTTCATGTTTGCAAATTTAAAATGAAAACTGTAAGATCACTTTATCCAGATCAGTATGGAACTATAAGGAACAATGTCTGATGAAGTTTTTACATTCTGCCTGTTTGTCGTTGGACTCTTTCAGAGAGGTAAGATAAAACACTGCAGTCCTGTGTGTTTTCATACAGAGTTGCTCTTAAGTTGACTTCGTTTCTGTAGTCCTGTAATTAGGATTAATTTACTGGCAATACAGCCCTACATGTTGGAACCTGAATCAGACCCTGAAAACAAAGTGGAAAACAGCAGCCCACAGCAACGAATGCAGCAGGATGTCTCTCTTTGGTAAACTCACTAGCCATCGTTGGAAATAACTTTATCCCACATTTTCCACCCGCCTGATGTATTTGTACATGCCCTTGTTAACCAGTAGAAGGTAACCAATCACCGAACCTTATCCCCCGGGACGTCACAAGGATTTCAAAGTAGAAAAAAACTCTCTAAAACGACGCGTTTTTCGTCGCCATGGAAACCGAACGGAGAGCGTGCTGGAACTCAAACTCAAACATGCGTTTAGGTGATAAAAAACAGTGTCGTTCACATGTCTGATGAGGATTCAACACTGTAACGCTGTAGAAAGCGCAGAAAACTCCAAATACCATAATAGCACCCCTTTAATGATTTATCAAAGTGTTGAAATGTTGCAGGGAGCATTGTTGGAACAAATCATACACATATTTAACTGTGACATTCGCAAATAAATTCCTTTGCTCCTTGAAGTGTGCAAATGATGCAAATAGTTCACATGGAGCAGTCTGCAGAACTGCACGCCATCACACAAGCAACAGCCAACAAACGACAATGCAACTATATGTTAAATGCTGCATTTGAACCCGTGCCTTGTATGTGTACTTTTGCACCGGTGCACAAAATGGACCAATCGCTGAGCTGAATTCCGTTTCGTCCAATCACTGAAGAGGATTTTAACACTTGGCAAAAATGTGAATAACTTATCTCCTGAATGAGCTGAACAGTTTGATATTTGAATGGTTGAAGGGAGGCAAAAGGTGTAGGAGGAGCAGCGCGCCAAACATTTTGCAGTAAAGACAATGGGGACGGGAACTTGATAAACTGGACACTGCAAACTGGTGCAGAGCTCTGAAACCCTGTTGAAGCAGTTGGGCATTCATAGTAATAAAGAACTGGATCTCAAGAACCGGATAACAAGAAATCAAACAAAAGGAGACATCATAGATAAGTGCTAGCCAGAGTGCTTCCATATCTACCTGAGGTCTCTGTCTGATCCTTTCCTGCAGGTCTAACACAGCAGATCCAAACACAGGAGACTGTTTTAGCAGCAGTGGGAGGAGAAGCTCATCTCAGCTGTCAGCTCAGAGAAACAAAAGATGTTCTTCAAGTCACATGGCAGAAATTCTTACGTGATGAGGACAAAAACGTGGCAACATTCAGTCCGTATGCTGGTCAGAGACTGAATCCAGACTTCAGAAGTAAAGTTGAGTTTAAAGATCCTGGACTACAGAACACCTCCATAGTTATCAAGGATTTAGCAGAGGAAGATGAATGTTGTTATCAGTGTATGTTCAACACCGACCCTGATGGAGCTCTGACAGCTGTAACCTGCATACAACTCTATGGTAAGAACCTGGAGGGTTTAGACTTTTTATGTTTAACTATTCCATGTTTCTGATGATGTTTGTTTCCTCTGCAGAGCTGCATGAACCCATCCTTCATGTCACACAATCAAACTCTTCTGCAGGGTCAGTTGTGTCCTGTTCAACTACAGGTCGACCTGTTCCCACCGTAACACTGACGTCTACACAACAACACCTCATCTTCTCACATCACAACACTTCCAGTGTCCACAACACCAACAATACAGTCACCGTCACCGCTACAGCTTTACTGTCACGTCTCCATGACAACAGCCTTCAGGTTGGATGTGCAGCGCGAGTGCTCTCAGCTCCTCAGATGGAGGTGTTTGTGATGATTCCTGAGCTTAAAGAGACGTCTGATGATGGTGAGAAACTGTTTCAACGCTCAGATTGAGAGATTTATGATCCCTGTCTGATTCTGATGTTTTTTTATGTGTAGATGAACAATCTGGATCTGATCACAGACGGCTCAGTAAGTTAATGTTTGTTATTTTGTTGCTTTGAGGTTGTTCAGTGTATCATGTCCTAAATTGTTTTGTTTTGTTTCTTTTCCTCCAGAATGGATTTGGATTTTTCCATTTGTGATCTGGGGTTGCATTGCTGTAATTATCTGTGTGCTGCTTCTAATTAAAAATCAGAACAGGTACATATTTTAAACAATATATATTGTAAAACCTCAGTCATGTCTGATTAATGTTTCTGAATATTTTATCTGATCTCAAATATTTTATTGTTTCTCACAGGAAACATCATGTCAGTGACCATCCTGAAACTTCAACCAGAGAAATCTCTAAGTAAGTTTTTCATCCTTATAACCTCAGTCATCTCTCTTTCGTGTTTCTTTATGTTTTAACATTTTAAATCCTTTGTTATTTTCCCACAGGGATTTAGAGATGAATGAAAATCCTGGAACTGCCTTCAGATTTCCTGATCAGACATCTGAGTAAGTCTTCCTTTATTCTTTAAATTGTTTCCTGTTAATTTAAATGTTATTAATTTCCTTGTGGATTTAAATGGTGTTACTTTCCTTTTTCCCTTCTCACTGAAATGTTTGAACACTTTATATTATTGATGAAACCTGGTTAATCAAACCCTCTTTTGTTTTTGTGAAGGGATAAAGAACATTGTGGACCACAGGAGAACGCTAATGTCCGACAACGATCACCTCAGAAGCAAAACAAAGAAAACGACGAATGTGACCAGAGTTTGAATCCATGATGAGTTTTTCATAAAACACAATGACTGTTAACAACAAGACGTAACAAGTCGAGTATTAATGTCAAAACTTGAACTGAACTGCATCAAAGCTTCATAATTTGTTATGGTCAATTTTTTATACTGAACAGCAAAAAAAACTTTTTATATGTCAATTTTTTTAAAAAACAAAACAACAACAAAAACAGCCTCATTTTTATACTTTTTTAATTGTTTCATTTTTTCTTTTATAATGATCTATATTTATGTTTTCACTGAAAATTAATTTTGTGATTGGAAATGTCTGGAACTGAATGGGAGCAGATAAAATTTTTAAAAAATTGGCGATGAAGACTTATTTTTTTCAGTCCTCATTGAAGTCATAACATTAAAACTCATAATTCAAAAGATTTCTGTCTGCCTGAAATTCAGTCAGTTGTGAATTAATGAACATTTTTTATTCAAGATTTCTGCTGTCTTATAAATTAGTATTTATGTGGGGGTTGCAGCTACTGGTGAAAAGTACTAAAAAAAACCTTGAAAAGTAAAACCTTGTTTTCCTCATATAAAGTGACACCTGGAATCCCACCACGTCGCCACTTGGTGTCGCTGTTTATCCAGATATGATGACATGCAGAGTTTCCAAAACGTGATAATATTAATTAAATTATGCTGTTGATCAGCTATCAAAAATACTTTATCTGCGCATGAAAGTACTGCTTTCTTAGTTTTTTCTTTTGTTTTTTCATCAGATAAGATTTTGTGTCTGGCTTGTCTGTGACTATTCAGCAAATTGGACAAGTTAATAAAATGTTCATATAAACCGAAAGCTTTATTTACAGCAAGAACTTGGATGGTTTTGTTTGTTTTTCCAAGATTTACTCACAACAAAGTCAAACGGTCGCCTGTAAAACAGGAAAAATCTGGTTTAACGGTTAAGGGGCGTGGTTAGGGAGATAAAAGTGAAAGTATGTCGCTGTTGGTCTCAGTCTGTCATTTAATTATGAAGTCTTCGTTAAGAATACTTCATATTTCACGAATATATTTTTTTACGTTTGTTTTTTGTTATATCAGATATCAGTTGGATCCTTTTATGAGTAATCTGCTTCAATATGGGTAAAATTATATTAATATAGTAATTTATGTTTTATAAATTCGTTTCTAAATCAGCCCCGCCCACTAATCATGTAATCGGTCCGTTGACCTACACCTGTGACGATCATTTTCAAAGTTTTTGTGGCGATGGCACGAGGTTCAGTCCTTTGTTTCTTTTTTCTGTTGGAAATTTTTTGTAAAGGTAAGAAAACAAATTCTTATTCTTTCATAAATGAGGTTGTTCTTGACGTAGGCTTCTTTCACGTCTTAAACGTAAAGTAAACCATGGTAACTGTAACTGTTGAACACACAGACTATTGCTTTCTATGACATGTTTACTAGAAGCATTACTACATATGCTTTTACTTTGACAAGTATTTGCTACATTTTCTGCAGCTGCTGTTGGCATGTAGGAGAATGGTATCCCTTAGCAAATAGTAGTACACTTGAAGTTTATTTTACTGATTATACTTGAGTATAAGTCTTCCAAGTATACTACAGAACATATACTAGTAGTCTACTAAAAGTATACCAAGTTAATGCTTATTCGGACTAAATTGTAATACTTTTAGTTTATTAAAGTATATGTCAAGTATAGGTCATTGTAAGTTTACAGAAGTATACTTTCAGGTATAAAACAAGTATACCATATAAAAGTGTACTAGGTATATAATTCTAGTTTAATTTATTTAAATATATATGTAAGTATGCTACCAGTAAACCACAAGTACACTCTTCTAGATACTGGCATTGTATAGTTATATACTTGTAGTCCACGTTTTAGATTATTGAATTATACTACAAGCTTATTTTTATATATTTAAAATTACCAAAACAAATGAACATTTTTTTGTGCTATTTAACTTGTTTATTTATAATACTTTACTAAGCATACTTGTAAATTTGCTTAGCATGTTACTTTCGGTATACTATTTAAATATGTATGTATTTGTATATTTAAAGTATTTTTAAAGTAAACTCATACTGTATGTAAATTAGACTGTATTTACAAACTAAAAAACAGAATGTTAAAAACAAGTTTGACATATTTATATCACATTTTTAAGCATACAATAAAATGTATTTACAAATACATGCTGCTTTAAAGATGTAAATACACATGAAAGATGTGTTTAAAAAACAAAGACATTCTATGAAATTGAGTCCTTTGCTGGATAAATGAAGGGAAAAAGTGCACATTTGCATGTAAAAATGTCAAAGATCAAGTCTTTCACGCCAAAAAGTCGCCAAAAATGGTGAAGGAAAAAGTGTGCATCTGTTTGTAAAAATATAAACAAGTACTCATCTTTGGAACCAAAAATAGTCTTGATGTCCTTTTTTAAAGTGCAAAGTACCAAAAATACTCCTGGACTTTTCATCATACTTTTCAGAATAAACAAAGTATACTTTCACTATTCTATCCTGAAATATATAATATATAGTATATGGAAGTAAACTTCAAATATACTGTCTCAGTTTAGTATAAAGTAAGTATATTTTTGTAAGGGATGGCAACGTGTGTGTATGTTCTCATCGCATGTTCAGGTGACGCTGCCGCTGCAGAGCCATTGTTACCATCATGATCTCCTCCATACAGGTGCATCAGCTGTGATCCAAACGCAGCAGACTGTGGTGGCAGCAGTAGGACAGCACGCCTACCTAAGATGTGAACTTACTCAGTCTAAAGATGTCCTTCAGGTCACGTGGCAGAAACTGTCTGATAGAGAGAAGAATCTCGCCACATACAGTAAGAATTTTGGCTCAAGCGTGATGGCTGACTTCAATGAGAAGATAGATTTTCAGTATGGTGACCTGAAGAACTGCTCCATGGTGATAAAGAAGGTGACGAAGGAGGATGAAGGCTGCTACCGCTGTTTGTTTAACACTTTTCCTGACGGAGCTGTGACAGGCAAAACCTGCCTCACACTCTATGGTGAGTACTGATGCAGAGGAAACAATGAACGCATCAATAGTTGCACAACAGATCAAACCTACCTCTTCTTAAAATCTACTTCCTGTTATGTGTATGTCTCTACAGAGCTGCATGAACCCGTCCTTCATGTCAGAGAATCAAACTCTGCAGAATCAGTTGTGTCCTGTTCAGCTACAGGTCGACCTGCTCCCACTGTAACACTGACGTCTACACAACACCACCTCATCTTCTCACGCCACAACAATGTCGGTGTCCACAACAGCAATGGTACAGTCACCGTCACTGCTACAGCTGTGCTGTCAGGTTTCCATGACAACAGCACTCAGGTTGGATGTGCAGCCCGAGTGCTCTCAGGTTCTCCAATGACGGTGTTTGAGGTGATTCCCAAACAGACGACTGATAAAGGTAAGAAGGTCTCTTTTCCATTAGTATCAAGCTTGTCTCAACTCAACTCGCCTCAATTTGTCTCAGCTTGGTCCTGTTTCTTTTCCATTACAGTTTAGTACCAGGTCTGAAATGGGCGGGGTTTGTGTGAAATCACTGTGATGTCAGTGTTGTGCACGACAAGCTCTATAACAATACAGGACCTAGAGGCAATCTGCTACGTGGTCTGTGGCTCGCCGGTCGCTGACCATATATCGTATCCATTTGTTGGAACCACTTCCAGTCTCATCTGTTTGATCCACTCCGACCATTGTGTTCCTTGACCTGCCAATCGTCACTTTGGAGCTTTTTCAGCTTCTCTCGACTTGAAAACTCCTTTGCTAGCCGTAGACATTGAGTCAGAAAGCTCTTGATAGATTTTTTCATTCCGTGTCGCTCCATCTGGTTCCCTCTGTATCCTTTCCTCAGCAAGCAAAGAAATGTCTCCACCTCAATCTTGGACCAAGGAACAGACTTTGTTGCGCCATTGCTTGTCACATAATGTAAACAACTTACAAGTTGGAGTCGCTCTTTCAGTGATATCGCTCCCTGACCTCTGATTGGCCACGCCCCTGACCAATAGCAGCATGCAGTCTGACGACGTCACACACAACCCAACTCAGCTCGCTTAGAACCTGGACTGAGGAGTTACAAAAAAGTGCTGGTAAACGGGTACAAAAGCCTCGTGGAAAACCCTACAAACCGAGCCGAGGCGAGTCAAGTTGACAAGCTGATACTAATGGAAAAGGGCTATATGCTTCGTGTTTATATATTAATGATCGTACATACTAATTTGTGACTCTGAATCCAAATATTTCATTCAAGTGAGTCATGTTCATATGAAGAGTTTTCAACTTTAAGGGAGGGAGTCTTGTGTTTTTCTTTTATTTTCCTCTCAGAGTAATCAGAACGCTTCATTTCATACGTTTACATGGGAGTTTTAATTCCTGTTTAATTCCACTTTAAACTGATGAAAAATGACCATGTAAACTTATAGTTCCTGATTGCTAATTTTTATTTGGATTTAAACCTAATTCCGATGCGAGTGTCTGGTTTATTTGCATTTTAATTCCGATCTATTTAATTCCTCTGTCATGTAAACCTTCATTCCGCTCTAAGTTAATTCTGGTCGTTCTGAGCATGCTTGTTACCTTGTCCTGTCCCGATGACGCGCGTTGTTTTGCCTCCCGTGTTCGGTGGTCTATCTTTCTTCTCCTTCTCAGTTGCTGCAGAAAGTGAAGTAGTATGCGACTGAGCTGGTACTTCACATTTATAATAAAAATAACAATGAAACTGGTTCTTATTATGTAGTTTTTACAAGTTACGACTGAAAAGACGAGAAGCAGGGAGCCAACTTTGTTTATTTCCGATATACGTCATAGGTCATAGGTCTGTCCAATCAGAACCCTTCCCAACCCGCCGCTCTGAAGAGGAATTAAGTGTATTATGTAAACCTTCATTCGGAATTATTATTTTCATGTAAAGTTGTAGGAGAATACGTTAATTCCGAATTAAAAAACACCATGTAACCATAGCCATTTACAGGCTAAAATTACAGCATATTTACTGGGGGAGAATGCTCCCAGACCCCCTAAAGGGGTCTAGTTTCTCACCTCTTTCACACCTTGTGAGTTTGCAGCTGTGGGAAATCCTGTGATTGACATGTTTGGGATTTTTGTGTCTGTAGGCGTTTCTGAGAAGCTGCAGTCTGATGATGAGAAGTTCAGTAAGTCAGTCTTTTTCATGGTTCAGGCTCATATTTGTGTTTTTTTTTATGACTAAATTCTATTTTTTTCTGTCAGATTCCACTTGGATCATCTTACCAGTCGTGTGTGTTGTGGTGGTGTGTTGTGTTGCTGTGATCAGCGCCATACAGCTGAAGCAAAGACACAAGAACAGGTAGATTTATGCCTCTTATACCTTTTAAACTTGTTGGCACTGAGAGGCAATTAAATAACTGGTGTAAAAATCTCCTGTCACTAGTGATCCTGAGGTGAACAAAATGCCACAAAAAACAAGCCAGGACACACATCAGTAAGAACCTTTTAGTAATTACATCAGTGACAATGAATATTCTGTTATTTTGCTTTGTGTTGGTCAGAATGAAGTGACCTGTGTAGCTGATAGCCGGTGTTGTGTGATACAGTACTGAGTGGGATTTAACTTGGTTTTTCTGAAGGATCAACACACCTTTAATCAGGACGGTGAACGAGCTGGTCAGGCGGCAGACACTGGCCAAGAAAAGTCTGGAAAAGGATCCCCCAGAACCACCGCCTTCAGTGTCCAAACGGCTGTTTGGAGACGTCGGTTTAACCGAAGCTCTGAATCAGACATGATTGCCACTTTTTTGCAGCGCTTTTGTTAAAAATCTTTTTATTTTGTCCACATTCTGGAGAAAAATAAACTGTTTGCTTTTATAAACATCTCTTTCCATCTGCTTTGTGTTTTATGATGATGATGATGATGATGATGGTATCTGTGTTATTTGTAACTCATTAGATGCATTCTGTTTGTTTTCTTGTCATGTTTGTGATTTCTTTGCCTTGTTTTATTGCTGTTTTTAACATATTTTTTTTATATGTTCTATATAAAAGTAATGGCATGAAATGTGTTGTTTGCTGTCGGACCTGATTGTTGCATCATCTGTTATTTTAGATCAAATGTAATTATTACATAAAGATCACCAGACCAGATGGGATTATGAGTCTGCCACTGTTTATCACGTTAAGACGAGATGCGTTTGCTTTGGTGGAGGGAAATTTAAAGCCAAAGGCAGATTAAAACTCTACTCCTTGTGCAGACAGTTTACAAAACACTGGTTCTGAAGATTCAAATATAGCATATTGATCATTTTACACATGTGAAGTGCAACAACCTTGTGGTCATAAGGCTGAGATTAGTGCACACCCTGTTTTATGCATGTATGTGCACTCACCAGCCACGTTGTATGGAGTGAAAAAATTTACTTTATTATTCCAATGAGGGAACTTATAGACATCAACTGCTTGTTTTACACATCTTTATAAAGTATGTTTTGTTTTTGACATAAAAATGTTGATATGTGAGTTAGTGTGTTTTTTATACATGGATGCATAAAGAAACGGACGATTCCCAGTTGAAGTGTTTCTAACAAAAGGTAGGATGATCCCGCGTTATGTGTGGACGTCCAAGAAGATAAGAAACATTTAGTGTGTTTTTGGCCATATAATGATTTACTGAAGTTTTTATAAATGCAGCAATAATCATCAGAAATGACGCAGTTCTTCACGGTCATGGATCTCGCTGGACTTTGAAACCAAAAGAGAAATTCATGAATCAGGTGACTCCATTTCACTATGAAAAGGGTGCAAGCGATCCGAAACTAGTATAAAATAACAGTTTGTAGAGCAAGTGAACTTTTAATGAAATAAAATTTTAAGCCAACTGAACCTTCTGAAAATTATTCTTGTCTTACCCTCTGAGATCTCCAGTCCTGGTCCTTGAGGACCGGTGTCCTGCACATTTTCCAAGTGTCCCTGCTGCACCAATTCAATTCAGCTTTATTTGTACAGCGCCGCTTTACAACAATGTTGTCACAGGACACTTTACATACACATCATTTCAAGCCAATTCATACATATCTTATAATAGAAACCAACTAATTGCATCGAGTCATGACTTCGATCCAATCTCCCATCCTGAGCTGCACGCGGCGACAGTGGGAAGGAAAAAACTCCCCTTTAACAGGAAGAAAACCTCCGGCAGAACCCGTCTCAGGGAGGGCAGCCATCTGCCTCGACTGGTTGGGGTGGAGACGACAGGAAAGACAGATCAACATGTACAACTGCATTTATTCAGGAAGACCTGCGGAAAAAAGGAGAAATAAGTTAGAGACGGCAATATTGTCATATATTTATACATTAATATATTAGAGAAATAGAGCGAGGCACTTCTCAGTGCATCAGGTAACATCCCCATTGCTACATAAGTAATGGTTGGCTAGACTACCCATAACTATAAGAGCAATGAGCATAACCTGGATAGTTGGGTACCGTACATGCAGACTCCAACTCAGGAGATGAAGGTGATGGACCCTTATCTTATCTGGAACCTGCCTCAATGCAGGCATGTAACACTTGGTACAGGAGACTTCTTAGCTTATTAACACAGTTTCTTTTGTGTAACTGTCCCCCTCCCCTTCAGGAAAAATGCATGCTTGTTGAAGGAGTGTTCTAGTAGTTTTGTGTGTGATAATTTGTATTCCAGTAAATAAGAAATGTAAGTGTGTTCTATAGAGTTTAAAGTTTAGTATGAAAACAGTAGACAAAGACAGAACGACGGCTTTTGCAGCTCATCCTTGGATGACGCATCCTTAGAAGAAATTGGAAAGAACTGGAAATGACCGTGGAGGACTTATCGTTGTGTGGGATCTGTAACTCTCTGGAGATTTTAGTCCTGCAGAAAAGGTGGTTCTTTCTGAACAGAAAAATAGTTATTTCTTGTATAGGAAGATAGTTTGAAAACATTTTTTTCTGAAAAGGAAGATAGAATTATATTGAGGGGAAAATAATGCTCTTTCGTGGTTTAGCCCTGCCAAGAAGGAAAATATTTCTAAAAAGAAAAATAGTTCTTTCTTGTAGAGGAAGATAGTTTGTTGATGCTGTTTCATTCTTCTGGTTATGCATTTGCCTTATGCTTGTTTGCCTTTAGGATGTAAAAGTCAATTAATGTGATTTATTAATTTATTACAGAAAGATTTGTGTGGGGAACGCTACAGTATCATTTCCAATGATTTTTAAAAATGTAAGTTGTATACAGTTGTCCTTCTAAGTTTACATACCCTGGCATATCCTATTTGTTATTTCTTTGCCATTTTTCCACAGAATATGAATGATAACACAAAAACAGCTTGGAGTCTTTTTTGCTAGTCGTTGATAGGGCTTTTTATTTTCTCAGATGGTAAAGCTCCCCATTCTTCATGGTAGCTTCACCCAAGTACCAACCATGAGTGAAGGAAGAGCTTTTGTGTTAAAAAACTGATTGAGCAGGGCTGGATATTGGGCAGGGTTGGATGTCCAATGGGAGTGGTTAGGGTTAGTAGTCAGATTATTATGTGCCAAATGACGACACTGAAAACAAAAAGTTTGGTAAAACATCATTCTTGTTTAAATATATCAGTGTAAAATTAATCAGTTAAACATAATATTATGACCAATGCCTGCTGCCTGATACAGCAGTCAAATTATATTTGCAAATAAATTAATAATGAACAAGTATTGTCTATGAAATGACAGTTAAACTGCATCTGTGTATTTCCTTGTTTAACTAAGGGAAGCAAAGACTGCAGGCTCTCCTAAAAAACTATATTGCAAAATAATATCATGAGCTCTAAATTTAATTTTACACTCAAGCAGAAACAGTAATATGATCAAAATAAATAACATTTTATGTTAATGTTTGAGTGAGGGATATCCATAAATAATTTAAAAGTAATTAACTACATACATACAGTAGTAAAAGTGAAATTGTTGTAGAATTTAATCCCAAAATCCCTTTGATGCGATTAATATTTCCTCTTAGTCAGTTATAACAGTGTCATTCCAAGGCAGGACTTGAGCTATAATTTCTCCTGCTGTGAAGACCATCCATGTCCATCCCTGCTGCTGACCTCTGGACCACTGTCTCCACCCTCATCCTGGTCCTTCAGTTGTATAAAGATAAAAAAAAAAAAAAAAAAAGATATTCTGTGCAGAAATGAAGAAGGTAAATTAGCAAAAATTCAACAATGGTATTGCTTCTTTAGAACAATGTTACTTCCATAGAAGTACAAAGTACCCATCCAAATATTTACTTGAGTTGGAGTAAAAAAAAAAAAAAAAGATCTAGAAAAAAAACTACTGAAATGCTGTGTAGCCTGACATCTGATTTTATTCATCAAATAACATTATTGAAATCATTCAATCAAAATAACAACCAGCAGTCGTAAAACTCGTTTACTTTAAACTTTAACTACCACAAAACTTAATGAAATCTTTACAAATATAACAGTCAAAGGAAGAAAAATAAATCTAAATCATTTTCTACCCAGAAGTCAGGAGTAATCTTAGAGCAGCCTAAAAAGTAGCCTAACTTTACTTGTGTAAGAGCAGCTTTTTATTACTTTAGAATAATAATACTTAAGTAAAAACATTTTTGCAACAAAATAACTCCCAAGACTACAATTTATCTGAAAAGTTATTAAAGAAAATGTAGATACTACTACCTTTGCCTTAACGAGCTAGCTTAGCTAAGTTAATTTACATCTATTTGTCATCTTTTAAAATCCACATGGTGACAAACATTACAAATGTCTCTTTTTCTGCTCAACAGCGTCTACATTCAGCAGCAGGAATCATCTTACGCGGTTTGTTGAGAAGAAATTATCTTAGTTTTTTTTTTTGTCTCTTAGCTGGTTTGGTGAACATGTTTGAAGATGGGAATAATGCCAAAGACAGGGTTCTCTGTTAACACCATAGACTGTATATAAAGAGATGGACGGAGCCCCTGTGACGTCACACATAGGTTTCTGAAGAGCTGAATTGAAGCTTGGTGGACAGTTCCTACCGTTGCCATGTTGGCAGCGTCATGCGCGTCATCTTGCCCGGAAAATACAAATATGGGCAAAGAGGTGGAGCTGAGAGGGGAGCCATGAGCGTCATGGCGGATGATTGACATCTAGCGAACTCCGAGCTTTCTGTAGCTAAGAGCTAACCGAGCTAACCCCGAGATAACAGGAGCTAACCAGCTAACGGAGGTAAGCGGGCTAAAGCTAAGTCACGTTGTTAACCGGCTAAAAATCACGGTTGTTCTACGTTCTTCTGACTTAAAGCCGGAGATTGGGTACCTGTCAATCAAAAGGACACGCCCCTAAATGTGCCAAACTTCGAGATTAAATTACTTTTAAACAGGCGAGTTAGAAAAAAATTCACTCCCCCCACAGTTGTCATGAAGTTTAACCTGACTTATAAACCGAAAATGGATTTTTGTACCAGGCTGTAAACATGTTTATTTTCTGCTGTGAAGTTGGTCTTCTTAACATGGATGTCTATGGGGATTTGCTCTGTTTTGGAGCCCCTAGTGGATGAAGGGAGAACTGCAGTTTTACGCACTTCCGCATAGGCTTCACTTTTAACCGCCGGAGGTTGCCGCTTGGTTACCACACGGTGTTTGTTGTTAGAGACCGTAGCGTCGCCTGCTCGTGATGCGTTTAGGTGTGGCTCGGAAAAACATGTTTCAGCATGTAAAAAAAGTAAGCAAGTGGTTATAATAGCTATAAAAAAGTGCGGGGGACAGAGGACAGAGATGCGGCAAGTGCGGGGGACATGTCCCCTGTGTATCCCGCGTGCGCTACGCCCATGCTTTAATTGACAGACATTATTTTCATAACTTTCCAACAGCCTACACATGTCGGCCACACACATCAACACTCAATTGAAAAATAATTAACACAGAAAATACAACAGCCATCAAAAATGTTCTTTAGGATGAAATCTGTGCAGGTCCAGCCTCCTCCCCACGTTCATGGTGGACTGTCCGACATCACAGCAACCATCAGGAGAGTGGGATCGTTTATTTATATGCAGTATTAGCCAATATAAATGGCAATTAAAAACGCATTTTAATGAATATAAAGTTAACAAATACTCACATAAAAATGTATAGGAAAACGTTTATGATTAAAATATAGGCTTTTCTTACATTAAAATGTTTAGAGCTGTATGTGTTTGAGCTGGATAAACTGTGATGATGGCATAACAGTGCTATCTCAAATCACGAGATAGCAGCAAACATACAGTTCAATATGTATAATCAAATCAAATCAAACTTTATTTGTATAGCACTTTTCGTGCTTAAAAACAATACAAAGTGCTTTACATTATAAAACAATTTACATCAAAATAGATAAAACACTAACACACATACACATCCCCTTTCACCCACCCACAACCACCCTCACCCATGCCCTATTTGCCCTGTAACAGTTAAAAGAAGATGAATGAATGGCCAGGTGCATTTGCACCAGATGTGCACCAGATAAGGAAACGGTATTCTCAGGGAGCCTCTACACAAAGGGCTACCCCCAACCAAGACCACCCAGGCCATCACCATGGGGGCCACCCGGGTCCGGGCAGACAGGACCCACGCCACAACCGTAAAGCTGCAGCGCTGGATCCCGACCCACCAGACAGGGACAGCCCCCACAGCAACACCCATGCAGTCAGAGCAGGGGCAGCCCTTGGTGAAGAGGACCCCAATGAGGAGAGAGCTGGAGTGATAACTAAACAAAAATAAAATCCATTAAAATAAAATAATAAAATCTATACTATGTAAATCAATATATAAAATATATAAATAAATAAATAAAATTAACTAAAAAGAAAGATAAATATGGGTTAATATAAGAATGTTAAAACTTAGTTATAAGCTAAACTAAAAAGGTAGGTCTTGAGCTTTTTTTTAAAAACATCAACAGTCTCTGCAGCCCTGAGGCCCTCAGGCAGGCTGTTCCATAGGCGAAGCCCGTAATACTGAAATGTGGCCTCGCCATATGTTTTGGTACGAACTTTAGGAAGAACTAAAAGGCCGGTACCTGAGGACCTCAGGGTCCGCGAGGGTTCATACCTTAAAAACAGATCAGATAAATAAGAAGGCCCAAGACCATTAAGATATTTATAAACCACTAAAAGAACCTTAAAATCAATCCTGAATTGCATAATAAACAATGAGGAGCCATGTATTTCACGGCATGTCGCTATGGCAATGCGTTGCTATGGAAACGCCCAAAAAAAAAAGCGGTGTAACAGTATGTTAACGTGCCGGATTATTAGTGACCATGGTATAAATTATATGAACCATTTGTCATCCCACTCCTCCCCTCTATGTTACAGCAGGTGAAATGACACAGGTGTTATTTTTTTAAACCCTTTCATGCATGAATATGATTTTTAAAAAAAAAAGAAAAAACAGTATTTAAATACAGTATTTTCTACAGAAATATGCAAATATACTTTTTTGTTTATTAGTAACATTCATTCATTCATTTTCCGAACCGCTTATTCCAATTCAGGGTCGCGGGGAAGCTGGAGCCTATCCCAGCCGGCTTTGGGCGACAGGCAGGGTACACCCTGGACAGCTCGCCAGTCCATCGCAGGGTTATTAGTAACATTTAAAATTTATTTATGATTTATTTCAATGTGTTCTATAAAAATATTTATAAAATAAAATATAATTGTAATTATATAAAGTAAATCTATTATATAATACAGATTTATGAAGCCTAACTAGCATCACTTTATATCCAACTATGTTGCACAGAAATGTATTCATGAAAGCTATTGTGAATGCCCATTTATTGAACTATGCTGAATGATTTAAATGAAATTGCAAAAGTATAAGAAATTGAAAAAATAAAAAAGCACTACTGTCATTTTTTATAATTGCCTCACATTGGGACTGAACCTGTGATCTTTTGGTATTTAAGCACACTGACTTACTCGTTACAACACCAGTACTCTTTGTTGCACCTTGGAAAAGCATTGAAATTTTTTCCAGTTGGGATGGGAATGGCTTATTTTTTACTTCCAGCAGGGTGGAATTAGCAGGATTGCAAAAACATGTGCAAGGTTCAACTAAACTCAAGTGAAGATGTGACAGACTTTGTTCAATGTGTTTAAAGTGGAAATTTTATGTGCATTTCAGGCTAATTTATTTTTATTTCTGAGACCAGAAGGGCTGGGATTGATGGAGTTATTGTCACAAATGGCTTTATTTACTTCAGTCCGACCCTCTCCGTAGGCTGTCAGATCAGCCTGCGGGCAAAACGAGTGGATTGAGACTCTTCCGCATTAAGCCCCGCCTCCCAACACTGCACTACATCGGGAGCGCGCACCGCACCTGCTTTCGCCGTCATTGTAACGTCTCATAAACAGAAGGATTAGGCTGATATGAACTCAATAAAAAAAAACAGAATACAATGTCAACACATAGCATACAGCCCTACATGTTGGAACCTGAATCAGACCCTGAAAACAAAGTGGAAAACAGCAGCCCACAGCAACGAATGCAGCAGGATGTCTCTCTTTGGTAAACTCACCAGCCATCGTTGGAAATAACTTTATCCCACGTTTTCCACCCCCCTGATGTATTTGTACATGTCCTTGTTAACCAGTAGAAGGTAACCAATCACCGAACCTTATCCCCCGGGACGTCACAAGGATTTCAAAGTAGAAAAAAACTCTCTAAAACGACGCGTTTTTCGTCGCCATGGAAACCGAACGGAGAGCGTGCTGGAACTCAAACTCAAACATGCGTTTAGGTGATAAAGAACAGTGTCGTTCACATGTCTGATGAGGATTCAACACTGTAACGCTGTAGAAAGCGCAGAAAACTCCAAATACCATAATAGCACCCCTTTAATGATTTATCAAAGTGTTGAAATGTTGCAGGGAGCATTGTTGGAACAAATCATACACATATTTAACTGTGACATTCGCAAATAAATTCCTTTGCTCCTTGAAGTGTGCAAATGATGCAAATAGTTCACATGGAGCAGTCTGCAGAACTGCACGCCATCACACAAGCAACAGCCAACAAACGACAATGCAACTATATGTTAAATGCTGCATTTGAACCCGTGCCTTGTATGTGTACTTTTGCACCGGTGCACAAAATGGACCAATCGCTGAGCTGAATTCCATTTCGTCCAATCACTGAAGAGGATTTTAACACTTGGCAAAAATGTGAATAACTTGAAAAGTTTACATGTTAGAAAGACCAAAAGTCATAGTACATATCTCCTGAATGAGCTGAACAGTTTGATATTTGAATGGTTGAAGGGAGGCAAAAGGTGTAGGAGGAGCAGCGCGCCAAACATTTTGCAGTAAAGACAATGGGGACGGGAACTTGATAAACTGGACACTGCAAACTGCTGCAGAGCTCTGAAACCCTGTTGAAGCAGTTGGGCATTCATAGTAATAAAGAACTGGATCTCAAGAACCGGATAACAAGAAATCAAACAAAAGGAGACATCATAGATAAGTGCTAGCCAGAGTGCTTCCATATCTACCTGAGGTCTCTGTCTGATCCTTTCCTGCAGGTCTAACACAGCAGATCCAAACACAGGAGACTGTTTTAGCAGCAGTGGGAGGAGAAGCTCATCTCAGCTGTCAGCTCAGAGAAACAAAAGATGTTCTTCAAGTCACATGGCAGAAATTCTTACGTGATGAGGACAAAAACACGGTAACATTCAGTCAGTATGCTGGTCAGAGACTGAATCCAGACCAAACCAATCAGAGCGATCAGCTCGCAGCTCATGGAGGATTCCTGTGGTGAACCCAGACACGGGGCTGAGATGCCATTACCCCGTGCGATATTTAGGATAACCATTCCTTGCTTAAAAAAAAAAAAAAAAGCTGAATGTTACTGATTTGGCAACGTAGAAGGATACGTTGCCTAGCAACGCTTTGCTTGGGGGGCGGCGGCGGCTCTCTGCTGAGTTCGGCTCTTGTTGCAATAACGCTGACTATCCCGGCCCTATGATGTTCTCTAGCTTTATTTACCATCCATGCCATCCCTCTACTGAATCCCCCATCATTCAAACTGACTGGAAGGAAAGCGCCGCCTTTCCCTCCTCTCTTTTCCGCTGCGTTTGTCGCTCTCTCCAGACACGCGGCAGGAGCGTTTTGGGCGTCGGACACAAAAGTGGTTCTTTAGTGACCAGCGTTCAGCGATTTGAGCGTCAAAAACGTTTGGTCTGAACCTTAGGCTGTAGATAAAGAGAGGTCTAAACACACCGATAGGCTTAACTTTTAACCGAAGGTTGCCGCTTGGTCCTGCAAGAAGGAGGGAAGTTACAAACTGACAGTAAGTTTTTCACACCAACTGCAAAACAAAGCAGGATACAGAATTCCCAGGTCCCATGTGATTAAAAAAAACAACCTATTGATATCCAGTATAATGACAGAATATCTGAAAAAGACCTTTTTAAATACATGATAAAAAAAAAATATATCTTTAATTTTAAAAAGCAATATCAACTGCTATAATTCTGTCTCCCCCCTTCCTTTAAAATGGTACAACCCAGAGTGATGTCACTTTCTGAGGGGCCAATCAGGTTTCATGTTTGCAAATTTAGAATGAAAACTGTAAGATCACGTTATCCAGATCAGTATGGAACGATAAGGAACAATGTCTGATGAAGTTTTTACATTCTGCCTGTTTGTCGTTGGACTCTTTCAGAGAGGTAAGATAAAACACTGCAGTCCTGTGTGTTTTCATACAGAGTTGCTCTTAAGTTGACTTAGTTTCTGTAGCCCTGTAATTAGGATTAATTTACTGGCAATTAGGATGGATATCCTGTAATTACGATGAATTAAGTTTTAAAAAATATTGCAAAAAGGAAAAGAAAAACCTGAATAAAACCAACTTAATCTGGAAGTTGTATTTCCAGTATTTAGTACATACTGTAACCTACTACAATACTTCAAGACAAATCTACCTGAGGTCTCTGTCTGATCCTTTCCTGCAGGTCTAACACAGCAGATCCAAACACAGGAGACTGTTTTAGCAGCAGTGGGAGGAGAAGCTCATCTCAGCTGTCAGCTCAGAGAAACAAAAGATGTTCTTCAAGTCACATGGCAGAAATTCTTAGGTGATGAGGACAAAAACGTGGCAACATTCAGTCCGTATGCTGGTCAGAGACTGAATCCAGACTTCAGAAGTAAAGTTGAGTTTAAAGATCCTGGACTACAGAACACCTCCATAGTTATCAAGGATTTAGCAGAGGAAGATGAATGTTGTTATCAGTGTATGTTCAACACCGACCCTGATGGAGCTCTGACAGCTGTAACCTGCATACAACTCTATGGTAAGAACCTGGAGGGTTTAGACTTTTTATGTTTAACTATTCCATGTTTCTGATGATGTTTGTTTCCTCTGCAGAGCTGCATGAACCCATCCTTCATGTCACACAATCAAACTCTTCTGCAGGGTCAGTTGTGTCCTGTTCAGCTACAGGTCGACCTGTTCCCACCGTAACACTGACGTCTACACAACAACACCTCATCTTCTCACATCACAACACTTCCAGTGTCCACAACACCAACAATACAGTCACCGTCACCGCTACAGCTTTACTGTCACGTCTCCATGACAACAGCCTTCAGGTTGGATGTGCAGCGCGAGTGCTCTCAGCTCCTCAGATGGAGGTGTTTGTGATGATTCCTGAGCTTAAAGAGACGTCTGATGATGGTGAGAAACTGTTTCAACGCTCAGATTGAGAGATTTATGATCCCTGTCTGATTCTGATGTTTTTTTATGTGTAGATGAACAATCTGGATCTGATCACAGACGGCTCAGTAAGTTAATGTTTGTTATTTAGTTGCTTTGAGGTTGTTCAGTGTATCATGTCCTAAATTGTTTTGTTTTGTTTCTTTTCCTCCAGAATGGATTTGGATTTTTCCATTTGTGATCTGGGGTTGCATTGCTGTAATTATCTGTGTGCTGCTTCTAATTAAAAATCAGAACAGGTACATATTTTAAACAATATATATTGTAAAACCTCAGTCATGTCTGATTAATGTTTCTGAATATTTTATCTGATCTCAAATATTTTATTGTTTCTCACAGGAAACATCATGTCAGTGACCATCCTGAAACTTCAACCAGAGAAATCTCTAAGTAAGTTTTTCATCCTTATAACCTCAGTCATCTCTCTTTCGTGTTTCTTTATGTTTTAACATTTTAAATCCTTTGTTATTTTCCCACAGGGATTTAGAGATGAATGAAAATCCTGGAACTGCCTTCAGATTTCCTGATCAGACATCTGAGTAAGTCTTCTTTTATTCTTTAAATTGTTTCCTGCTAATTTAAATGTTATTAATTTCCTTGTGGATTTAAATGGTGTTACTTTCCTTTTTCCCTTCTCACTGAAATGTTTGAACACTTTATATTATTGATGAAACCTGGTTAATCAAACCCTCTTTTGTTTTTGTGAAGGGATAAAGAACATTGTGGACCACAGGAGAACGCTGATGTCCGACAACGATCACCTCAGAAGCAAAACAAAGAAAACGACGAATGTGACCAGAGTTTGAATCCATGATGAGTTTTTCATAAAACACAATGACTGTTAACAACAAGACGTAACAAGTCGAGTATTAATGTCAAAACTTGAACTGAACTGCATCAAAGCTTCATAATTTGTTATGGTCAATTTTTTATACTGAACAGCAAAAAAAACTTTTTATATGTCCATTTTTATAAAGAACAAAACAACAACAAAAACAGCCTCATTTTTATACTTTTTTAATTGTTTCATTTTTTCTTTTATAATGATCTATATTTATGTTTTCACTGAAAATTAATTTTGTGATTGGAAATGTCTGGAACTGAATGGGAGCAGATAAAATTTTTAAAAAATTGGCGATGAAGACTTATTTTTTTCAGTCCTCATTGAAGTCATAACATTAAAACTCATAATTCAAAAGATTTCTGTCTGCCTGAAATTCAGTCAGTTGTGAATTAATGAACATTTTTTATTCAAGATTTCTGCTGTCTTATAAATTAGTATTTATGTGGGGGTTGCAGCTACTGGTGAAAAGTACTAAAAAAAACCTTGAAAAGTAAAACCTTGTTTTCCTCATATAAAGTGACACCTGGAATCCCACCACGTCGCCACTTGGTGTCGCTGTTTATCCAGATATGATGACATGCAGAGTTTCCAAAACGTGATAATATTAATTAAATTATGCTGTTGATCAGCTATCAAAAATACTTTATCTGCGCATGAAAGTACTGCTTTCTAAGTTTTTTCTTTTGTTTTTTCATCAGATAAGATTTTGTGTCTGGCTTGTCTGTGACTATTCAGCAAATTGGACAAGTTAATAAAATGTTCATATAAACCGAAAGCTTTATTTACAGCAAGAACTTGGATGGTTTTGTTTGTTTTTCCAAGATTTACTCACAACAAAGTCAAACGGTCGCCTGTAAAACAGGAAAAATCTGGTTTAACGGTTAAAAGGGGCGTGGTTAGGGAGATAAAAGTGAAAGTATGTCGCTGTTGGTCTCAGTCTGTCATTTAATTATAAAGTCTTCGTTAAGAATACTTCATATTTCACGAATATATTTTTTAACGTTTGTTTTTTGTTATATCAGATATCAGTTGGATCCTTTTATGAGTAATCTGCTTCAATATGGGTAAAATTATATTAATATAGTAATTTATGTTTTATAAATTCGTTTCTAAATGAGCCCCGCCCACTAATCACGTAATTGGTCCGTTGACCTACACCTGTGACGATCATTTTCAAAGTTTTTGTGGCGATGGCACGAGGTTCAGTCCTTTGTTTCTTTTTTCTGTTGGAAATTTTTTGTAAAGGTAAGAAAACAAATTCTTATTCTTTCATAAATGAGGTTGTTCTTGACGTAGGCTTCTTTCACGTCTTAAACGTAAAGTAAACCATGGTAACTGTAACTGTTGAACACACAGACTATTGCTTTCTATGACATGTTTACTAGAAGCATTACTACATATGCTTTTACTTTGACAAGTATTTGCTACATTTTCTGCAGCTGCTGTTGGCATGTAGGAGAATGGTATCCCTTAGCAAATAGTAGTACACTTGAAGTTTATTTTACTGATTATACTTGAGTATAAGTCTTCCAAGTATACTACAGAACATATACTAGTAGTCTACTAAAAGTATACCAAGTTAATGCTTATTCGGACTAAATTGTAATACTTTTAGTTTATTAAAGTATATGTCAAGTATAGGTCATTGTAAGTTTACAGAAGTATACTTTCAGGTATAAAACAAGTATACCATATAAAAGTGTACTAGGTATATAATTCTAGTTTAATTTATTTAAATATATATGTAAGTATGCTATCAGTAAACCACAAGTACACTCTTCTAGATACTGGCATTGTATAGTTATATACTTGTAGTCCACGTTTTAGATTATTGAATTATACTACAAGCTTATTTTTATATATTTAAAATTACCAAAACAAATTAACATTTTTTTGTGCTATTTAACTTGTTTATTTATAATACTTTACTAAGCATACTTGTAAATTTGCTTAGCATGTTACTTTCGGTATACTATTTAAATATGTATGTATATGTATATTTAAAGTATTTTTAAAGTAAACTCATACTGTATGTAAATTAGACTGTATTTACAAACTAAAAAACAGAATGTTAAAAACAAGTTTGACATATTTATATCACATTTTTAAGCATACAATAAAATGTATTTACAAATACATGCTGCTTTAAAGATGTAAATACACATGAAAGATGTGTTTAAAAAACAAAGACATTCTATGAAATTGAGTCCTTTGCTGGATAAATGAAGGGAAAAAGTGCACATTTGCATGTAAAAATGTCAAAGATCAAGTCTTTCACGCCAAAAAGTCGCCAAAAATGGTGAAGGAAAAAGTGTGCATCTGTTTGTAAAAATATAAACAAGTACTCATCTTTGGAACCAAAAATAGTCTTGATGTCCTTTTTTAAAGTGCAAAGTACCAAAAATACTCCTGGACTTTTCATCATACTTTTCAGAATAAACAAAGTATACTTTCACTATTCTATCCTGAAATATATAATATATAGTATATGGAAGTAAACTTCAAATATACTGTCTCAGTTTAGTATAAAGTAAGTATATTTTTGTAAGGGATGGCAACGTGTGTGTATGTTCTCATCGCATGTTCAGGTGACGCTGCCGCTGCAGAGCCATTGTTACCATCATGATCTCCTCCATACAGGTGCATCAGCTGTGATCCAAACGCAGCAGACTGTGGTGGCAGCAGTAGGACAGCACGCCTACCTAAGATGTGAACTTACTCAGTCTAAAGATGTCCTTCAGGTCACGTGGCAGAAACTGTCTGATAGAGAGAAGAATCTCGCCACATACAGTAAGAATTTTGGCTCAAGAGTGATGGCTGACTTCAATGAGAAGATAGATTTTCAGTATGGTGACCTGAAGAACTGCTCCATGGTGATAAAGAAGGTGACGAAGGAGGATGAAGGCTGCTACCGCTGTTTGTTTAACACTTTTCCTGACGGAGCTGTGACAGGCAAAACCTGCCTCACACTCTATGGTGAGTACTGATGCAGAGGAAACAATGAACGCATCAATAGTTGCACAACAGATCAAACCTACCTCTTCTTAAAATCTACTTCCTGTTATGTGTATGTCTCTGCAGAGCTGCATGAACCCGTCCTTCATGTCAGAGAATCAAACTCTGCAGAATCAGTTGTGTCCTGTTCAGCTACAGGTCGACCTGCTCCCACTGTAACACTGACGTCTACACAACACCACCTCATCTTCTCACACCACAACAATGTCGGTGTCCACAACAGCAATGGTACAGTCACCGTCACTGCTACAGCTGTGCTGTCAGGTTTCCATGACAACAGCACTCAGGTTGGATGTGCAGCCCGAGTGCTCTCAGCTTCTCCAATGACGGTGTTTGAGGTGATTCCCAAACAGACGACTGATAAAGGTGAGAAGGTCTCTTTTCCATTAGTATCAAGCTTGTCTCAACTCAACTCGCCTCAACTTGTCTCAGCTTGGTCCTGTTTCTTTTCCATTACAGTTTAGTACCAGGTCTGAAATGGGCGGGGTTTGTGTGAAATCACTGTGATGTCAGTGTTGTGCACGACAAGCTCTATAACAATACAGGACCTAGAGGCAATCTGCTACGTGGTCTGTGGCTCGCCGGTCGCTGACCATATATCGTATCCATTTGTTGGAACCACTTCCAGTCTCATCTGTTTGATCCACTCCGACCATTGTGTTCCTTGACCTGCCGATCGTCACTTTGGAGCTTTTTCAGCTTCTCTCGACTTGAAAACTCCTTTGCTAGCCGTAGACATTGAGTCAGAAAGCTCTTGATAGATTTTTTCATTCCGTGTCGCTCCATCTGGTTCCCTCTGTATCCTTTCCTCAGCAAGCAAAGAAATGTCTCCACCTCAATCTTGGACCAAGGAACAGACTTTGTTGCGCCATTGCTTGTCACATAATGTAAACAACTTACAAGTTGGAGTCGCTCTTTCAGTGATATCGCTCCCTGACCTCTGATTGGCCACGCCCCTGACCAATAGCAGCATGCAGTCTGACGACGTCACACACAACCCAACTCAGCTCGCTTAGAACCTGGACTGAGGAGTTACAAAAAAGTGCTGGTAAACGGGTACAAAAGCCTCGTGGAAAACCCTACAAACCGAGCCGAGGCGAGTCAAGTTGACAAGCTGATACTAATGGAAAAGGGCTATATGCTTCGTGTTTATATATTAATGATCGTACATACTAATTTGTGACTCTGAATCCAAATATTTCATTCAAGTGAGTCATGTTCATATGAAGAGTTTTCAACTTTAAGGGAGGGAGTCTTGTGTTTTTCTTTTATTTTCCTCTCAGAGTAATCAGAACGCTTCATTTCATACGTTTACATGGGAGTTTTAATTCCTGTTTAATTCCACTTTAAACTGATGAAAAATGACCATGTAAACTTATAGTTCCTGATTGCTAATTTTTATTTGGATTTAAACCTAATTCCGATGCGAGTGTCTGGTTTATTTGCATTTTAATTCCGATCTATTTAATTCCTCTGTCATGTAAACCTTCATTCCGCTCTAAGTTAATTCCGGTCGTTCTGAGCATGCTTGTTACCTCGTCCTGTCCCGATGACGCGCGTTGTTTTG
Organism: Telmatherina bonti; assembly: GCF_933228915.1. Classification (NCBI taxonomy): domain Eukaryota; kingdom Metazoa; phylum Chordata; class Actinopteri; order Atheriniformes; family Telmatherinidae; genus Telmatherina; species Telmatherina bonti. The sequence continues at coordinate 9,898,090 of NC_136633.1, forward strand.
CCTCCCGTGTTCGGTGGTCTATCTTTCTTCTCCTTCTCAGTTGCTGCAGAAAGTGAAGTAGTATGCGACTGAGCTGGTACTTCACATTTATAATAAAAATAACAATGAAACTGGTTCTTATTATGTAGTTTTTACAAGTTACGACTGAAAAGACGAGAAGCAGGGAGCCAACTTTGTTTATTTCCGATATACGTCATACGTCACGTGCACCCTCTGTCCAATCAGAACCCTTCCCAACCCGCCGCTCTGAAGAGGAATTAAGTGTATTATGTAAACCTTCATTCGGAATTATTATTTTCATGTAAAGTTGTAGGAGAATACGTTAATTCCGAATTAAAAAACACCATGTAACCATAGCCATTTACAGGCTAAAATTACAGCATATTTACTGGGGGAGAATGCTCCCAGACCCCCTAAAGGGGTCTAGTTTCTCACCTCTTTCACACCTTGTGAGTTTGCAGCTGTGGGAAATCCTGTGATTGACATGTTTGGGATTTTTGTGTCTGTAGGCGTTTCTGAGAAGCTGCAGTCTGATGATGAGAAGTTCAGTAAGTCAGTCTTTTTCATGGTTCAGGCTCATATTTGTGTTTTTTTTTATGACTAAATTCTATTTTTTTCTGTCAGATTCCACTTGGATCATCTTACCAGTCGTGTGTGTTGTGGTGGTGTGTTGTGTTGCTGTGATCAGCGCCATACAGCTGAAGCAAAGACACAAGAACAGGTAGATTTATGCCTCTTATACCTTTTAAACTTGTTGGCACTGAGAGGCAATTAAATAACTGGTGTAAAATCTCCTGTCACTAGTGATCCTGAGGTGAACAAAACGCCACAAAAAACAAGCCAGGACACACATCAGTAAGAACCTTTTAGTAATTACATCAGTGACAATGAATATTCTGTTATTTTGCTTTGTGTTGGTCAGAATGAAGTGACCTGTGTAGCTGATAGCCGGTGTTGTGTGATACAGTACTGAGTGGGATTTAACTTGGTTTTTCTGAAGGATCAACACACCTTTAATCAGGACGGTGAACGAGCTGGTCAGGCGGCAGACACCAGCCAAGAAAAGTCTGGAAAAGGATCCCCCAGAACCACCGCCTTCAGTGTCCAAACGGCTGTTTGGAGACGTCGGTTTAACCGAAGCTCTGAATCAGACATGATTGCCACTTTTTTGCAGCGCTTTTGTTAAAAATCTTTTTATTTTGTCCACATTCTGGAGAAAAATAAACTGTTTGCTTTTATAAACATCTCTTTCCATCTGCTTTGTGTTTTATGATGATGATGATGATGGTATCTGTGTTATTTGTAACTCATTAGATGCATTCTGTTTGTTTTCTTGTCATGTTTGTGATTTCTTTGCCTTGTTTTATTGCTGTTTTTAACATATTTTTTTTATATGTTCTATATAAAAGTAATGGCATGAAATGTGCTGTTTGCTGTCGGACCTGATTGTTGCATCATCTGTTATTTTAGATCAAATGTAATTATTACATAAAGATCACCAGACCAGATGGGATTATGAGTCTGCCACTGGTTATCACGTTAAGACGAGATGCGTTTGCTTTGGTGGAGGGAAATTTAAAGCCAAAGGCAGATTAAAACTCTACTCCTTGTGCAGACAGTTTACAAAACACTGGTTCTGAAGATTCAAATATAGCATATTGATCATTTTACACATGTGAAGTGCAACAACCTTGTAGTCATAAGGCTGAGATTAGTGCACACCCTGATTTATGCATGTATGTGCACTCACCAGCCACGTTGTATGGAGTGAAAAAATTTACTTTATTATTCCAATGAGGGAACTTATAGACATCAACTGCTTGTTTTACACATCTTTATAAAGTATGTTTTGTTTTTGACATAAAAATGTTGATATGTGAGTTAGTGTGTTTTTTATACATGGATGCATAAAGAAACGGACGATTCCCAGTTGAAGTGTTTCTAACAATAGGTAGGATGATCCCGCGTTATGTGTGGACGTCCAAGAAGATAAGAAACATTTAGTGTGTTTTTGGCCATATAATGATTTACTGAAGTTTTTATAAATGCAGCAATAATCATCAGAAATGACGCAGTTCTTCACGGTCATGGATCTCGCTGGACTTTGAAACCAAAAGAGAAATTCATGAATCAGGTGACTCCATTTCACTATGAAAAGGGTGCAAGCGATCCGAAACCAGTATAAAATAACAGTTTGTAGAGCAAGTGAACTTTTAATGAAATAAAATTTTAAGCCAACTGAACCTTCTGAAAATTATTCTTGTCTTACCCTCTGAGATCTCCAGTCCTGGTCCTTGAGGACCGGTGTCCTGCACATTTTCCAAGTGTCCCTGCTGCACCAATTCAATTCAGCTTTATTTGTACAGCGCCGCTTTACAACAATGTTGTCACAGGACACTTTACATACACATCATTTCAAGCCAATTCATACATATCTTATAATAGAAACCAACTAATTGCATCGAGTCATGACTTCGATCCAATCTCCCATCCTGAGCTGCACGCGGCGACAGTGGGAAGGAAAAAACTCCCCTTTAACAGGAAGAAAACCTCCGGCAGAACCCGTCTCAGGGAGGGCAGCCATCTGCCTCAACTGGTTGGGGTGGAGACGACAGGAAAGACAGATCAACATGTACAACTGCATTTATTCAGGAAGACCTGCGGAAAAAAGGAGAAATAAGTTAGAGACGGCAATATTGTCATATATTTATACATTAATATATTAGAGAAATAGAGCGAGGCACTTCTCAGTGCATCAGGTAACATCCCCATTGCTACATAAGTAATGGTTGGCTAGACTACCCATAACTATAAGAGCAATGAGCATAACCTGGATAGTTGGGTACCGTACATGCAGACTCCAACTCAGGAGATGAAGGTGATGGACCCTTATCTTATCTGGAACCTGCCTCAATGCAGGCATGTAACACTTGGTACAGGAGACTTCTTAGCTTATTAACACAGTTTCTTTTGTGTAACTGTCCCCCTCCCCTTCAGGAAAAATGCATGCTTGTTGAAGGAGTGTTCTAGTAGTTTTGTGTGTGATAATTTGTATTCCAGTAAATAAGAAATGTAAGTGTGTTCTATAGAGTTTAAAGTTTAGTATGAAAACAGTAGACAAAGACAGAACGACGGCTTTTGCAGCTCATCCTTGGATGACGCATCCTTAGAAGAAATTGGAAAGAACTGGAAATGACCGTGGAGGACTTATCGTTGTGTGGGATCTGTAACTCTCTGGAGATTTTAGTCCTGCAGAAAAGGTGGTTCTTTCTGAACAGAAAAATAGTTATTTCTTGTATAGGAAGATAGTTTGAAAACATTTTTTTCTGAAAAGGAAGATAGAATTATATTGAGGGGAAAAAAATGCTCTTTCGTGGTTTAGCCCTGCCAAGAAGGAAAATATTTCAAAAAAGAAAAATAGTTCTTTCTTGTAGAGGAAGATAGTTTGTTGATGCTGTTTCATTCTTCTGGTTATGCATTTGCCTTATGCTTGTTTGCCTTTAGGATGTAAAAGTCAATTAATGTGATTTATTAATTTATTACAGAAAGATTTGTGTGGGGAACGCTACAGTATCATTTCCAATGATTTTTAAAAATGTAAGTTGTATACAGTTGTCCTTCTAAGTTTACATACCCTGGCATATCCTATTTGTTATTTCTTTGCCATTTTTCCACAGAATATGAATGATAACACAAAAACAGCTTGGAGTCTTTTTTGCTAGTCGTTGATAGGGCTTTTTATTTTCTCAGATGGTAAAGCTCCCCATTCTTCATGGTAGCTTCACCCAAGTACCAACCATGAGTGAAGGAAGAGCTTTTGTGTTAAAAAACTGATTGAGCAGGGCTGGATATTGGGCAGGGTTGGATGTCCAATGGGAGTGGTTAGGGTTAGTAGTCAGATTATTATGTGCCAAATGACGACACTGAAAACAAAAAGTTTGGTAAAACATCATTCTTGTTTAAATATATCAGTGTAAAATTAATCAGTTAAACATAATATTATGACCAATGCCTGCTGCCTGATACAGCAGTCAAATTATATTTGCAAATAAATTAATAATGAACAAGTATTGTCTATGAAATGACAGTTAAACTGCATCTGTGTATTTCCTTGTTTAACTAAGGGAAGCAAAGACTGCAGGCTCTCCTAAAAAACTATATTGCAAAATAATATCATGAGCTCTAAATTTAATTTTACACTCAAGCAGAAACAGTAATATGATCAAAATAAATAACATTTTATGTTAATGTTTGAGTGAGGGATATCCATAAATAATTTAAAAATAATTAACTACATACATACAGTAGTAAAAGTGAAATTGTTGTAGAATTTAATCCCAAAATCCCTTTGATGCGATTAATATTTCCTCTTAGTCAGTTATAACAGAGTCATTCTAAGGCAGGACTTGAGCTATAATTTCTCCTGCTGTGAAGACCATCCATGTCCATCCCTGCTGCTGACCTCAGGACCACTGTCTCCACCCTCATCCTGGTCCTTCAGTTGTATAAAGATAAAAAAAAAAAAAAAAAGATATTCTGTGCAGAAATGAAGAAGGTAAATTAGCAAAAATTCAACAATGGTATTGCTTCTTTAGAACAATGTTACTTCCATAGAAGTACAAAGTACCCATCCAAATATTTACTTGAGTTGGAGTAAAAAAAAAAAAAAAAGATCTAGAAAAAAAACTACTGAAATGCTGTGTAGCCTGACATCTGATTTTATTCATCAAATAACATTATTGAAATCATTCAATCAAAATAACAACCAGCAGTCGTAAAACTCGTTTACTTTAAACTTTAACTACCACAAAACTTAATGAAATCTTTACAAATATAACAGTCAAAGGAAGACAAATAAATCTAAATCATTTTCTACCCAGAAGTCAGGAGTAATCTTAGAGCAGCCTAAAAAGTAGCCTAACTTTACTTGTGTAAGAGCAGCTTTTTATTACTTTAGAATAATAATACTTAAGTAAAAACATTTTTGCAACAAAATAACTCCCAAGACTACAATTTATCTGAAAAGTTATTAAAGAAAATGTAGATACTACTACCTTTGCCTTAACGAGCTAGCTTAGCTAAGTTAATTTACATCTATTTGTCATCTTTTAAAATCCACATGGTGACAAACATTACAAATGTCTCTTTTTCTGCTCAACAGCGTCTACATTCAGCAGCAGGAATCATCTTACGCGGTTTGTTGAGAAGAAATTATCTTAGTTTTTTTTTTGTCTCTTAGCTGGTTTGGTGAACATGTTTGAAGATGGGAATAATGCCAAAGACAGGGTTCTCTGTTAACACCATAGACTGTATATAAAGAGATGGACGGAGCCCCTGTGACGTCACACGTAGGTTTCTGAAGAGCTGAATTGAAGCTTGGTGGACAGTTCCTACCGTTGCCATGTTGGCAGCGTCATGCGCGTCATCTTGCCCGGAAAATACAAATATGGGCAAAGAGGTGGAGCTGAGAGGGGAGCCATGAGCGTCATGGCGGATGATTGACATCTAGCGAACTCCGAGCTTTCTGTAGCTAAGAGCTAACCGAGCTAACCCCGAGATAACAGGAGCTAACCAGCTAACGGAGGTAAGCGGGCTAAAGCTAAGTCACGTTGTTAACCGGCTAAAAATCACGGTTGTTCTACGTTCTTCTGACTTAAAGCCGGAGATTGGGTACCTGTCAATCAAAAGGACACGCCCCTAAATGTGCCAAACTTCGAGATTAAATTACTTTTAAACAGGCGAGTTAGAAAAAAATTCACTCCCCCCACAGTTGTCATGAAGTTTAACCTGACTTATAAACCGAAAATGGATTTTTGTACCAGGCTGTAAACATGTTTATTTTCTGCTGTGAAGTTGGTCTTCTTAACATGGATGTCTATGGGGATTTGCTCTGTTTTGGAGCCCCTAGTGGATGAAGGGAGAACTGCAGTTTTACGCACTTCCGCATAGGCTTCACTTTTAACCGCCGGAGGTTGCCGCTTGGTTACCACACGGTGTTTGTTGTTAGAGACCGTAGCGTCGCCTGCTCGTGATGCGTTTAGGTGTGGCTCGGAAAAACACGTTTCAGCATGTAAAAAAAGTAAGCAAGTGGTTATAATAGCTATAAAAAAGTGCGGGGGACATGTCCCCTGTGTATCCCGCGTGCGCTACGCCCATGCTTTAATTGACAGACATTATTTTCATAACTTTCCAACAGCCTACACATGTCGGCCACACACATCAACACTCAATTGAAAAATAATTAACACAGAAAATACAACAGCCATCAAAAATGTTCTTTAGGATGAAATCTGTGCAGGTCCAGCCTCCTCCCCACGTTCATGGTGGACTGTCCGACATCACAGCAACCATCAGGAGAGTGGGATCGTTTATTTATATGCAGTATTAGCCAATATAAATGGCAATTAAAAACGCATTTTAATGAATATAAAGTTAACAAATACTCACATAAAAATGTATAGGAAAACGTTTATGATTAAAATATAGGCTTTTCTTACATTAAAATGTTTAGAGCTGTATGTGTTTGAGCTGGATAAACTGTGATGATGGCATAACAGTGCTATCTCAAATCACGAGATAGCAGCAAACATACAGTTCAATATGTATAATAAACAATGAGGAGCCATGTATTTCACGGCATGTCGCTATGGCAATGCGTTGCTATGGAAACGCCCAAAAAAAAAAGCGGTGTAACAGTATGTTAACGTGCCGGATTATTAGTGACCATGGTATAAATTATATGAACCATTTGTCATCCCACTCCTCCCCTCTATGTTACAGCAGGTGAAATGACACAGGTGTTATTTTTTTAAACCCTTTCATGCATGAATATGATTTTTTTTAAAAAAGAAAAAACAGTATTTAAATACAGTATTTTCTACAGAAATATGCAAATATACTTTTTTGTTTATTAGTAACATTCATTCATTCATTCATTCATTTTCCGAACCGCTTATTCCAATTCAGGGTCGCGGGGAAGCTGGAGCCTATCCCAGCCGGCTTTGGGCGACAGGCAGGGTACACCCTGGACAGCTCGCCAGTCCATCGCAGGGTTATTAGTAACATTTAAAATTTATTTATGATTTATTTCAATGTGTTCTATAAAAATATTTATAAAATAAAATATAATTGTAATTATATAAATCTATTATATAATACAGATTTATGAAGCCTAACTAGCATCACTTTATATCCAACTATGTTGCACAGAAATGTATTCATGAAAGCTATTCAATCTTTAAGTTTGATTAATTGATGACTTGATCATTCCTTTACCTAAGACGCTAGGACAAAACATCACCGGTGCACCACTACGTGGACTGGGGCTGTGGTGGGCGTCCCTTATTTTCATTTCTGAAAGGTGGCAACCCTAACAAGACTTGAAGTGTACATTCTATTCTGTACATTTAGCAGATGTTTTTCTCCAAAGCGACTTCAGAACAACACAAACTAGAAACAGCTTTTATTGAAATAATAGCAAATGTGAATGCCCATTTATTGAACTATGCTGAATGATTTAAATGAAATTGCAAAAGTATAAGAAATTGAAAAAATAAAAAAGCACAACTGTCATTTTTTATAATTGCCTCACATTGGGACTGAACCCGTGATCTTTTGGTATTTAAGCACACTGACTTACTCGTTACAACACCAGTACTCTTTGTTGCACCTTGGAAAAGCATTGAAATTTTTTCCAGTTGGGATGGGAATGGCTTATTTTTTACTTCCAGCAGGGTGGAATTAGCAGGATTGCAAAAACATGTGCAAGGTTCAACTAAACTCAAGTGAAGATGTGACAGACTTTGTTCAATGTGTTTAAAGTGGAAATTTTATGTGCATTTCAGGCTAATTTATTTTTATTTCTGAGACCAGAAGGGCTGGGATTGATGGAGTTATTGTCACAAATGGCTTTATTTACTTCAGTCCGACCCTCTCCGTAGGCTGTCAGATCAGCCTGCGGGCAAAACGAGTGGATTGAGACTCTTTCGCATTAAGCCCCGCCTCCCACCACTGCACTACATCGGGAGCGCGCACCGCACCTGCTTTCGCCGTCATTGTAACATCTCATAAACAGAAGGATTAGGCTCATATGAACTCAATAAAAAAAAACAGAATACAATGTCAACACATAGCATACAGCCCTACATGTTGGAACCTGAATCAGACCCTGAAAACAAAGTGGAAAACAGCAGCCCACAGCAACGAATGCAGCAGGATGTCTCTTTGGTAAACTCACCAGCCATCGTTGGAAATAACTTTATCCCACGTTTTCCACCCCCCTGATGTATTTGTACATGTCCTTGTTAACCAGTAGAAGGTAACCAATCACCGAACCTTATCCCCCGGGACGTCACAAGGATTTCAAAGTAGAAAAAAACTCTCTAAAACGACGCGTTTTTCGTCGCCATGGAAACCGAACGGAGAGCATGCTGGAACTCAAACTCAAACTCAAACATGCGTTTAGGTGATAAAAAACAGTGTCGTTCACATGTCTGATGAGGATTCAACACTGTAACGCTGTAGAAAGCGCAGAAAACTCCAAATACCATAATAGCACCCCTTTAATGATTTATCAAAGTGTTGAAATGTTGCAGGGAGCATTGTTGGAACAAATCATACACATATTTAACTGTGACATTCGCAAATAAATTCCTTTGCTCCTTGAAGTGTGCAAATGATGCAAATAGTTCACATGGAGCAGTCTGCAGAACTGCACGCCATCACACAAGCAACAGCCAACAAACGACAATGCAACTATATGTTAAATGCTGCATTTGAACCCGTGCCTTGTATGTGTACTTTTGCACCGGTGCACAAAATGGACCAATCGCTGAGCTGAATTCCGTTTCGTCCAATCACTGAAGAGGATTTTAACACTTGGCAAAAATGTGAATAACTTGAAAAGTTTACATGTTAGAAAGACCAAAAGTCATAGTACATATCTCCTGAATGAGCTGAACAGTTTGATATTTGAATGGTTGAAGGGAGGCAAAAGGTGTAGGAGGAGCAGCGCGCCAAACATTTTGCAGTAAAGACAATGGGGACGGGAACTTGATAAACTGGACACTGCAAACTGCTGCAGAGCTCTGAAACCCTGTTGAAGCAGTTGATTTGGCAACGTAGAAGGATACGTTGCCTAGCAACGCTTTGCTTGGGGGGCGGCGGCGGCTCTCTGCTGAGTTTGGCTCTTGTTGCATTAACACTGACTATCCCGGCCCTATGATGTTCTCTAGCTTTATTTACCATCCATGCCATCCCTCTACTGAATCCCCCATCATTCAAACTGCCTGGAAGGAAAGCGCCGCCTTTCCCTCCTCTCTTTTCCGCTGCGTTTGTCGCTCTCTCCAGACACGCGGCAGGAGCGTTTTGGGCGTCGGACACAAAAGTGGTTGTTTAGTGACCAGCGTTCAGCGATTTGAGCGTCAAGAACGTTTGGTCTGAACCTTAGTTTGCCGTTTGGTCCTGCAAGAAGGAGGGAAGTTACAAACTGACAGTAAGTTTTTCACACCAACTGCAAAACAAAGCAGGATACAGAATTCCCAGGTCCCATGTGATTAAAAAAAACAACCTATTGATATCCAGTATAATGACAGAATACCTGAAAAAGACCTTTTTAAATACATGATAAAAAAAAAATATATCTTTAATTTTAAAAAGCAATATCAACTGCTATAATTCTGTCTCCCCCCTTCCTTTAAAATGGTACAACCCAGAGTGATGTCACTTTCTGAGGGGCCAATCAGGTTTCATGTTTGCAAATTTACAATGAAAACTGTAAGATCACGTTATCCAGATCAGTATGGAACTATAAGGAACAATGTCTGATGAAGTTTTTACATTCTGCCTGTTTGTCGTTGGACTCTTTCAGAGAGGTAAGATAAAACACTGCAGTCCTGTGTGTTTTCATACAGAGTTGCTCTTAAGTTGACTTCGTTTCTGTAGCCCTGTAATTAGGCCCGAGCACCTTGGCGGTGCGAAGGCCTATTGTAATTGCAGTGTTTATTATTATTATTATTATTATTATTATTATTATTTTTATTCGGACACTTCGCGTGCTTTTTTGGAGGCCTGAACGTGCTCGAAAACTCACCAAATTTTGCGTAACCCCCCCAAGGGAATACGAAAAATTTGATATTTTGAGGTGCTCCAGAATGTTTGGGCGAAACTGAACGAGAGCGCCACCTATTTTAGGTGCCCCGCCACTGCATGTCGTTAATCTTTATGAAAATTTATACACATGATCTACATGCTAGGGTGAACAAAAAATCCTCTTAATGTCATGGTGAAATGTCGACAGGAAGGCGGCCATTTTAGGTCAAAGTCAATATTTTGGTGTTTTAGCACCTCGCATTTTAACGAACTCGTCCTAGAGCTTTTATCCCACTGAGCCACAAATTGCTCAGGATGTTCAGGAGGCATGTGTGATTCAATGTTGTGTTATTTCTTCAAATAGGAGACTTAGTTTACGAGGGGCGGGGCCTCAAAGTTTGATGTCTCGCCATGAAAAATTAAACGGATATAACTCCCACATAAAGCAACATTTCTGCACCAAATTTGCTAGATATGATGGCAGTCCCCTCCTACAAAGTTCTATATGTCAATATTTTGATTATGAAATAGCCACGCCCCCTGGAGGTCAAAAGTGTTGTTTTTTGCTCACACACCCATAACTCTGGCTTGGTGGACACCACATGGCCCAAATTCACTCAGGCATCACAAAACATGTTGGTGAAGAGATCTGGTAAAGGACGTTGCTCTACGCTGCACGGCGTGCCCGTGACGCCATGGCGAAGTTCCATGCGGCGGCGTGACATCATAAATCACTATAAAATTGTCAATTTTGATCTGATCACCCTAAAACTTATAGGGATTAATAAGGGATCAGTCCTGAACAGATTAATGTGACCATTGCTGGTCTAGACCTAAGCCCCGCCCACTTACAACAGGAAGTGGTTTTTTCCACATTTGAGGGTCATGCTTCTAAGGAAATGGTCCCAAACACTTGAGACTCCTCCAAAACATGTCAAACCCTTTCATGATGCCACAATAAAAACCTCAAGTTGCTACGCTAAACGGTACATGGCGAATGGCGGTCCAACGCCATGAAACAGGAAGTACCTGTGACCAAGCCATGGAACCTTGGACCGCCACCAAACTTGCCATGACTGATGACAGTAAGGCCCTGAACTAAGCCCCATTGAAACATTATGGAATAAATGGAGCATGTCTCCATAGCGCCCCCTACAAAATTTCAATCAATCAGCCCCGCCCACTACATGGACCGACATGGATAAAATTCAGCACAGTTGGAGAACCTGCCAGTACCTTCAAAAAAGTCTCTTAGACATATGGGCTAAATTCAGCAGGAAGTCGGCCATTTTGGAAAAGGTGCCATTTTTGGGGTCATTTCTTTGCCATGCATTTTAAACAACTCCTCCTAGGGATATTGTCCAACTGACACCCAACTTGCACAGGATGCTCAGGAGGCATGTGTGATGTAACGTTGTGTTATTTCTTCTAATAGAAGATTTAGTTAAGGAGGGGCGGGCCCTCAAAGTTTTATGTCTCATTAACAAAGACTTATTGCTAAAACTCCCACATAAAACAACATATCAGCACAGGAATCACCACATTTGATGCCAGTTCCATGATGAACAAAATCTACAATGCAATAATATGACTATGAATTAGCCCCACCCCTTGGCAACAACAAGTGTCTGACATCGTGAACCAGGAAGTACCTGTAACAAAGCCATGAAATTGTTGATCTTCACCATACTTGCCATGAGTCATGAAAGTTATGTCCTTAATAGAGTAAAATTAAAATATAGTGGAGAAGATCGTAAATGGCTCTATAGCGCCCCCTCCAATATTTCAATCAATCAGCCCCGCCCACTATATTGACTGACATGGATCAAATTCAGCAGACTTGTAGAACCTTCCAGTACCTTCAAAAAAGTCTCTTGGACATATGGGCTAAATCCAACAGGAAGTCGGCCATTTTGAAAAGGGTGCCATTTTTGGGGTCATTTCTGTCATTTTCTTTGCCATGCATTTTGAGGAACTTCTCCTAAGAATTTTGTCCAACTTTAACCCAAATGAGTCAGGATGCTCAAGAGACATGTGTGATTAAAAGTTGTGCTATTTCTTTTAATAGGGGATATCATTTAGGAGAGGCGGGGCAGCAAAGCAGATGTGATGCAATGAAAAGGAAAACTGACATAACTCCCACAAAAAACAACCAACCTGCACCAAATTTGCTACAGATGATGCCAGTAATATCTTTCACATTTGTGCATGTCAATAATTAGATGATAAGTTAGCCCCGCCCCTTGGTGACAGGAAGTGACCCTTCATAAAACCTAAATGGTCTGAAGTGCAGTCTGGCTGCACTTTAGGTTGAGAGAGGCATGGGAAGGATGTTGCCAGGGGAGGCGGTGGCATGATGCCGAGCGGCGCCATGGTGCGAGGGCCTATATCGCCGCTTGCGGTTTTAATTAGGATTAATTTACTGGCAATTAGGATGGATATCCTGTAATTACGATGAATTAAGTTTTAAAAAATATTGCAAAAAGGAAAAAAAAAACCTGAATAAAACCAACTTAATCTGGAAGTTGTATTTCCAGTATTTAGTACATACTGTAACCTACTACAATACTTCAAGACAAATCTACCTGAGGTCTCTGTCTGATCCTTTCCTGCAGGTCTAACACAGCAGATCCAAACACAGGAGACTGTTTTAGCAGCAGTGGGAGGAGAAGCTCATCTCAGCTGTCAGCTCAGAGAAACAAAAGATGTTCTTCAAGTCACATGGCAGAAATTCTTAGGTGATGAGGACAAAAACGTGGCAACATTCAGTCCGTATGCTGGTCAGAGACTGAATCCAGACTTCAGAAGTAAAGTTGAGTTTAAAGATCCTGGACTACAGAACACCTCCATAGTTATCAAGGATTTAGCAGAGGAAGATGAACGTTGTTATCAGTGTATGTTCAACACCGACCCTGATGGAGCTCTGACAGCTGTAACCTGCATACAACTCTATGGTAAGAACCTGGAGGGTTTAGACTTTTTATGTTTAACTATTCCATGTTTCTGATGATGTTTGTTTCCTCTGCAGAGCTGCATGAACCCATCCTTCATGTCACACAATCAAACTCTTCTGCAGGGTCAGTTGTGTCCTGTTCAGCTACAGGTCGACCTGTTCCCACCGTAACACTGACGTCTACACAACAACACCTCATCTTCTCACATCACAACACTTCCAGTGTCCACAACACCAACAATACAGTCACCGTCACCGCTACAGCTTTACTGTCACGTCTCCATGACAACAGCCTTCAGGTTGGATGTGCAGCGCGAGTGCTCTCAGCTCCTCAGATGGAGGTGTTTGTGATGATTCCTGAGCTTAAAGAGACGTCTGATGATGGTGAGAAACTGTTTCAACGCTCAGATTGAGAGATTTATGATCCCTGTCTGATTCTGATGTTTTTTTATGTGTAGATGAACAATCTGGATCTGATCAGAGACGGCTCAGTAAGTTAATGTTTGTTATTTAGTTGCTTTGAGGTTGTTCAGTGTATCATGTCCTAAATTGTTTTGTTTTGTTTCTTTTCCTCCAGAATGGATTTGGATTTTTCCATTTGTGATCTGGGGTTGCATTGCTGTAATTATCTGTGTGCTGCTTCTAATTAAAAATCAGAACAGGTACATATTTTAAACAATATATATTGTAAAACCTCAGTCATGTCTGATTAATGTTTCTGAATATTTTATCTGATCTCAAATATTTTATTGTTTCTCACAGGAAACATCATGTCAGTGACCATCCTGAAACTTCAACCAGAGAAATCTCTAAGTAAGTTTTTCATCCTTATAACCTCAGTCATCTCTCTTTCGTGTTTCTTTATGTTTTAACATTTTAAATCCTTTGTTATTTTCCCACAGGGATTTAGAGATGAATGAAAATCCTGGAACTGCCTTCAGATTTCCTGATCAGACATCTGAGTAAGTCTTCCTTTATTCTTTAAATTGTTTCCTGCTAATTTAAATGTTATTAATTTCCATGTGGATTTAAATGGTGTTACTTTCCTTTTTCCCTTCTCACTGAAATGTTTGAACACTTTATATTATTGATGAAACCTGGTTAATCAAACCCTCTTTTGTTTTTGTGAAGGGATAAAGAACATTGTGGACCACAGGAGAACGCTGATGTCCGACAACGATCACCTCAGAAGCAAAACAAAGAAAACGACGAATGTGACCAGAGTTTGAATCCATGATGAGTTTTTCATAAAACACAATGACTGTTAACAACAAGACGTAACAAGTCGAGTATTAATGTCAAAACTTGAACTGAACTGCATCAAAGCTTCATAATTTGTTATGGTCAATTTTTTATACTGAACAGCAAAAAAAACTTTATATGTCCATTTTTTTAAAGAACAAAACAACAACAAAAACAGCTTTATTTTTATACTTTTTTAATTGTTTCATTTTTTCTTTTATAATGATCTATATTTATGTTTTCACTGAAAATTAATTTTGTGATTGGAAATGTCTGGAACTGAATGGGAGCAGATAAAATTTAAAAAAAATTGGCGATGAAGACTTATTTTTTTCAGTCCTCATTGAAGTCATAACATTAAAACTCATAATTCAAAAGATTTCTGTCTGCCTGAAATTCAGTCAGTTGTGAATTAATGAACATTTTTTATTCAAGATTTCTGCTGTCTTATAAATTAGTATTTATGTGGGGGTTGCAGCTACTGGTGAAAAGTACTAAAAAAAACCTTGAAAAGTAAAACCTTGTTTTCCTCATATAAAGTGACACCTGGAATCCCACCACGTCGCCACTTGGTGTCGCTGTTTATCCAAATATGATGACATGCAGAGTTTCCAAAACGTGATAATATTAATTAAATTATGCTGTTGATCAGCTATCAAAAATACTTTATCTGCGCATGAAAGTACTGCTTTCTAAGTTTTTTCTTTTGTTTTTTCATCAGATAAGATTTTGTGCCTGGCTTGTCTGTGACTATTCAGCAAATTGGACAAGTTAATAAAATGTTTATATAAACCGAAAGCTTTATTTACAGCAAGAACTTGGATGGTTTTGTTTGTTTTTCCAAGATTTACTCACAACAAAGTCAAACGGTCGCCTGTAAAACAGGAAAAATCTGGTTTAACGGTTAAAAGGGGCGTGGTTAGGGAGATAAAAGTGAAAGTATGTCGCTGTTGGTCTCAGTCTGTCATTTAATTATAAAGTCTTCGTTAAGAATACTTCATATTTCACGAATATATTTTTTTACGTTTGTTTTTTGTTATATCAGATATCAGTTGGATCCTTTTATGAGTAATCTGCTTCAATATGGGTAAAATTATATTAATATAGTAATTTATGTTTTATAAATTCGTTTCTAAATGAGCCCCGCCCACTAATCACGTAATTGGTCCGTTGACCTACACCTGTGACGATCATTTTCAAAGTTTTTGTGGCGATGGCACGAGGTTCAGTCCTTTGTTTCTTTTTTCTGTTGGAAATTTTTTGTAAAGGTAAGAAAACAAATTCTTATTCTTTCATAAATGAGGTTGTTCTTGACGTAGGCTTCTTTCACGTCTTAAACGTAAAGTAAACCATGGTAACTGTAACTGTTGAACACACAGACTATTGCTTTCTATGACATGTTTACTAGAAGCATTACTACATATGCTTTTACTTTGACAAGTATTTGCTACATTTTCTGCAGCTGCTGTTGGCATGTAGGAGAATGGTATCCCTTAGCAAATAGTAGTACACTTGAAGTTTATTTTACTGATTATACTTGAGTATAAGTCTTCCAAGTATACTACAGAACATATACTAGTAGTCTACTAAAAGTATACCAAGTTAATGCTTATTCGGACTAAATTGTAATACTTTTAGTTTATTAAAGTATATGTCAAGTATAGGTCATTGTAAGTTTACAGAAGTATACTTTCAGGTATAAAACAAGTATACCATATAAAAGTGTACTAGGTATATAATTCTAGTTTAATTTATTTAAATATATATGTAAGTATGCTATCAGTAAACCACAAGTACACTCTTCTAGATACTGGCATTGTATAGTTATATACTTGTAGTCCACGTTTTAGATTATTGAATTATACTACAAGCTTATTTTTATATATTTAAAATTACCAAAACAAATGAACATTTTTTTGTGCTATTTAACTTGTTTATTTATAATACTTTACTAAGCATACTTGTAAGTTTGCTTAGCATGTTACTTTCGGTATACTATTTAAATATGTATGTATTTGTATATTTAAAGTATTTTTAAAGTAAACTCATACTGTATGTAAATTAGACTGTATTTACCAACTAAAAAACAGAATGTTAAAAACAAGTTTGACATATTTATATCACATTTTTAAGCATACAATAAAATGTATTTACAAATACATGCTGCTTTAAAGATGTAAATACACATGAAAGATGTGTTTAAAAAACAAAGACATTCTATGAAATTGAGTCCTTTGCTGGATAAATGAAGGGAAAAAGTGCACATTTGCATGTAAAAATGTCAAAGATCAAGTCTTTCACGCCAAAAAGTCGCCAAAAATGGTGAAGGAAAAAGTGTGCATCTGTTTGTAAAAATATAAACAAGTACTCATCTTTGGAACCAAAAATAGTCTTGATGTCCTTTTTTAAAGTACCAAAAATACTCCTGGACTTTTCTTCATACTTTTCAGAATAAACAAAGTATACTTTCACTATTCTATCCTGAAATATATAATATATAGTATATGGAAGTAAACTTCAAATATACTGTCTCAGTTTAGTATAAAGTAAGTATATTTTTGTAAGGGATGGCAACGTGTGTGTATGTTCTCATCGCATGTTCAGGTGACGCTGCCGCTGCAGAGCCATTGTTACCATCATGATCTCCTCCATACAGGTGCATCAGCTGTGATCCAAACGCAGCAGACTGTGGTGGCAGCAGTAGGACAGCACGCCTACCTAAGATGTGAACTTACTCAGTCTAAAGATGTCCTTCAGGTCACGTGGCAGAAACTGTCTGATAGAGAGAAGAATCTCGCCACATACAGTAAGAATTTTGGCTCAAGAGTGATGGCTGACTTCAATGAGAAGATAGATTTTCAGTATGGTGACCTGAAGAACTGCTCCATGGTGATAAAGAAGGTGACGAAGGAGGATGAAGGCTGCTACCGCTGTTTGTTTAACACTTTTCCTGACGGAGCTGTGACAGGCAAAACCTGCCTCACACTCTATGGTGAGTACTGATGCAGAGGAAACAATGAACGCATCAATAGTTGCACAACAGATCAAACCTACCTCTTCTTAAAATCTACTTCCTGTTATGTGTATGTCTCTGCAGAGCTGCATGAACCCGTCCTTCATGTCAGAGAATCAAACTCTGCAGAATCAGTTGTGTCCTGTTCAGCTACAGGTCGACCTGCTCCCACTGTAACACTGACGTCTACACAACACCACCTCATCTTCTCACACCACAACAATGTCGGTGTCCACAACAGCAATGGTACAGTCACCGTCACTGCTACAGCTGTGCTGTCAGGTTTCCATGAGAACAGCACTCAGGTTGGATGTGCAGCCCGAGTGCTCTCAGGTTCTCCAATGACGGTGTTTGAGGTGATTCCCAAACAGACGACTGATAAAGGTAAGAAGGTCTCTTTTCCATTAGTATCAAGCTTGTCTCAACTCAACTCGCCTCAATTTGTCTCAGCTTGGTCCTGTTTCTTTTCCATTACAGTTTAGTACCAGGTCTGAAATGGGCGGGGTTTGTGTGAAATCACTCTGATGTCAGTGTTGTGCACGACAAGCTCTATAACAATACAGGACCTAGAGGCAATCTGCTACGTGGTCTGTGGCTCGCCGGTCGCTGACCATATATCGTATCCATTTGTTGGAACCACTTCCAGTCTCATCTGTTTGATCCACTCCGACCATTGTGTTCCTTGACCTGCCGATCGTCACTTTGGAGCTTTTTCAGCTTCTCTCGACTTGAAAACTCCTTTGCTAGCCGTAGACATTGAGTCAGAAAGCTCTTGATAGATTTTTTCATTCCGTGTCGCTCCATCTGGTTCCCTCTGTATCCTTTCCTCAGCAAGCAAAGAAATGTCTCCACCTCAATCTTGGACCAAGGAACAGACTTTGTTGCGCCATTGCTTGTCACATAATGTAAACAACTTACAAGTTGGAGTCGCTCTTTCAGTGATATCGCTCCCTGACCTCTGATTGGCCACGCCCCTGACCAATAGCAGCATGCAGTCTGACGACGTCACACACAACCCAACTCAGCTCGCTTAGAACCTGGACTGAGGAGTTACAAAAAAGTGCTGGTAAACGGGTACAAAAGCCTCGTGGAAAACCCTACAAACCGAGCCGAGGCGAGTCAAGTTGACAAGCTGATACTAATGGAAAAGGGCTATATGCTTCGTGTTTATATATTAATGATCGTACATACTAATTTGTGACTCTGAATCCAAATATTTCATTCAAGTGAGTCATGTTCATATGAAGAGTTTTCAACTTTAAGGGAGGGAGTCTTGTGTTTTTCTTTTATTTTCCTCTCAGAGTAATCAGAACGCTTCATTTCATACGTTTACATGGGAGTTTTAATTCCTGTTTAATTCCACTTTAAACTGATGAAAAATGACCATGTAAACTTATAGTTCCTGATTGCTAATTTTTATTTGGATTTAAACCTAATTCCGATGCGAGTGTCTGGTTTATTTGCATTTTAATTCCGATCTATTTAATTCCTCTGTCATGTAAACCTTCATTCCGCTCTAAGTTAATTCTGGTCGTTCTGAGCATGCTTGTTACCTTGTCCTGTCCCGATGACGCGCGTTGTTTTGCCTCCCGTGTTCGGTGGTCTATCTTTCTTCTCCTTCTCAGTTGCTGCAGAAAGTGAAGTAGTATGCGACTGAGCTGGTACTTCACATTTATAATAAAAATAACAATGAAACTGGTTCTTATTATGTAGTTTTTACAAGTTAAAGACGAGAAGCAGGGAGCCAACTTTGTTTATTTCCGATATACGTCATAGGTCACGTGCACCCTCTGTCCAATCAGAACCCTTCCCAACCCGCCGCTCTGAAGAGGAATTAAGTGTATTATGTAAACCTTCATTCGGAATTATTATTTTCATGTAAAGTTGTAGGAGAATACGTTAATTCCGAATTAAAAAACACCATGTAACCATAGCCATTTACAGGCTAAAATTACAGCATATTTACTGGGGGAGAATGCTCCCAGACCCCCTAAAGGGGTCTAGTTTCTCACCTCTTTCACACCTTGTGAGTTTGCAGCTGTGGGAAATCCTGTGATTGACATGTTTGGGATTTTTGTGTCTGTAGGCGTTTCTGAGAAGCTGCAGTCTGATGATGAGAAGTTCAAAGTCAGTCTTTTTCATGGTTCAGGCTCATATTTGTGTTTTTTTTTTATGACTAAATTCTATTTTTTTCTGTCAGATTCCACTTGGATCATCTTACCAGTCGTGTGTGTTGTGGTGGTGTGTTGTGTTGCTGTGATCAGCGCCATACAGCTGAAGCAAAGACACAAGAACAGGTAGATTTATGCCTCTTATACCTTTTAAACTTGTTGGCACTGAGAGGCAATTAAATAACTGGTGTAAAAATCTCCTGTCACTAGTGATCCTGAGGTGAACAAAACGCCACAAAAAACAAGCCAGGACACACATCAGTAAGAACCTTTTAGTAATTACATCAGTGACAATGAATATTCTGTTATTTTGCTTTGTGTTGGTCAGAATGAAGTGACCTGTGTAGCTGATAGCCGGTGTTGTGTGATACAGTACTGAGTGGGATTTAACTTGGTTTTTCTGAAGGATCAACACACCTTTAATCAGGACGGTGAACGAGCTGGTCAGGCGGCAGACACCGGCCAAGAAAAGTCTGGAAAAGGATCCCCCAGAACCACCGCCTTCAGTGTCCAAACGGCTGTTTGGAGACGTCGGTTTAACCGAAGCTCTGAATCAGACATGATTGCCACTTTTTTGCAGCGCTTTTGTTAAAAATCTTTTTATTTTGTCCACATTCTGGAGAAAAATAAACTGTTTGCTTTTATAAACATCTCTTTCCATCTGCTTTGTGTTTTATGATGATGATGATGATGGTATCTGTGTTATTTGTAACTCATTAGATGCATTCTGTTTGTTTTCTTGTCATGTTTGTGATTTCTTTGCCTTGTTTTATTGCTGTTTTTAACATATTTTTTTTTATATGTTCTATATAAAAGTAATGGCATGAAATGTGCTGTTTGCTGTCGGACCTGATTGTTGCATCATCTGTTATTTTAGATCAAATGTAATTATTACATAAAGATCACCAGACCAGATGGGATTATGAGTCTGCCACTGGTTATCACGTTAAGACGAGATGCGTTTGCTTTGGTGGAGGGAAATTTAAAGCCAAAGGCAGATTAAAACTCTACTCCTTGTGCAGACAGTTTACAAAACACTGGTTCTGAAGATTCAAATATAGCATATTGATCATTTTACACATGTGAAGTGCAACAACCTTGTAGTCATAAGGCTGAGATTAGTGCACACCCTGATTTATGCATGTATGTGCACTCACCAGCCACGTTGTATGGAGTGAAAAAATTTACTTTATTATTCCAATGAGGGAACTTATAGACATCAACTGCTTGTTTTACACATCTTTATAAAGTATGTTTTGTTTTTGACATAAAAATGTTGATATGTGAGTTCGTGTGTTTTTTATACATGGATGCATAAAGAAACGGACGATTCCCAGTTGAAGTGTTTCTAACAAAAGGTAGGATGATCCCGCGTTATGTGTGGACGTCCAAGAAGATAAGAAACATTTAGTGTGTTTTTGGCCATATAATGATTTACTGAAGTTTTTATAAATGCAGCAATAATCATCAGAAATGACGCAGTTCTTCACGGTCATGGATCTCGCTGGACTTTGAAACCAAAAGAGAAATTCATGAATCAGGTGACTCCATTTCACTATGAAAAGGGTGCAAGCGATCCGAAACCAGTATAAAATAACAGTTTGTAGAGCAAGTGAACTTTTAATGAAATAAAATTTTAAGCCAACTGAACCTTCTGAAAATTATTCTTGTCTTACCCTCTGAGATCTCCAGTCCTGGTCCTTGAGGACCGGTGTCCTGCACATTTTCCAAGTGTCCCTGCTGCACCAATTCAATTCAGCTTTATTTGTACAGCGCCGCTTTACAACAATGTTGTCACAGGACACTTTACATACACATCATTTCAAGCCAATTCATACATATCTTATAATAGAAACCAACTAATTGCATCGAGTCATGACTTCGATCCAATCTCCCATCCTGAGCTGCACGCGGCGACAGTGGGAAGGAAAAAACTCCCCTTTAACAGGAAGAAAACCTCCGGCAGAACCCGTCTCAGGGAGGGCAGCCATCTGCCTCAACTGGTTGGGGTGGAGACGACAGGAAAGACAGATCAACATGTACAACTGCATTTATTCAGGAAGACCTGCGGAAAAAAGGAGAAATAAGTTAGAGACGGCAATATTGTCATATATTTATACATTAATATATTAGAGAAATAGAGCGAGGCACTTCTCAGTGCATCAGGTAACATCCCCATTGCTACATAAGTAATGGTTGGCTAGACTACCCATAACTATAAGAGCAATGAGCATAACCTGGATAGTTGGGTCCCGTACATGCAGACTCCAACTCAGGAGATGAAGGTGATGGACCCTTATCTTATCTGGAACCTGCCTCAATGCAGGCATGTAACACTTGGTACAGGAGACTTCTTAGCTTATTAACACAGTTTCTTTTGTGTAACTGTCCCCCTCCCCTTCAGGAAAAATGCATGCTTGTTGAAGGAGTGTTCTAGTAGTTTTGTGTGTGATAATTTGTATTCCAGTAAATAAGAAATGTAAGTGTGTTCTATAGAGTTTAAAGTTTAGTATGAAAACAGTAGACAAAGACAGAACGACGGCTTTTGCAGCTCATCCTTGGATGACGCATCCTTAGAAGAAATTGGAAAGAACTGGAAATGACCGTGGAGGACTTATCGTTGTGTGGGATCTGTAACTCTCTGGAGATTTTAGTCCTGCAGAAAAGGTGGTTCTTTCTGAACAGAAAAATAGTTATTTCTTGTAGAGGAAGATAGTTTGAAAACATTTTTTTCTGAAAAGGAAGATAGAATTATATTGAGGGGAAAAAAATGCTCTTTCGTGGTTTAGCCCTGCCAAGAAGGAAAATATTTCAAAAAAGAAAAATAGTTCTTTCTTGTAGAGGAAGATAGTTTGTTGATGCTGTTTCATTCTTCTGGTTATGAATTTGCCTTATGCTTGTTTGCCTTTAGGATGTAAAAGTCAATTAATGTGATTTATTAATTTATTACAGAAAGATTTGTGTGGGGAACGCTACAGTATCATTTCCAATGATTTTTAAAAATGTAAGTTGTATACAGTTGTCCTTCTAAGTTTACATACCCTGGCATATCCTATTTGTTATTTCTTTGCCATTTTTCCACAGAATATGAATGATAACACAAAAACAGCTTGGAGTCTTTTTTGCTAGTCGTTGATAGGGCTTTTTATTTTCTCAGATGGTAAAGCTCCCCATTCTTCATGGTAGCTTCACCCAAGTACCAACCATGAGTGAAGGAAGAGCTTTTGTGTTAAAAAACTGATTGAGCAGGGCTGGATATTGGGCAGGGTTGGATGTCCAATGGGAGTGGTTAGGGTTAGTAGTCAGATTATTATGTGCCAAATGACGACACTGAAAACAAAAAGTTTGGTAAAACATCATTCTTGTTTAAATATATCAGTGTAAAATTAATCAGTTAAACATAATATTATGACCAATGCCTGCTGCCTGATACAGCAGTCAAATTATATTTGCAAATACATTAATAATGAACAAGTATTGTCTATGAAATGACAGTTAAACTGCATCTGTGTATTTCCTTGTTTAACTAAGGGAAGCAAAGACTGCAGGCTCTCCTAAAAAACTATATTGCAAAATAATATCATGAGCTCTAAATTTAATTTTACACTCAAGCAGAAACAGTAATATGATCAAAATAAATAACATTTTATGTTAATGTTTGAGTGAGGGCTATCCATAAATAAATTAAAAATAATTAACTACATACATACAGTAGTAAAAGTGAAATTGTTGTAGAATTTAATCCCAAAATCCCTTTGATGCGATTAATATTTCCTCTTAGTCAGTTATAACAGAGTCATTCTAAGGCAGGACTTGAGCTATAATTTCTCCTGCTGTGAAGACCATCCATGTCCATCCCTGCTGCTGACCTCTGGACCACTGTCTCCACCCTCATCCTGGTCCTTCAGTTGTATAAAGATAAAAAAAAAAAAAAAAAAAAGATATTCTGTGCAGAAATGAAGAAGGTAAATTAGCAAAAATTCAACAATGGTATTGCTTCTTTAGAACAATGTTACTTCCATAGAAGTACAAAGTACCCATCCAAATATTTACTTGAGTTGGAGTAAAAAAAAAAAAAAAGATCTAGAAAAAAAACTACTGAAATGCTGTGTAGCCTGACATCTGATTTTATTCATCAAATAACATTATTGAAATCATTCAATCAAAATAACAACCAGCAGTCGTAAAACTCGTTTACTTTAAACTTTAACTACCACAAAACTTAATGAAATCTTTACAAATATAACAGTCAAAGGAAGAAAAATAAATCTAAATCATTTTCTACCCAGAAGTCAGGAGTAATCTTAGAGCAGCCTAAAAAGTAGCCTAACTTTACTTGTGTAAGAGCAGCTTTTTATTACTTTAGAATAATAATACTTAAGTAAAAACATTTTTGCAACAAAATAACTCCCAAGACTACAATTTATCTGAAAAGTTATTAAAGAAAATGTAGATACTACTACCTTTGCCTTAACGAGCTAGCTTAGCTAAGTTAATTTACATCTATTTGTCATCTTTTAAAATCCACATGGTGACAAACATTACAAATGTCTCTTTTTCTGCTCAACAGCGTCTACATTCAGCAGCAGGAATCATCTTACGCGGTTTGTTGAGAAGAAATTATCTTAGTTTTTTTTTTTGTCTCTTAGCTGGTTTGGTGAACATGTTTGAAGATGGGAATAATGCCAAAGACAGGGTTCTCTGTTAACACCATAGACTGTATATAAAGAGATGGACGGAGCCTCCGTGACGTCACACGTAGGTTTCTGAAGAGCTGAATTGAAGCTTGGTGGACAGTTCCTACCGTTGCCATGTTGGCAGCGTCATGCGCGTCATCTTGCCCGGAAAATACAAATATGGGCAAAGAGGTGGAGCTGAGAGGGGAGCCATGAGCGTCATGGCGGATGATTGACATCTAGCGAACTCCGAGCTTTCTGTAGCTAAGAGCTAACCGAGCTAACCCCGAGATAACAGGAGCTAACCAGCTAACGGAGGTAAGCGGGCTAAAGCTAAGTCACGTTGTTAACCGGCTAAAAATCACGGTTGTTCTACGTTCTTCTGACTTAAAGCCGGAGATTGGGTACCTGTCAATCAAAAGGACACGCCCCTAAATGTGCCAAACTTCGAGATTAAATTACTTTTAAACAGGCGAGTTAGAAAAAAATTCACTCCCCCCACAGTTGTCATGAAGTTTAACCTGACTTATAAACCGAAAATGGATTTTTGAACCAGGCTGTAAACATGTTTATTTTCTGCTGTGAAGTTGGTCTTCTTAACATGGATGTCTATGGGGATTTGCTCTGTTTTGGAGCCCCTAGTGGATGAAGGGAGAACTGCAGTTTTACGCACTTCCGCATAGGCTTCACTTTTAACCGCCGGAGGTTGCCGCTTGGTTACCACACGGTGTTTGTTGTTAGAGACCGTAGCGTCGCCTGCTCGTGATGCGTTTAGGTGTGGCTCGGAAAAACACGTTTCAGCATGTAAAAAAAGTAAGCAAGTGGTTATAATAGCTATAAAAAAAGTGCGGGGGACAGAGGACAGAGATGCGGCAAGTGCGGGGGACATGTCCCCTGTGTATCCCGCGTGCGCTACGCCCATGCTTTAATTGACAGACATTATTTTCATAACTTTCCAACAGCCTACACATGTCGGCCACACACATCAACACTCAATTGAAAAATAATTAACACAGAAAATACAACAGCCATCAAAAATGTTCTTTAGGATGAAATCTGTGCAGGTCCAGCCTCCTCCCCACGTTCATGGTGGACTGTCCGACATCACAGCAACCATCAGGAGAGTGGGATCGTTTATTTATATGCAGTATTAGCCAATATAAATGGCAATTAAAAACGCATTTTAATGAATATAAAGTTAACAAATACTCACATAAAAATGTATAGGAAAACGTTTATGATTAAAATATAGGCTTTTCTTACATTAAAATGTTTAGAGCTGTATGTGTTTGAGCTGGATAAACTGTGATGATGGCATAACAGTGCTATCTCAAATCACGAGATAGCAGCAAACATACAGTTCAATATGTATAATCAAATCAAATCAAACTTTATTTGTATAGCACTTTTCGTGCTTAAAAACAATACAAAGTGCTTTACATTATAAAACAATTTACATCAAAATAGATAAAACACTAACACACATACACATCCCCTTTCACCCACCCACAACCACCCTCACCCATGCCCTATTTGCCCTGTAACAGTTAAAAGAAGATGAATGAATGGCCAGGTGCATTTGCACCAGATGTGCACCAGATAAGGAAACGGTATTCTCAGGGAGCCTCTACACAAAGGGCTACCCCCAACCAAGACCACCCAGGCCATCACCATGGGGGCCACCCGGGTCCGGGCAGACAGGACCCACGCCACAACCGTAAAGCTGCAGCGCTGGATCCCGACCCACCAGACAGGGACAGCCCCCACAGCAACACCCATGCAGTCAGAGCAGGGGCAGCCCTCGGCGAAGAGGACCCCGATGAGGAGAGAGCTGGAGTGATAACTAAACAAAAATAAAATCCATTAAAATAAAATAATAAAATCTATACTATGTAAATCAATATATAAAATATATAAATAAATAAATAAAATTAACTAAAAAGAAAGATAAATATGGGTTAATATAAGAATGTTAAAACTTAGTTATAAGCTAAACTAAAAAGGTAGGTCTTGAGCTTTTTTTTAAAAACATCAACAGTCTCTGCAGCCCTGAGGCCCTCAGGCAGGCTGTTCCATAGGCGAGGCCCGTAATACTGAAATGTGGCCTCGCCATATGTTTTGGTACGAACTTTAGGAAGAACTAAAAGGCCGGTACCTGAGGACCTCAGGGTCCGCGAGGGTTCATACCTTAAAAACAGATCAGATAAATAAGAAGGCCCAAGACCATTAAGACATTTATAAACCACTAAAAGA
The DNA here is from genome assembly GCF_933228915.1 of Telmatherina bonti. Classification (NCBI taxonomy): domain Eukaryota; kingdom Metazoa; phylum Chordata; class Actinopteri; order Atheriniformes; family Telmatherinidae; genus Telmatherina; species Telmatherina bonti. The sequence goes on from NC_136633.1 coordinate 9,924,487, forward strand.
ACCTTAAAATCAATCCTGAATTGCATAATAAACAATGAGGAGCCATGTATTTCACGGCATGTCGCTATGGCAATGCGTTGCTATGGAAACGCCCAAAAAAAAAAAGCGGTGTAACAGTATGTTAACGTGCCGGATTATTAGTGACCATGGTATAAATTATGTGAACCATTTGTCATCCCACTCCTCCCCTCTATGTTACAGCAGGTGAAATGACACAGGTGTTATTTTTTTAAACCCTTTCATGCATGAATATGATTTTTTTTAAAAAAGAAAAAACAGTATTTAAATACAGTATTTTCTACAGAAATATGCAAATATACTTTTTTGTTTATTAGTAACATTCATTCATTCATTTTCCGAACCGCTTATTCCAATTCAGGGTCGCGGGGAAGCTGGAGCCTATCCCAGCCGGCTTTGGGCGACAGGCAGGGTACACCCTGGACAGCTCGCCAGTCCATCGCAGGGTTATTAGTAACATTTAAAATTTATTTATGATTTATTTCAATGTGTTCTATAAAAATATTTATAAAATAAAATATAATTGTAATTATATAAAGTAAATCTATTATATAATACAGATTTATGAAGCCTAACTAGCATCACTTTATATCCAACTATGTTGCACAGAAATGTATTCATGAAAGCTATTGTGAATGCCCATTTATTGAACTATGCTGAATGATTTAAATGAAATTGCAAAAGTATAAGAAATTGAAAAAATAAAAAAGCACAACTGTCATTTTTTATAATTGCCTCACATTGGGACTGAACCCGTGATCTTTTGGTATTTAAGCACACTGACTTACTCGTTACAACACCAGTACTCTTTGTTGCACCTTGGAAAAGCATTGAAATTTTTTCCAGTTGGGATGGGAATGGCTTATTTTTTACTTCCAGCAGGGTGGAATTAGCAGGATTGCAAAAACATGTGCAAGGTTCAACTAAACTCAAGTGAAGATGTGACAGACTTTGTTCAATGTGTTTAAAGTGGAAATTTTATGTGCATTTCAGGCTAATTTATTTTTATTTCTGAGACCAGAAGGGCTGGGATTGATGGAGTTATTGTCACAAATGGCTTTATTTACTTCAGTCCGACCCTCTCCGTAGGCTGTCAGATCAGCCTGCGGGCAAAACGAGTGGATTGAGACTCTTCCGCATTAAGCCCCGCCTCCCAACACTGCACTACATCGGGAGCGCGCACCGCACCTGCTTTCGCCGTCATTGTAACATCTCATAAACAGAAGGATTAGGCTCATATGAACTCAATAAAAAAAAACAGAATACAATGTCAACACATAGCATACAGCCCTACATGTTGGAACCTGAATCAGACCCTGAAAACAAAGTGGAAAACAGCAGCCCACAGCAACGAATGCAGCAGGATGTCTCTCTTTGGTAAACTCACCAGCCATCGTTGGAAATAACTTTATCCCATGTTTTCCACCCGCCTGATGTATTTGTACATGCCCTTGTTAACCAGTAGAAGGTAACCAATCACCGAACCTTATCCCCCGGGACGTCACAAGGATTTCAAAGTAGAAAAAAACTCTCTAAAACGACGCGTTTTTCGTCGCCATGGAAACCGAACGGAGAGCGTGCTGGAACTCAAACTCAAACATGCGTTTAGGTGATAAAAAACAGTGTCGTTCACATGTCTGATGAGGATTCAACACTGTAACGCTGTAGAAAGCGCAGAAAACTCCAAATACCATAATAGCACCCCTTTAATGATTTATCAAAGTGTTGAAATGTTGCAGGGAGCATTGTTGGAACAAATCATACACATATTTAACTGTGACATTCGCAAATAAATTCCTTTGCTCCTTGAAGTGTGCAAATGATGCAAATAGTTCACATGGAGCAGTCTGCAGAACTGCACGCCATCACACAAGCAACAGCCAACAAACGACAATGCAACTATATGTTAAATGCTGCATTTGAACCCGTGCCTTGTATGTGTACTTTTGCACCGGTGCACAAAATGGACCAATCGCTGAGCTGAATTCCGTTTCGTCCAATCACTGAAGAGGATTTTAACACTTGGCAAAAATGTGAATAACTTGAAAAGTTTACATGTTAGAAAGACCAAAAGTCATAGTACATATCTCCTGAATGAGCTGAACAGTTTGATATTTGAATGGTTGAAGGGAGGCAAAAGGTGTAGGAGCAGCGCGCCAAACATTTTGCAGTAAAGACAATGGGGACGGGAACTTGATAAACTGGACACTGCAAACTGCTGCAGAGCTCTGAAACCCTGTTGAAGCAGTTGGGCATTCATAGTAATAAAGAACTGGATCTCAAGAACCGGATAACAAGAAATCAAACAAAAGGAGACATCATAGATAAGTGCTAGCCAGAGTGCTTCCATATCTACCTGAGGTCTCTGTCTGATCCTTTCCTGCAGGTCTAACACAGCAGATCCAAACACAGGAGACTGTTTTAGCAGCAGTGGGAGGAGAAGCTCATCTCAGCTGTCAGCTCAGAGAAACAAAAGATGTTCTTCAAGTCACATGGCAGAAATTCTTACGTGATGAGGACAAAAACATGGTAACATTCAGTCAGTATGCTGGTCAGAGACTGAATCCAGACCAAACCAATCAGAGCGATCAGCTCGCAGCTCATGGAGGATTCCTGTGGTGAACCCAGACACGGGGCTGAGATGCCATTACCCCGTTCGGACTTATATTAGAGGACAAAAAACTAAACTCTTGTATAATTCTTTAATTTTGTTAGCTAAACATTTTATAAATATGAAACTTTATAGATATGAAACCACTGTTTATTACATTAAGGAATGAGTTATTGTATTTTTAAAAAAGCTGTGAAATGCATTGATTCAAAACATGCTTTGGATATTTATCTTTTTTTCTTGTCTCAATAAAGATTATAAAAACAAAAAAATAAAAAAGATTGCGATTCGCGCTGTTTTGCAGCCCCTTGCGGATGAAGGTGGAACTGCAGTTTTATCACTTCCTGATACGGTGTGTTCAGACCAAGCGCGTTCTGAGCGTCATTAGAGCGGCACGTTTCCATGTAAAGTCTATGTGGAGGTGCGGCAACGGGGCGTCGTGCTTTCTAGCGGAACGCGCGTCAACAGCCAAAGGTGAACTTTGGCCGCTCGACGCGGGGCGTCAACCAATCAGAGCGATCAGCTCGCAGCTCATGGAGGATTCCTGTGGTGAACCCAGACACGGGGCTGAGATGCCATTACCCCGTGCGATATTTAGGATAACCATTCCTTGCTTAAAAAAATAAAAAAAAAAAAAAAAAAAAAAGCTGAATGTTACTGATTTGGCAACGTAGAAGGATACGTTGCCTAGCAACGCTTTGCTTGGGGGGCGGCGGCGGCTCTCTGCTGAGTTCGGCTCTTGTTGCATTAACACTGACTATCCCGGCCCTATGATGTTCTCTAGCTTTATTTACCATCCATGCCATCCCTCTACTGAATCCCCCATCATTCAAACTGACTGGAAGGAAAGCGCCGCCTTTCCCTCCTCTCTTTTCCGCTGCGTTTGTCGCTCTCTCCAGACACGCGGCAGGAGCGTTTTGGGCGTCGGACACAAAAGTGGTTGTTTAGTGACCAGCGTTCAGCGATTTGAGCGTCAAGAACGTTTGGTCTGAACCTTAGGCTGTAGATAAAGAGAGGTCTAAACACACCGATAGGCTTAACTTTTAACCGAAGGTTGCCGTTTGGTCCTGCAAGAAGGAGGGAAGTTACAAACTGACAGTAAGTTTTTCACACCAACTGCAAAACAAAGCAGGATACAGAATTCCCAGGTCCCATGTGATTAAAAAAAACAACCTATTGATATCCAGTATAATGACAGAATATCTGAAAAAGACCTTTTTAAATACATGATAAAAAAAAATATATATCTTTAATTTTAAAAAGCAATATCAACTGCTATAATTCTGTCTCCCCCCTTCCTTTAAAATGGTACAACCCAGAGTGATGTCACTTTCTGAGGGGCCAATCAGGTTTCATGTTTGCAAATTTAGAATGAAAACTGTAAGATCACGTTATCCAGATCAGTATGGAACTATAAGGAACAATGTCTGATGAAGTTTTTACATTCTGCCTGTTTGTCGTTGGACTCTTTCAGAGAGGTAAGATAAAACACTGCAGTCCTGTGTGTTTTCATACAGAGTTGCTCTTAAGTTGACTTCGTTTCTGTAGCCCTGTAATTAGGATTAATTTACTGGCAATTAGGATGGATATCCTGTAATTACGATGAATTAAGTTTAAAAAAATATTGCAAAAAGGAAAAGAAAAACCTGAATAAAACCAACTTAATCTGGAAGTTGTATTTCCAGTATTTAGTACATACTGTAACCTACTACAATACTTCAAGACAAATCTACCTGAGGTCTCTGTCTGATCCTTTCCTGCAGGTCTAACACAGCAGATCCAAACACAGGAGACTGTTTTAGCAGCAGTGGGAGGAGAAGCTCATCTCAGCTGTCAGCTCAGAGAAACAAAAGATGTTCTTCAAGTCACATGGCAGAAATTCTTACGTGATGAGGACAAAAACGTGGCAACATTCAGTCCGTATGCTGGTCAGAGACTGAATCCAGACTTCAGAAGTAAAGTTGAGTTTAAAGATCCTGGACTACAGAACACCTCCATAGTTATCAAGGATTTAGCAGAGGAAGATGAACGTTGTTATCAGTGTATGTTCAACACCGACCCTGATGGAGCTCTGACAGCTGTAACCTGCATACAACTCTATGGTAAGAACCTGGAGGGTTTAGACTTTTTATGTTTAACTATTCCATGTTTCTGATGATGTTTGTTTCCTCTGCAGAGCTGCATGAACCCATCCTTCATGTCACACAATCAAACTCTTCTGCAGGGTCAGTTGTGTCCTGTTCAGCTACAGGTCGACCTGTTCCCACCGTAACACTGACGTCTACACAACAACACCTCATCTTCTCACATCACAACACTTCCAGTGTCCACAACACCAACAATACAGTCACCGTCACCGCTACAGCTTTACTGTCACGTCTCCATGACAACAGCCTTCAGGTTGGATGTGCAGCGCGAGTGCTCTCAGCTCCTCAGATGGAGGTGTTTGTGATGATTCCTGAGCTTAAAGAGACGTCTGATGATGGTGAGAAACTGTTTCAACGCTCAGATTGAGAGATTTATGATCCCTGTCTGATTCTGATGTTTTTTTATGTGTAGATGAACAATCTGGATCTGATCACAGACGGCTCAGTAAGTTAATGTTTGTTATTTTGTTGCTTTGAGGTTGTTCAGTGTATCATGTCCTAAATTGTTTTGTTTTGTTTCTTTTCCTCCAGAATGGATTTTGATTTTTCCATTTGTGATCTGGGGTTGCATTGCTGTAATTATCTGTGTGCTGCTTCTAATTAAAAATCAGAACAGGTACATATTTTAAACAATATATATTGTAAAACCTCAGTCATGTCTGATTAATGTTTCTGAATATTTTATCTGATCTCAAATATTTTATTGTTTCTCACAGGAAACATCATGTCAGTGACCATCCTGAAACTTCAACCAGAGAAATCTCTAAGTAAGTTTTTCATCCTTATAACCTCAGTCATCTCTCTTTCGTGTTTCTTTATGTTTTAACATTTTAAATCCTTTGTTATTTTCCCACAGGGATTTAGAGATGAATGAAAATCCTGGAACTGCCTTCAGATTTCCTGATCAGACATCTGAGTAAGTCTTCCTTTATTCTTTAAATTGTTTCCTGCTAATTTAAATGTTATTAATTTCCTTGTGGTTTTAAATTATGTTACTTTCCTTTTTCCCTTCTCACTGAAATGTTTGAACACTTTATATTATTGATGAAATCTTGTTAATCAAACCCTCTTTTGTTTTTGTGAAGGACTAAAGAACATTGTGGACCACAGGAGAACGCTGATGTCCAACAACGATCACTTCCGAAGCAAAACAAAGAAAACGACGAATGTGACCAGAGTTTGAATCCATGATGAGTTTTTCATAAAACAACAATGACTGTTAACAACAAGACGTAACAAGTCGAGTAATAATGTCAAAACTTGAACTGAACTGCATCAAAGCTTCATAATTTGTTATGGTCAAGTTTTTATACTGAACAGCAAAAAAAACTTTTTATATGTCCATTTTTTTAAAAAACAAAACGACAACAAAAACAGCCTCATTTTTATACTTTTTTAATTGTTTCATTTTTTTTTAATAATGATCTATATTTATGTTTTCATTGAAAATTAATTTTGGAAAAGTCTGGAACTGAATGGGAGCAGATAAAAAAAAAAAATTGGCGATGAAGACTTATTTTTTTCAGTCCTGATTGAAGTCATGACATTAAAACTCATAATTCAAAAGATTTCTGTCTGCCTGAAATTCAGTCAGTTGTGAATTAATGAACATTTTTTATTCAAGATTTCTGCTGTCTTATAAATTAGTATTTATGGTGGTGGTTTATATAATACCTGGTACCGCACCAGACACAGCCTGACATCATCAGTTCCGTTGTTGCTCGGCTACAAACACAGCATCCAAACTCATTCATGGCAATCTCTGGAGATTTCAACGTCGTCTCCCTCTCTGCAACTCTTCCAACATTCCAGCTGTTTGTCAGCTGCTTCACCAGAGAAAATAAGATCTTGGACTTATTTTATGCAAGTATGAATAATGGATACAGTTGTTTTGCCCCGCCTCCTTTAGGAAGATCTGACCATGATCTGGTTCTTCTCACCTCCACCTACAAGCCCATCGTTCAGCAGCAACCAGTCATCACAAAGACTGATTGTGATGGTTGTGATCACAAAATCTGGTCTGCTGAAGCTGAATCAAATCAAAGATACTTTATTCATCCCCGAGGGGAAATTCAAAGTTCAAGCCAGCTCATCCAAGGTTTGACATACAGACATGTAACATTAATGACGAAAGAATAATACAGAACCAAGCTGAACTTGTTGCCAGTTTTACCGGCGCCGCCTTTTAAAACTTGGTGAGGGGGGTTCGAGGGGAAAAAGGTCATGTAACTCCGGGCCGCACCACAATGACGCAGTCCGAAGATACAGAGAAAAAAAAGCTCATACACTGAAACAAACTAAAACAAGACACACAAAGTCCAGGGAGGCGGTGAGTCATGTGGGAGCGGACTGGGAGTGGTTGAGGTGGGGGGGACAGAGCGTCTATAAACATCTCTTCTTCCGTTCTCAGGGGGGGTTGTGCTGGCCCAAGGCTACTGGGAAGCTGAATCCAGATATGATAGTTGTTTGGGTTCCAGGCGAGGAAAACTGTTTGCCCTCAGCCTTGAGTCCCTAGCAGGTCTCAGGCAGGCACCTCTAAACAGCTGAAAGGGGGGGGGGGGGGGGGGGGGGGGTAGTCAATTTCCACCAATTCTAGCAGACATCTTCTCCATGTTGTTGTCGATTCTGCGGACCAGCTCCGGGACCACAGCCAAATGACCAGTATGGAACACACTGCTTACGGTCGAGTCCGGTCAACACGAGAGTCTATGCACTACTAGCCCGGCACATACCGTTACAAAATTCTGGCAACAACTGGCAGGTTGGGTCTTGGGTCATCTCATGGGTCTTGAGGTAGATCAGAACTCCGCCAGCACCAATCAGCAGAATCCCGATCACCAAAAGTTCTCCAAACATCCTCCACGTCCTCAGAGGACAGAACCGCCAGACACATCGGTCTCCACCTGGCCCATGAGTCCTGAACGTATCCAGCCGGAAGCATCCCCCAGGACATGCGGGTTCCCCTCTGCCAGAACTTCGGGTTGTGAAAATTTGATCAATTACGTTGAGAGACCAGCCGATCAAATCCATGATGTAAATTTGAATGAAGAGTAAAGAGAAGTAAAATAGGCTCAGAGTCAGACAAGACAAAGTCGCAGGCCAGAGTGGGAGGAGAGTGAGGAAACAGGGGCACAGAGAAAAAGCGGCCGCTTTCGCTGAGAGCAGGAGTGGAATGATGCTCTTAGAGAGAAAAGATGCTCTTAGTGGAGTCTTTGAGGCTACAGACTGGAACGTCCTCTGTCATGGACATGATATCAACGCCATGACTGAGTGTGTGACAGATTACATAAACTTCTGTGTGGACAGCATCGTCCCAACAAGAACAGTGAGGTGCTTCCCCAATAACAAACCCTGGATCACCAGTGACCTGAAAAAGCTGCTGAACATCAAAAAGAAAGCCTTCAGGGATGGAGACAGGGAGTTATTGAGGGCAACACAAAAACAACTTAAAACACAAACTAAGAAGTGCAAGGAGGACTACAGGAAGAAGTTAGAAAGTCAGCTCCAGCAGAATAACGTGAGGGATGTGTGGTCTGGAATGAAGATCACCGGCTTCAAGTTAAAGGGGGACCCACCTGATGGAGGTCTGAATAGAGCTAATGAGCTGAACATATTCTTCAACAGGTTCAGTTCACCCCCTACCCCCAGCCTGACAGACCACACACCCTCCATAAACCCACTGCTTTCCTGTCACGCCTCCAATCTGTCACCCTGCAGCTCAGTCATGGACCAGAACACAGCTTCATCTCCCTCCACATCAGGACATCCTGAGACCTCCACCTTGTTTATATCCTGCAATCAGGTTATGAAGCAACTTGAGAAACTGAACCAGAACAAGGCTGCAGGTCCAGATGGTGTCAGTCCCAGAGTCCTCAAGACCTGCTCAAAACAACTATGTCCGATTCTCCAGCACCTTTTCAAGACCAGTCTGAAAACAGAGTCCCAGTGCTGTGGAGAACCTCCTGCCTTGTTCCAGTGCCTAAAAAAACACAACCAGCTGAACCAAGTGACTACAGACCAGTTGCCCTGACATCTCATGTCATGAAAGTCCTGGAGAGACTCTTACTGGCTCACCTCAACAAGCAAGTAAACACCTTTCAGGACCCCTTACAGTGTACATATCGTAATGGACTTGGGGTTGAAGATTTAAAGCACCAAAGTACCACTGCGTGAAAAGGGCCAGAATCCTGACATATCTGTCGGGGATATTTCCCTAAATATCGGAAGAATCCAGACCATTTCTGGTTCATTTTGAGACATGTTTCATGTCTGGCGATATATGGACATAAGATACTGCATGAGGACGTGTATTGAGTCCGAACAAAAGGTGTGTCTGACTTTTGTCATATATGAGCTCCAAATATGACCTGTGTCCACGTCCGGAAGTTTCTGTGGTCAAGATACTGAACAGAGCCAGAATCTTGAAATATCTATAGGGAATATTTTTACTAAGTCTCAGAAGAATCTAGACCATTTCTGGTAAATATCCTCAGTGGTCAACATGTGTCATATCTGGTGATATATGGACATAAGATACTGCATGAGGTAATATACTGTGTCCAGATACAAGGTGTGTCTGACTTTTGTCATATATGAGCTCCTATTATGACCTGCGGTCACATCCTGAAGTATCTGGGGTCAAGATCCCGAACCAAGCCAGAGTCCTGACATATCTGTAGGGGATATTTCACTAGGTCTCAGAAGAATCTGGATCATTTCAGGTAAATATCCTCAGTGGTCAACATGTGCCATATCTGGTGATATATAGACATAAGATACTGCATGAGGACATATATTTTGTTTGGATACAAGGTGTGTCTGACTTTTGTCATATATGAGCTCCGAATATGATCTGCAGTCATGTCCGGAAGTAGCCGAGGTCAGGATACTAAAAAGAGCCTGAATCCAGATATATCTGTAGGGTACATTTCTCTGTGCCTTATAAAAATCTGGGCCATTTCTAGTAAAGTCACAAAACGTTGACATTTTTCTTTCTTGATATGAAGTTTCAGGATACTTGTACAGATATTGTGTCAGGATACCAGACATAAGCCCAGTGTAGCAATAATGACTAAAAACACATTTTTTGTGTTATTTATTGTATATTCTTTTTACAAACACATGCAAACAAACACATGAGCAGAAAAGTTCATTTGACAGCAAAGAAAAATACTTAAATATTAGTCTTACGATACAAATTTGACCAATATGATGTTATATACAGTATCAATGGATGATTTATTGCTGGGCAAAGCACATGACTATATACATTTTGCTAATAGTTCGATCACAAACATATAACATGTAGTTTCTTGCCTTCTTGTAGAAAAGACTACTTTAGATGTCTTGCAGCTGTCTTCAGTGGAATGAAAGATGCATTTGAACATAGCAAATGCGTCATGGGGAAATCAGACATTGTGAATGTGTTGTGGCTGCAGTCAAAGGGAAACCATGAGAAGAGGCATGTTAAATTGTAGATTAGTTTACACCTTCTGCTCTCTCTTTTGTAACAGGGATTGTCCTAACAACGACCACTTCAATGGCAAATTGTTTTGGGCTGGGCCACAATGCAAGACAATGACATGCAAATCAGCCATTTTGGGTGTCTTCCAGGGCAGATTAATCTCTGTAAATCTTGCAAGTCAGAAACTCTAAACTGCAAATGTTTTGCTGAAGTTCACAGAGTGAACTTATGTTTTCCTCTAGAGTATGTTTTTACAAATAAGTAGCTAAATTACATGCTCATCTTCTGATGACTCCACAATGTAGCGAGTTGGTGGTCGTCTCATCAGATGGAGGGGAAAAAAAACACCAGTTTTCCATATCATAGATCTTGTTTGATCAGTATAAATTTAGTCTAAAGTTGGAGTAAAACAATTTTAGTTGTATGTATTGGTGAAGTTATTGCTAGTAATTTGGATGTAAAATAGGAGTAAATAAGTTTTCTTCTTTCCACCTTTTAGGCAAAACTGTTTTTTTCCCCTGATTTTGTTACATGGTTCATTGTTTGAACAAGGACAGACTTTCGTCTCCTCTGTTTTTGCTGTAAATACCACAGCCTGAAAGACAGCTCTGAGGTGGGCTCAACAGCAGATAGGTCAAGGCTCAGCAAGGAAGGGGTGTGTGAGGGCCCTTCTTCAGCATCTTATTCCCTGTCCTAAAAAACACAGAATCAATTTTCTATGTTAATGGTTTGCAAAATAAGCAGTCAGTACAACATTCAAGTTTATGTAGCAAGCTAAAAATGATTCTTAGTACATTTTACTCTTAAGTATATTTGCACAAGCACTTGAATTTGTTTGCTCATTCAAGCAAAAGCAGCACGTGGACTGGAATTGTGCGCAAAGAATATGAAAACATACACATATAGGACAAAAGTTGTGCTTACCTCTTGCAAAATATTCACGTTTGTGGTAATTTCGCGGTGCTTTATGTGCATGTCCAGCCACTGCAAAGACACATAAAGAGCCAGTACTGACGATTTTCCACCGGGGTCCCCTCTTTTCCCCTGCTGGCTATTTGGCTTTTGCAAATTTGGCTTTTGCAAATTTGTCGCGAAGGTAGCGCCACTTCCTTCTGCAGACGCTTTTGACTGACAAAGTTTTGGCTATTTCTTTCCAGGAGTTGCTAGCCATGAGCGTATCTTTGTATGTTTTTAATGATGTGTTGTATAAATTCTCATACTGCCTCATCGCCTAGTCTTCTTAGGACACAGTTGTCAACCCCATTTTGTAGCCAGCAGCTACACTGCTCTGTGTGCTACCAGAGGCTAATATTCGGAGTGTGACCGCTAATCTCTCCTGAATACTGATCGGCATACTGTGTGTGGGAGCGTGCTGAATGAACGGCGTGATCCAGTAGACAAGCTCGTCAAAGCGACTGGCCAATATTCTGAAATATGAGAAGTGTCTCTCGTCGTCCATGGCCCGCATCTATTGAACCAGTACGTTGTGCTTGCCCTGCTCAACCCTGGTTGTATTCAGCGGTCTAACACACCATCTACGTTTAGTCTTTTTTTTTCATCTCAGCAATCGACAATAACAACAACAGATCTTTCTCTTCTTCCACCTGGAGCACATTGTTTTCCTTTTCATTTTTGTCCTCTATCAGTTCAAAAAGTGCCAAGGCTGCCATTAGCTTGGTGTTACCATCTTGTTTATAGGCCCTGTTGTGTGGCGTGTGTTTGTTTTTGCTCTTCTTTGGCTGACCAAAAATGACACATTAATTGTTTGCTGTCATCTATTGATCAGTTTATTCAGCATGACGTATGCTAGAGTGGGTGGGCCGTATGAGGACTTCGGCAGGGTGACTTCCTGTGGAAAATGAATGCCATGCCGAGCAAGAACTTTTTTCTTGTTCTTGTGACCTCAAGACCAAGAAAAAAGTTCTCGCTTCTTGTGGAGTATTTAACATGCTTAACACAAGAATGTCAACATTGGATTAAAGTCGCCTTCTATGAGTCCTAACCTAAATCCTACTGAGCATCTTTGGAAGGAGTTGAAACATGGAAAAGGCACCCTTCAAATCTGAAAAAACTGGAGCAGTTCGCTGAGGAGTGGGCCAAAATACCTGCTGAGAGGTGCAAAATTCTCATTGCCAGTTACAGAAAACATTTGATAGCAGTGATTGTCTCAAAAGGTTGTGCAACAAAATACACTGCTCAAAAAAATAAAGGTAACACTTAAACAACACAATGTAATTTCAAGTCAACCACACTTCTGTGACATCAAAATGTCCACTGAGGAAGCAACACTGATTGACAATCAATTCCACATGCTGTTGTGCAAATGGAATAGACAACAGGTAGAAATTTTAGGCAATTAGTAAGACACACCCAATAAAGGAGTGGTTCTGCAGGTGGTGACCACAGACCACTTCTCAGTTCCGATGCTTTCTGATGTTTTGGTCACCTTTGAATGCTGGCGATGCTTTCACTCTAGTGGTAGCATGAGACAGAGTCTACAACCCACACAAGTGGCTCAGGTAGTGCAGCTCATCCAGGATGGCACATCAATGCCAGCTGTGGCAAGAACGTTTGCTGTGTCTGTCAGCGTAGTGTCCAGAGCATGGAGGCGCCACCAGGAGACAGGCCAGTACATGAGGAGATGTGTAGGAGACCGTGGGAGGGCAACAACCCAGCAGCAGGACTGCTACCTCCTTCTTTGTGCAAGGAGGAACAGGAGGAGCACTGCCAGAGCCCTGCAAAATGAGCTCCAGCAGGCCACAATGTGCATGTGTCTGCTCCAACAGTCAGAAACAGACTCCATGAGGGTGGTATGAGGGCCCAACGTCCACAGGTGGGGGTTGTGCTTACAGCCCAACACCGTGCAGGACGTTTGGCATTTGCCAGAGAACACCAAGATCGGCAAATTCTCCACTGGCGCTTTGTGCTCTTCACAGATGAAAGCAGGTTCACACTGAACACATGTGACAGACGTGACAGAGTCTGGAGACGCCGTGGAGAACGTCCTGCTGCCTACAACATCCTCAAGCATGATCGGTTTGGCAGTGGGTCAGTAATGGTGTGGGTGGCATTTCTTTGGAGGGCAGCACAGCCCTCCATGTGCTTGTCAGAGGTAGCCTGACTGCCATTAGGTACCGAGATGAGATCCTCAGACCCCTTGAGGGACCATATGCTGGTGCGGTTGGCCCTGGGTTCCTCCTAATGCAAGACTATAGCCTCATTCGGACAGAGACGAATAGCGTTCTAAGAACTGTCCGTCCCCAGAGAACCGTGTCACTTTGCATTCAACATGAGTCGGAGACCCGATCGCTAACGATCTGACGCAACCATCTGCGACAGTGACGTGTTATTCTAGCACCACTCAGCAACAAAACAAAACCGCGAAGATGAAAACACCACAAAGGAGAAAAATATGGAGCGTGACAAGGCCATCGTGTTGGTAGCCTGCTTAACGGGGTTATTAATCATGAAGCATCGCTTCATGCGGCTAACACAGATGCTGGAAGACAACATAAAGAGAGCCAGTAGAAGAAGAAACAAGCGGCAGATGATGCTTCTTCATTTCATGGAGCAAGAAGGAAGAGCACATCTCCGCAGACAAAGCAGACGACGTGTAAGTTTAACTTCTTAAAAATGCACCGATTGTATTCATTTCGTATGAGTAAACGTATCATAAGTAAACAGTGGTTTTTAAAAATGGCGAGGTCTGAAGATGCAAATATTAAGTAGTGGCGCTCAGCGCGAGGGCGTAGCTATCACCTACGTCAGGCAGCTACATCAGATGCGTTCCTAAAGAACTAAGGAAAGACCCGGAAGCTGAGTAGGAGCTGAAATGGTTATAGGAACTGAGGGTCATGGTCCCTAAATTCCGATCTGTCTGAATGTGCGAAAGAACTGAAAAGGTTAGGAACTTCAAACGGTTCTTACAGTGGGAAAGAGGCTAATGCTGAGTGTTTTAGCAGTTCCTGCAACACGAAGGCATTGATGTTATTGACTGACCTGCCAGTTCCCCAGACCTGAATCCAGTTGAGCACATCTGGGACATCGTGTCTCGCTCCATCCACCAACACCACGTTGCACCACAGACTGTCCAGGAGTTGGTGGATGCTTTAGTCCAGGTCTGGGAGGAGATCCCTCAGGAGAACATCCGCCGCCTCATCAGGAGCATGCCCAGGCGTTGTAGGGAGGTCATACAGGCACGCGGGGGCCACAAACACTACTGAGCCTCATTCTGACTTGTTTAAGACATTACATCAAAGTTAGATCAGCCTGTAGTGTGTTTTTCCACTTTCATTTAGAGTATAACTCCAAATCCAGACCTCCATGGGTTGATACGTTTGATTTTCATTGATCATTTTTGTGTGATTTTGTTGTCAGCACATTCAGCTATGGAAAGTACAAAGTATTTAATAAAAATATTTCATTCATTCAGATCTACATGTTAGTGTTCCCTTTATTTTTTGAGCAGTGTATAATTTTATGGTCCAAATGAAGAGCTTTTCTACAAAAAACAGTTTCCACTTTATTTCTGTGGAAATAATTTCCACATTGTTATCGCTCTGTTTCTTTTACAATTATTGGTTAATGCTTTATCAGGCAACATGGGATTGGGGGTGTGTGTGAATGATTGTGTATTTTGCTTGTTTTAATACATGCAAAGCACTTTGAGTTGCTTCTTGTATGAAAGTTCTATACAAATAAACTTTGATTTAATTTAAAGTTATCATGAGTCTGACCAGAAGCCAAAACAGCCGAAGATGGAAATGGTGATTTTGCTCACTTTAAAACAAGACAGACAAGGGAACTAACATATACCCTCAAAAAGGAATAAAGATTAAAACAAAGGTGTGCAGTGGAACCAGTTTGTCTTCGTTTTTAATGATTCACTTTGTTAGAAATCATCACATAGTGGAATAAAATGAATATAAAACCAGTTTTATTTACAAGTGTAAAATTGATTCCTTTGTTTGGACAGGCAGCCTCCAGTTTGGTCCAATGAGTCCTTCAGTTCAGCTCCCTAATGGTGGCGTGGAGGTCTGCGCAAACAGAGAAAACCCATTCGGTTTTATTTGTCAGATTATAACTAAAAACCTGAAACACGAAGCAGTCTGAGCAGCTGGACGCAAATTGCTGCAAATTTACTTTCAGAGAGCGAAGAACTTCAGACATTACTCGGTTAAATTAGTTCGTCTGCTTATAAAACTGGTATAAAGTTAAGACTTAGATGCTTTGTTACATTATATAAATCTCAGTTTATTCAGCTCAAGTTTATTAATGCAAAAGAACTCATTTTATAAATATCTCCTAAAAAGTTGGAAAGTTTAAATAAGAAAAACATTTAGCAGAGACAACTTATGATTAAAGACCAAAGTTTAATAAAAACCATAAAACGACACAATGTAGCTTAAACTGCAGAGCTAATGCAGTTAATGTTGACATCACACACACACACACACACACACACACACACACACACACACACACACACACACACACACACACACACTTCTCTCAGCAGCGTTAGCTCTTCCAGGTGTAGCCGTAGTCACTCATAGCAAGATGCGTCAGAGCCGTCTTTTCCAGGCTGGATGGCTGCTGCAGCTGCTGGATGGAAGCAGCACGGAGACCACAACCCGACAGGTCAACGGGCCAATCAGCACGCTGCAAACCCAGACACAGCCAGAGTAACCATATATGGACATGAGTGGCTCACCAATAGATGATCATAAACTTAATAAAGAAAACTTTATGAAATGTAAATCTTTGGAAATCCAACTATGAGCAAATCACACAAGATGTTTCAGTGCCATCTACAGGTCTGATATGCAAACTACATCATTTCTCCTGTTTGCATGCAAGTTTTTTCTTTTTTTTTTGTTTTAAATTTCAATGGAAAAACTGATGTTTTTAGTACTGGAATTTTACTGGAACTGCGGTAGTTTCAGCTTGTTCAGCTGTGTGTGTTCCCATTATGAACATGAAGTTGTCATTGAAACATCAGAGCAGCAGAAGAACTCTGTGTCTGCTCCTCACTGGAGCAACACTTTCCATCTTCACCTCTCTGGCCGGCTGTGGCCGACCGAGCTGCAGGTTCTGTGGCCAGAGCCAGTTAAATAGTCAGACTTATTATTTCAACAGTAAAAAGCAACACTAACTCTATTAATAATTGATTTAATATTCATTTCTGTCATTTGTCTGTTCGCTGGTCTGACCTGCTGAGTTCTGCTGTTTACGTTCATGACAGCAGAAGGTTGGTGTGTGTACAGAACGGCTGAAAAGTTGCCTTTCTGTGCAGGTCGGAGGAGCGTGGTGATGGCATGAAGAGAGGAGGGGAGGATGGGTCCTGCAGGGAAGAGGCAGATCATGGATAAACAGACAGCACCTGTCATGTACATGGGATCTGTGTGACTAAATCACAGGTTGTCAAGTGTTAGGAGTGATACATGCAGTTAGCATTGTCTTGCTGAAATCTGCAAGAGCTTCCCTGAAAGTCACGTTGTCTGGATGAAAGTTTTGAACAAACCTGCTGAACATTTAGCATGATGTTAGTATGGTGACTAGCTAGCATTGCTACGACATAAGCATGTTTTCATTATGACGTTAGCATGATTTTAGCATTTTTAATATTTTTAGCAGTTAGCATTATGAACATATTAACGTGTTCGCATGACATACGTGTGATATTAACATGTTATGATGTAGGCATGAAGTAAGTATGTTATCAGTATAATGTAATCACGGTGTCTGCAAAATGTCTGTTTACATAGAACTATTATGTTAACATGTATGTATTATGTAAGCATGATTTTAGCATGTTATCAGTATGATGTAAGTATAACATTAACAATATTAGAACTATATTAATACTAGTATGATGTAAGCATGTTTTTGGGATGACGTAAACATGATATTAGCATGGTATTGAGATGAACTACGCATGATATTAGCATGTTATTAGGATGATGTAAACATGATATTAGCATGTGACTGGGATGGCTTAAGCATGATTTTAGCATGTTATTAGGATGATGTAAGCATGATTTTAGCATGTTACTGGGATGATGAAGCATGATGTTAGCATGTTATTTGAATGGTGTAAGCATGATGTTAGCATGTTATTGGGATGATGTAAGCATGGTATTAGCATGTTACTGGGATGATGAAGCATGATGTTAGCATGTTATTTGAATGGTGTAAGCATGATGTTAGCATGTTATTGGGATGATGTAAGCATGGTATTAGCATGTTATTGGCAGGATGTAAGCATGATATTAGCATGTTATTGAGATGACAAACATATTAGCATAGTTTCAGCTGATTACCTGTGATTTCCAGACTGCTGATGTTCTGATATGTAGAACCAACCTGACTCTTCACATTCACACTGCGAACCTGCAACACAGACACACACTCAGATGAATATTGATATATGAATGTGTGTGTGTGTGTGTGTGTACGAGCATGTGAGTCATTACCTTCAGCATTTGCATGGTTGCTCCTCTGAAAGCAGCGGGAGCCAGCAGAGTAGGAGGTAACCCCGCCTGAGAACCAGCTGCAGCCACCACACCCTTCCAGTTGATGAGGAAGTTGATGAGAGTGAAAGTGTGTGATCCCTCCACACACACCACAGACTCTGGTTTATGGTCCAGACACACACTGTTGGCCTCCTTACGTCTGGACAAGAGGTCAAGGCGTTCTGATGGACTTCACGTTATATTGGGTTGAGTGTTTAAACACTGAAAACTAACATGACAGGAAGAAAAGGATACAGTTGGATGGTGATGCCGTCTGGTCTTCTGATCTTGTCCTGGACTCCCATCTCCCTCAACCATGAAAAGCTGCCATCTTCATCTTCCCCATCATCATCATCCTCTCCTTCTTCCTGCTGCGAGCGTCTACGTTTCAATGATGATCAAAGTCAAACTTACAAAGAAATGTATTTGCTGTGATACAGAAAGCATCTTAATGAAGGAACCTGATGACCAGCAGGAATGAGAACTACAGAGTGAACAGAGCTGAGCTGAAAGGCAAAGCACTGGTTTTACTGGTTTATTCACGGCTCAGCCCTCACCAGTGGTCACCACACTTTGGTAGTAACTGAGAGGAAAAGGTCGCGGCTGAAACAAGCTTCATCCAGAAGGTGGTCAGACCTGAGAGATGAAGGAGGAGCTCACACAGCTGAGGTGGATTGTGGATCTGATAAAGTCGCCTCTTGACTGCCTTCCCTTTCGGTTTTCCAGCTATCTGGGAAAGCCTGGAGGGATTATTAGCTGGAAACAGCTTTGTGACTGGACCTCAGATATGTGGTGGAAAACTGACGGATGTTTTTAATCCAATCGGAAGTCGACAAAGACACACAATTCCTGCTCCATCCTGTCCTAACTGTAGGACACACAGTCCAGCTGCTTTTACACACTTTGCATATGAAGGAAATGTGTGTTTGACAGCTTATTTTCCCCCTGTAGCTTATTTACCGGTTTTATATGCAGTTAGAAACCCTAATTAGTCACATTTACATTGATGTATTTAATAAAAGTTTGGTCAGTATGTGTCATTTTGTGCCAACAAACTCAACACAAGGTTGAATATTAACACACACATTCAGCACTGTTTCTCATTCTACACAAACACAACCCTAACAAGTTCTACCTGGCTGTAAAGGTGACTGATCAGGCTTTCCAACGATGTAAAACACAGATGGTATTATTAAAAGAGAGAGATAACCAACCTAACTTTTTGCTTTAAATACTTACGACTCCTTCTCTCCTCCATCCTCCTCTCCTTCATCGTCCATCAGGCTCTGTGGATCCCTGCTCCTCCTCTTCCTCTCCACAAGCGGGAGGCTGAACTCGATGCCTGACAAAAAGCCAAAGCGTATTGATGAGCGTTGACGATCAGAGGCCAGTTTCACACAAGTACAACAAGGTTCTGTGGCTGTTCGCCTGGTCTGGAGCAGGCGGGCTCAACAGGCTAAATCTCCATGGTAACTGATGTGTTACAGCCTCACCTTCAGCCTTCATGGCCTCTCTGAGACCTCGAGTTGTAGGAGAAATTAAAGCCGTGATGTTTCCAGATCCACCGAGACCTGCTGCCCTGTACAGGACGGTAAACTAAAAAACCAGACACACCAGCAGGAACAGAGTCATTAAAAAGGTCTCGAACGTGTGGGATGTAAACCGTACACGACGACATACCTGATAGGAGCACAGGTAGAAGTATGGACATAGTCTGGACTTTAAAAGATTGTAGAGAGACGACAGACTGACGGACCTGAAGAACAAAGAAGAAAAACTAATTATTCCATTGATATTCTCCTAAAACATAAAAATAAATACACATAAATCTCTGAACTGAGAGGTTTTAAGGCTACAACACAACCCTGCTTTCATCGGACATCAAACTGGAAAACAAAGGTTTATTTTTCCTCTGAATCAGTAAACAAGCTTCATTCTGCATCAATATGACAATGTGAAGCGGCAAATGTACAATCGTGCAGCCTTATTCTCCACCCATGAACATTTGAGAAAACACAACTATTAAGCTGGCTAAAGCTAAGTCACGTTGTTAACCGGCTAAAAACCGCGGTTGTTCTACGTTCTTCTGACTTGAAGCGGGAGAATGGTACCTGTCAATCAAAAGAACACGCCCCTAAATATGCTGATATTAAAGATTAAATCACTTTTTAATGGGCGACTTAGAAAAAAATTCACTCCCCCCCACAGTTGTTATGAAGGTAAACCTGACCTATTAAACCTAAAATGGATTTTTGTACCAGGCTGTAAACATGTTTATTTCTGCTGTGAAGTTGGTCTTGGGAGTCTATGGGGATTTGCTCTGTTTTGCAGCCCCTGGTGGATGAAGGGGGAACTGCAGGTTTATGCACTTCCACTTAGGCTTCACTTTTAACCACCGAAGGCTTCGTCCATCTTTCATATATGATCTATGGTCTCAACATCACAAACGTGATGAGCACATCACCCTTGTTTTATCGTCTCTTCACTGGCTGCCCGTGCATTTTAGGATCCATTTTAAACTTCTTTTATTTGTTTTTAAATGTTTGAATGATGTTGCCCCCCTCTACCTCACTGAGTTGTTGTGCCCTTACTCTCCGACGCGGTCACTCAGGTCGGCTGACCAGCACCTCCTGAGTGTACCAAAAACCCACCGTAAACTCAGAGGGGACAGAGCCTTTTCAGTTGCAGCTCCAAAACTATGGAACAAGCTGCCTTTGCACATCCGACAGGCCTCTTCTGTACCTGGTTTTAAATCACGTCTTAAAACCCACCTGTTTTCATTGGCTTTTAACACCACCTGAGATGTTGACATTATTAATCTGACTGTATTTTATCATGATTTTACCAGTTTTAGAAATGTTATGTTTTTGCACTCTGTATTTGTATTATGATCATTATCTTTGTTTTATTCTGTACAGCACTTTGGTCGACTCTGGTTGTGTTAAAAGTGCTATATAAATAAAGTTGCAGTTGCAAAAATTAAAGAAATGAAACGGCCTTCAGGAAAAACCTCCAATGGAAAAAAGGTCTAAACCAGGGGTTTCAAACTCCAGTCCTTGATGGCCGGTATCTGGCAGGTTTTTGTTGTTTCCCGGCACCAACACAGCTGATTCAAATCAAACGATCAAACGGATCCAGGAGATCCTTGTCAACCTATTTATCAATTTCGGTCAGGTGTGTTGGAGCATGGAGACAACAAAAACCTGCAGGATACCGGCCCTCAAGGAGTGGAGTTTGACAACCCCTGGTATAAACTGTGGATGCCGACAGACTTCAATCTTAAATCTGATAAGAACACTTAGGTTATTGCAAAAAAAAAAAAAAAAAAAAAAAAAAAAAAAAAAAATCGTGGAAAAAAAAAAGTTCAAACGTTTCTTCTATTCAAACATTATTACATTATTTTATTTTGTGACTTGGTTCAGTTTAAAACAGCTCAATTTATGTTCATAGTAAAAATATGACATAATATACAGAAGATGTTTAAAGACAGAGTTGCTGTGTACAATCTGAGAGGTAAAGTTATGTTACAGAAACCATACGCACGCACCGCCCTAAAAAGCAGAAGTGTTTCCATTTATGGATTAACTTTATGGAATGGACTAAGTGATGATTTAAAATTATGTAATAATATTATTAGGGCTGTGACGATACGCTTTTGTCCTGATTCAATTCCGATTTTTTTGGTGCCGATTCGATTTAAATTGCGATTCTCAAAATTCTTTGATATAGCTGATTTTTGTAGATTAAAAAATATAAATAAATTTTGCTCTTCATTTTTCTTTATTTTAATGAGGAAAAAACAACCAAGTAGCAAGACCATCATTCTGCTGCAATAATGCCCAAGAAGACTACAATAAAAAAAAAAGACAAAATTTTACAATGGATTATTTTTATTTCACTTTTTTTTATTTCAAAATTTTAAAACCAAATTTGTTAAAAATCGATTTTAAAATTTTGAAGCAAAAGAATTCCAAGTTTTGATTTGATTTTTCACCCCTAAATATGATCCAGTTAAAAAAAAGTGTACAAGAAATTATTATTGGATAAATATAAAAAAGTAGAAAATTCATAATTAATTTTGCTGCTTTAAATTTTGCCCTCTGACTGATGACTTTCAGTATGTAAAGGTTGCCATATAACTGTGTAAATTAAAGTCTGTAAATAAGGAGTATTATTTAAATAAGCCTTGCGCTTCCTTCTGCTCCTTCTCAGACAACGTTTAATGGGTAAGGTTACAAGGTGTTTTTTAATCCGAAATTAAATCATTCGGAATTAACGCATTCTCCTACGAGTTTACATGAATATAATAATTCTGAATGAACATTTACATGAAACACATTCTCACTTAATTCCTCTTTAGAGCGGCGGGTTGGGAAGGGTTCTGATTGGACAGAGGGTGAACGTGACGTATGACGTATACCGTAAATAAACAAAGTCGGCTCCCTGCTTCTCGTCTTTTCAGTCGTAACTTGTAAAAACTACATAATAAGTACCAGTTTTGCCGCTATTTTTATGATAAATGTGAAGTAGCAGCTCAACACGAGCATACTACTTCACTTTCTGCAGCAACTGAGAAGGAGAAGAAAGATAGACCACCGAACACGGGAGGCAAAACGACGCGCGTCATCGGAACAGGACAAGGTAACGAGCATGCTCAGAACGACCCAAATTAACTTAGAGCGGAATGAAGGTTTACATTAAATAGATCGGAATTAAAATGTGAATAAACCAGCCACTTACATTGGAATAAGTTGAATTCAGAATAAAAATTCTCATTAGGAATTAAGTGTTTACATGGGGTACGATTACATGGTGTTTTTTAATTCGGAATTAATGATTCGGAATTAGATAATTTGGAATTAACGTATTCTCCTATGGGTTTACATGAAAATAATAGTTCAGAATGAAAGTTTACATGACAGAGGAATTAAATAGTTTGGAATTAAAATGCAAATAAACCAGACACTTACATCGGAATTAAGTTAAATTCAGAATAGAAATTAGCATTAGGAATTAAGTGACTACATGGTCATTTTTCATCAGTTTGAAGCCGAATTAATTTTTATTCGGAATTAAACAGGAATTAAAACTTTCATGTAAAAGTAAGGATTGTTACACATATGTGCATCCTTGTTTTATACTGTACATGTGTTTGAGATAAATCTTTCAAAAATATATTTATGTGTCAAATAGCAGCAAATTCTGCAAAAGAAGAGCTGGTTGATGTGAACCTTTCTATGTGTTATTGTTAGTACAGTTATAATGGTTTAGTTTAGTAGTTTAGTGACCAGGCAGGTCTGTATGCTCACCATTCCCTCATCAGACTCTGCTGCATCGCGGCGTCTTGAGCCCATGGGGTGCTCCGTCCAGAGAAGTTCCTCTCAGCATTGATCCTGGGGAACAGAGACAGCCAAGGAAGGGAGGGATGCTGCCAGTACACCAGGCCCTGCTGGAAGGCAGACCGGAGCTCAGAGCAGGACCTGGGATCCTGCAGGCTGTGAGGAGGACTGAAGAACTGAGCTCTGCAGCTGTGGCTGAGACCTGCAGCCTCCTCCTGGGCTTTGGGCTGCTCGGTCCAGGACAGAGAAACAGGAGAAGTGAAGAGAGCCCGGGTCTTTAGACTCCAGTCTGCTGGGTACTCGGTGCAGACTGGAGGAGAGATGGAGGCTGGAGAGATGGAGGCTGGAGGGATGGAGGCTGGAGAGATGGAGGCTGGAGGGATGGAGGCTGGAGAGATGGAGGCTGGAGGGATGGAGGCTGGAGGGATGGAGGCTGGAGAGATGGAGGCTGGAGGGATGGAGGCTGGAGGGATGGAGGCTGGAGAGATGGAGGCTGGAGGGATGGAGGCTGGAGGGATGGAGGCTGGAGAGATGGAGGCTGGAGGGATGGAGGCTGGAGGGATGGAGGCTGGAGGGATGGAGGCTGGAGGGATGGAGGCTGGAGAGATGGAGGCTGGAGGGATGGAGGCTGGAGGGATGGAGGCTGGAGAGATGGAGGCTGGAGGGATGGAGGCTGGAGGGATGGAGGCTGGAGGGATGGAGGCTGGAGAGATGGAGGCTGGAGGGATGGAGGCTGGAGGGGTGGAGGCTGGAGATTCAGAGCTCTGCAGGAGAAAAGAATTAAGTTAGGCTTGGAGTTGAGATAAATCAGGAAACATTTAAACTCTGGGCTCCATCTTTAGCCCATGTTTTCACCCACCTTGATAGTTCTGTTCTGCTGACCTTCCTCCACCCAGCTGCTCTCTGTCACCTCCTCATCTTCCTCCTTCTCTGTCTCTCCGTCCTTGTCTTTACAGATGAAAAGTTTCTTTTGTGGACTGTAGTTATTTTCTGTGTTTTCAATGTTTGCAAAGGGATTCCTGCGCTTCGTGCCTCCCTGGTTCCTCCGACTCTGGGTGTTGAAAAGGGGACCGGGGGAGAAGGGCCGGACGCACGCCGAGGAGGAGCTGCTTTCTCCGGGGCTGGTGGAGGAATCCCGGCCGCCCGGGAAGCGGAGGACAGCGGCGTCGCTTCGAGCTCTTTTCCTCCTCATTCGCATTATTTCCACAGGTCTCTTGAAGCTGGGCGAGTATCCGCTCCGTTGATCCATGATAGCGGGAAGAAACGGACCCGAACCGAGCAGAAAAAGTCCGAAAACAGCCGAAGCACCGCTTCTAGTTTTAGCGGTAGCTCCTTCCGCGCCGTACAAATCTGGCGCCTAGCGTAATGACGTACGTATGTTACGTCCTGACGTAGTAGTGTTGCGTTTATAATCATAGTAAAAGGTAGGAAATTAATGTATTGCTCGAACTATTCACAATTGTTCCCTTATTTCAAATTAAAAGCACAACCAGTGTTTGTTATATTGCATATATTCACTTGTATGTGAGTTATATATATATATATATATATATATATATATATTATATATATATATATATATATATATATATATATATATATATATATATATATATATGTATATATATATATATATATATATATATATATATATATATATATATATATATATATATATATATATATATATATATATATATATATATGTACACATACATACAAATATATATGTATGTGTGTAAGTTTATTTTTTTAATATAATTATATGGTAATATATTTTTCCACTTTTTTTTTTCTTTTCTGCAGGCTACTTCTGATCGACCTCCAGACCTCCATGGGAGTGTTTGAAGGACAGCCTGGAAATCTGCTTTTTACTTACAGCCAAGAACTGCTGTCTAATAAGAAGTACTATGCTGCAGGGAAGATGTGTGCTTGGTCCATCATGCACAATGGGCCAGGACCAAGATGCCTGAATCTCCAGCTGTATCTTTTAATGTGTGGCCAGAACCCAGAACTGGAGGGAGTTGACCTGGAGATCTTCTTAGACCAGGACCTCAAATCAAGAATGGAAAAGGTAAAGATTTGTCTATTGTTGTTATGGAAATCATTGAACAAATTAATCAAATATCAGAAACACAAAATAACAAAAGCTGTATAATTAGCAGTGACGTTAATAAAGGCTTAATTCCCCCCCCCCCCCCCCCCCCCCCCTAGTATTACCTAATGAAAGCAATTCATGTTCCCTCTGGTATGCTGATAGCCTGAATATGCTTTCATTTCAAAAGGTTGTCAACTGCAGTACACCCCAACAACTTGAGGATGTCAAAGAGACTCTTGGGGATTGGATAACTGGTTGTGGAGTCCCGCGCATCTACACAGCCACACTGGAAGACATGCAACGGATTAAAAATCAGCTGGTTACTCATTTTCTGTTCCATCGGTTAGTAGAATCAATATGAATTTTATAGGCTAATAGCACTTTGTTCACAGTTAAATTGGAATGGGGAAGGAAAAAATTAACCACCAACAGCTACATGTGTTTCAAAAATGTAAGACAATTTTTGTAAGTCAGCAATTAACATCTAAATTTATGGTCAACAGGGTTGCCAGTGTAGTCCAGCAGTTCATTGCTGGAATGGATGAATGTGGCCAGTTTTGGCAAATGGTGAAGAGGTTTTGGAAGCAGTTCCTTCCTGTCTTTACAAACACAGGGCAGAAACTAACAAGGAACAGCTTCCAAAACCTTTTCACCGTTGCATGGAGTCCTCCAGGGAGCAACCGTCGTGATGCTGAGGAAGAAACTATCTTCTTGTGGGAGTGGTGGCTCATGGCAATTCAAGGTGTGTGTGTCTGCAACATGGTACAATTAAAGACAAAGTAAGTTGCTAAAATCATTTAAACATTAGTCCAAGAATAAGCAGACGGTGGTAGAGGACAATTTTTGTCAGCAGAGTAATCACAGGGGGGCTAAAGAATACTTGGGAGTTTTTACACTGGATAAATTTGTAAAAATACCGTTTTTATAAAAATAAAAAAAAGCAAATTACGATGGAGTATATCTGTCCCAGCTTGACCAGTAATAGTAATCACCCATGGTGGGTAATAATGAGACCATATTCTTTTGCATGGACCAAAATAGTATCATTTAATATCATGAAGTACGAAGACAAACAAGTTACACCACTTGTGGACTTTTCATACTGAAAAGAAAGAAAAGCCTGCAGGTTACTTTAGAAATCAAGTATCCAACTATCATATATAACATATATTGTTTTACTAAAGCACCATCGTCTCATAGAAAACTCCCCTCACCTAAAGTAGTAGTAGTGTTTGACACTAGAGCAGAAGAATAGATAATAGTACTGACACGGTTTTAATTATAGTTACCTACAAGACAGCCACTAAAACTAAAGATGCATTTCTTAGTATGTCTCTTTGGTTTTTATTGACGGGAGGGGGGAGGGAGGGGAGAGGGGCTCGACATTATCGCCGTCGATTACAAGGGGGCTCTGCAGTAAAAGTTTGGAAACCACTGCTCTATGCCAACTATAACATAAACAGAACTAATCAATGAAGTGTTATGTGTAACCTGTTAGACAATAAACTAAACAATCTGAGATTCCTAAATAATGCATAACACATCTGACAAATCAATAGAAGAACCTAAACCTCTCCTACACTTCCATCCTAAAAAAAGATGGTAATTCCCAATTAGTGGAAAAAAAGTTAAAAGGTAAGAAAACAAAACCTTCTAGTTAACTGCGATTTTTTAAATTAATTTATTTATTGGGGCGGTTTGCTAAAGTTTGGTACTTTACTAGCAGCAGCTGGCTGTAGTGTCAAGCAGATGTTTATTTCAATAAATAATTTTATATCTATATTCTTTTAACTGACAGAGACTAAGGATGGGAGTTAATGGTTGTTTAGAGTTAATACTGTGGTGTGTGAAGGGTTTCTTTTATTATACAGAAAGTATGTCTGTCATGAAAAGTGTTTTAGAAATAAATATTGATTTGATTTTAGGGAGACCAATAGTATAACTATATTCACTTAAAGTAATGTATTGAACAGAGGGAATACAGAGGGAACATGTTATTATGATTTCATAATACAGACTTTTTATTTCCAGACTCCAAAAAATGACCCAAACGCAACATTTGTTGACGTCACGATTACATCAATATGCAGTTTTTCCCGCGACCAGCAGAGGGCACACTTTCTCTTAATAACGTTAAAGTTTATTTCGTCTTGCATGAACAACAAATTAGCTTAATTTGGGAAGATGACAGTCTCAACACATTAGTGTCTGAAATATGTTCAAGTTTTTTCCCCCTGAACACTAGAAAAATCAAACAAAAAGAAAAAAATTCAAGTTAATCTTGGTCATCCTTCTCCACACATTCGTGTTCAGACCTGATCTGGTTTGAGTAATTCTATCTGAATGTCTGCTCCGAATGTCCTGATTTGGTTTCTACCAACTGGGATTAGATAACTTATTTCATACTTATTCCCAGTTCCAACTCCATATTCAAACTCATCACTAGATATTATACATTCACCAACTTTCAGGAGTTTTTTAGCACAAATCCAATTTTCTGACTGCTAAATATTTCTGGATTCTTTTGACTAAATCCTAATAACTTCAAGCTCCTCTGTAGCTCCTCTTTTAGTCATGAAAATATTTCAGCAGTTCTAAAAGACCATCATGTTTCACTTTTTCTATGTTTTGGAGCTAATTTTTATTCTCTGACAGCAGTCAAACATTGATTTCCGAACAGCACCGATCATGACTGATGACCCATAGTTCTGACAGGAAAATTTAACAGGGAGCTTAAATTTACATATTGTGCTATTAATCACCATGACAGAGGGCAAAGTGGAAGCAGGGTGGAGGATGGAGTCACCAGCAGCTGTGACAGCACAACATTATAAAAAATTTTTACTTCACTCTGATGAGGTAGAGCAGATTGTTTCTGTGTTTTTTGGTTTTAGACTATATTTATGCTGAAATAAGATTCCAGATTGAATTTAGTCACCTAACATTGGATTCTTTTCTTGGACCTTTGAAGGTTGTGTCCAGATTTAACTGTATGAGGATAAAGATCTCTCGTAAAACCAGTTTATTCTCCCAGCACCCACCACTTGTCCTCCTGAAGACACCAGAGCCTGCTGTTGCTGTCCTCAACTCCTAAATCTTGGCTGGAGTTTTTCCACAAGTTACCTTACTCGGTTTAATACATGTGGGACATATGTGAAACAAAGAAAAATCACATTTTCACATGTGAAACATGGTTTTGGAACAATTTTATGGCGATAACATACTCATGTACAGTGACGTGTAAAATCCATGTAGTTTTTTTACTTGGTCATTTTAAATGTAAAACATAAACATGTAAAACAACATGGGTTTTACATGTGATCATTTGGGTTTCACATGGGAATTTACATGTGTTCACATATGATTATATTGGTTGAACATTTGATTTTATGGATTTAAACTGGAAGTTATGTGTTTCACATGTTTTTTTTTCCACATTTACATGGGTTTCATATGTGATTAAATGGCTTTCACACAGAAAAC
This sequence comes from Telmatherina bonti, assembly GCF_933228915.1. Classification (NCBI taxonomy): domain Eukaryota; kingdom Metazoa; phylum Chordata; class Actinopteri; order Atheriniformes; family Telmatherinidae; genus Telmatherina; species Telmatherina bonti. The sequence goes on from NC_136633.1 coordinate 9,953,161, forward strand.
AGAGGTGTTATACGGGTGGTGTTGGTTCTGCAGGACCTGGTTCAAGTTCCTGGTCAGGCAACCAATTTCTGGCCCTGAACAAGGCCCTTAACCCCCCAACACCTCCCCAGGTGCTGAAACATGCTGGATATCTAGTAAATCTAGCAGATAAATATAAAATGTAGAGTCTAATTTCCCAAATATGATTAATAAAACAATTATTTCATGGGCATCACACAGAAATTCACATGGATCTCACAATATTTTATGTGTGACACATGCTAATACCATGAAAATGTTCCAAACTTATGTTTCCTATGTGTAGAAATAACGTGCTTCACATGCATGGTTTTTCAGTAAGAGCCTGTATCTCTACATCCAGTATTTACCCAGCATCTTCTTTGGACAAATTAAACAAGTCTTTAATGGCAATGCTGCTTGAAATACTTTGAACTGTGAACAATTACAAACAGGACTTCTTGTAATTCGCATTAATATTATTATAACATGACTTTTATAACTAGAAAATCACCTTTAAAAAAAACTTTGATCAGTTTTTACCAGACTTTTATCTTAGCAACATATAATGTTAAAGGTGTGTGTGTGAGAGAGACTTGAAAAGAAGTTGTGGGGAGTGAATTATTGGACAGAAGCTGCTGATGAGGATAAAAACCCAGTTTGAACCATTTATAACAAACATTCTGTGTGAAAAACACCAGTCGAACCATGAACTCAAACACTTTGTGTCATAAACTGAGACCATTTTAATTTCAGAGCCTCGTTTCTCTAAAGTTTCCAGGAGCTGAGTGTTAACAGCATGAAACGACCACATAATGCATTTACACAAACCAGCCATTACAGTGTTGGCATGGGCTCATCTTATTCACAACATGAAAATATTTCTGAAATATTGGAAACCAGATGACAAAGCGAGATCAGATTCGTTTACAGATAATCAAAAACACCCAGTTTAAACCACCGAATCCTCCTTTCATGTCCCCTGTCCTCCATCCTGACACAGACATCATGGCTCGACTTGTCAGGTCTGAATGAACAAATGTCCAGCGGCACGCAGAGATTTTTTTTTTTACAGTGTAGAGCTCTGAATTGTAGTTTAAAATGATTATTGCTACAAACTGGCCGGAAAGAACTGGAGTTATCTCATTTTTCTTCCATTCCCAGTGGAAACAGAAACATGCATAGTAATACTCCCATATCAACCTTATTCTGACCTTCCTATTACAGAAACAGCCTCCTCTGGTCATTGTAATCCCCATAAGTACGCAGTCATCAGCTTTGCTGCAGAAATGGCTGCTTTACAGTGACTTCCTGTTAGCTAATGTTCAGATTATAATCTGTGACATGGAAACAGGAATATATCTTATATATACAACACCATGATCAGAATATTGTCTTATTTATAATGAAAACTAGGACGTAATGATGCTGTACATGTAAACATCACCAGAGTTAAACATGAACTGTGAGAAAATCTGGGAACAAAACAACCAAAAACACATTAAAGTTTAACATTTTCAGCTAGTTGGTTGGTTAAAAGTCAACTTTATAAACAAGATTATTGCTACCTACTTATATTTAGCCCCAAACTAACACTTTATATAAAACACCAACTCCCAACAAACGTTGTAAAATGTAAATAAAAGAAGAATGCAATGACATTAATCTCATCTACTCATCAAAGTAATTTAAGATGTTGAAACTTTTTTACCATTTCATGAAAAATATGAGCTCATTTTGCATCTGATAAAAGCAAAACATCACTAAAAAGTTATAAGAGGAGTCACAAAAAGATTGGAACAGGAATCAGCTTAATAATCATCAAGTCAGAAAGATGTTTATGAAGAGTTAAAATATCTCTAAAGCCTCATTTACAGCTGCATGGTGAGCAGAAAGAGGACCAAGAGAAAAAGAGGCTGGGATGTATTTAAAACACTTACAAGTTGTCTTTAAATTACCATTTTTTTGCTAAATAGAAGCAATATTTCCAACAAGTAAAATAGTTATTTATAGGCGTTTCCATCGTTTAGCATGTAAAGTTTCTTCTTCAAGGAGGATGGAGATAGAAAACATTTTGGAGCTGATATTTCAGTTTTTTACTCCTGCTGTTGTTGTTCTTCTCATCAGAAGATAAAAGCCGTGGAAGATAGTTCAGAGGTAAGAATCTCTATGGAAGCAAGGTAAATAAGGGATCTCTAGGAGAGGAGCTTCACGGAAGATGCTGCTGACAAACGATGTATTCAGATGTCAGAATGAGCTGTGTGAGGCCATTAACCTCATGTGGCACCAGAGATTTCATGCCTTCGGGAGGCAACTCCGAACCAGAAACAGGCTGACAACTTGCTGCATGGAAATGCAAAAAGTCTTTCCATTACACTTTGCGTCTACTTCTATTTAAAAATATCTGAAAAACCACCTTATTTCAGTGATATTTGAGAGATTTCTCTAAATTTAGGTGTTTTAATTACCAGTTTTTTATTGTGATATTTAGGTTTTGCTTAGTTTTAGGGTAAATGGAAACGCAGCTACAACAAATGTCCACTGTGCTCAGTGCTGTAGTCCAGGGTATACGCTGGTGTACGGAGTATACACACTTCTTCTTCAGTCAGCATAGAGCAGACACACTTCTACACCTCCTGTGATGCTGCTTTACAGTTACAACCGTCCATACACATGTAGCTACGTCACCCAGCAGCTAAGCTAAGGTTACCGATGCTACACTGGTGCAGTTAGTCATCAGCTGTGTTAACTTTAGCCTGAACATAGACATAATACAGATATATGTATACAAGTCTATGAGCCTGTCTCTCACCAGTCTGTGTTCCAGTATCGGTTTAGTCATTTCATAACTTTTCCTCCATGAAACCGAAAAGCAGAATTTATGTGATAATGAGTGAATATACTGATGGATTTTAGGGGCGAACTAAATAGAGCACATGTCCCTTTTTATTAAACAGCATTTTTCATGGCCTTTTTTTTTTTTTTGTTTCTCCTTCTATGTTTCTTTCTGAGAATGTGTGTTATCTCCTCCACTGTTGCCATGTTTGCTTTGTCTGATTGATGCTGGAACTTAGAGGTGAAATATAATAATACATGGCATCATGCAGGCAGGTACATTTTACATATGTAAAAGGATCATAAATACCCCTTAAGGTTTAACAATCTGCAAAGCATGGATTCTACAAACTGGGAAGAAATTTGAAAGTAATATTCTTTTTAAAATAGAGAAGAATGACATTTCCATTTAACCCCTTGATTAATCAAAATAATCAATAAATAAGGATAAGATGGAGAGATTTCTTTGCAGAAGGAACATAAACTATGATTAAATGGCAGCACTGTATTTAAAAAGAAGCAGGATTTTGTAGATTGGAAATCAGTGCATGTGCTCAGGAAGGCTTCCAGATGTCATTGATATAATCGATTGCATCACACAATCCTCAAATACATGTTAAAGCAGAACTATGTAACGTTCTGAACATAATACATGTGTTTCTGACTTGTTTTGATGGCACAGTGACAGTTCCTGTGTACGTTCATGGAGCCGTCGTGGCCCTGTAGCATCTTGGAGCTGAGAAATTGCACTTAACATCTCTGTCTTAGCTTTACTTAATAGCTGAGTTTCACTTTCCAGCGCCTCACCACGCGCCATCAACTGGAAACCAACACTCTGGATATTTTGAATCCAAACTGTGACTTCATGGTTCCTCAAAGAAATGCAAGATGACACAAGGAAAAGGTGAGACAGGCAGAGACACAGCAAGAGATAAGACAAGAGTCTAAATGAGACGGACTTTTACTGACTGGAGAGAGCTCAGAGTAGAGGTAGGATTCAAGATGGATGCTGAATTAGGGACAGATAAAGGATAAAAAAAGCAGCATGGAAATACCTTTTACATATACAGTTGTGCTCACACACTGCAAAAACTGAAATCTAAGTAAGATTAAAAATCTTAAATTGAGTACAAATATGCTCATTTTTTGAAAGGTAAGATAATTCCTCTTGTTTTAAGAGTATTTTTACTTTACAAACCAAATTGTCTTGTTCTGTTGGTAGATAATTTATCTTATTTAAAGCAAAATTTCATTTTTGTATATTTTTTTCTTGTTTAAGGCTGAGTTTTTGCTGTGTATTTATTAATACCCTTTCATTAAAGAAGGTAAAAAAAAACAAAAAAACAGCTGCCTTAAATTAAAATAAGCTGAAATGAACTAAAGTAATAATAAATAAAAATTTTATGAAAATCATTACATTATTTTCTAATTCTGGTTTAATAGAATTTTTTTTCAAAAAAGCAAACAAATAAGATTATTTATTCCATATTCCATCAGTCATAAAGTAATATTTAGTTGAACAATCCTTTAATGTTTCCGCTCCAGTCAGGTGTTTTCTGTTCCTCTCAGTCAGACTTCTGCACCTGTTGACAGGTATTTTGTCCCACTGTTCAACAGAAAAGTCTCTCATTTGTCCAGGACACATTTGTTTCTTTGTTTTTTTTTCAACTCAATTAAATGAAAAAACAGTGTCTTATATTACTAAATGATATTTTTGCAAATTTTTAGTTATTTTTCCTTTTTTAAGTCTCCAGTTATTTGAGTGACTGTTGTAAATTCAGCCTTTTTTTCAATGAAAGGAGATGAATACATATGAGCACAGCTGTATGTTGATCCTGCAGATTCACAGGCAGCTTAACTTTTTCCATGAAATGATAAAATGTCTCAGTTTCATCATCTGATGTGCTGAGAACAACATATGGTCTCATGAAAATAATTGCATTCTGTTTTTATTTACATTTTACAGTCTCCCAACTTTTTTTATGTATCAGTGTTGAACATATTGTAAACATGATGACAAAAAGATTCTGAATGTTGTGATTTATTTGTCTTCCTCCTGGCTCCGTGCAGCTTCATGCATTTTCTATCTAAACAAACTGGGTTCATATCTTCAGTACTTGCGACAGTTCGGGGATGTTTCTGGAAGGTTCTGTGGTGATGTTGAGGATATAAACACTGACTCCCGGATGGATCCCAATCTTTCAGATTGTTTGTTGACTATTTGTTTAAACAATAATCAATATATTTAGATATTAACAGTGACGGATGTTTCAGTTCAGTGGTAAATTTGATCCTTGTCAACGTCAGACGTCACAAACAGGAAGTCCATCTCTGAGGTCTCAGTAAGGTCTCCAGACGGCTTCAGCCGCAGCCATATTCGTCGGGGAGCTGCTATGGCTGGACTCCACCTCCACACCGACTCCGTCACTCTGATTGGGCAGAGAGGGGTGCAGAAGGGAGGAGCCTGTGGAAGCGTTGGTGCATGGTGGCAGGATCCTTGGTGGTGAGCGTGAGTCACTGCTGCCCCCGCCACTGCCCCCCGCCATCATAGAAAACTGGTATGAGCCAGCGGTGGTGGAATAGTACAGGTGATACGGAGAGGAGGTGGATTGGAAGGGCCCATTCTGAGCCTGGTGGGGGGTGTTTGTTGGGTAAGGAGGGGGCAGGTATGTGTGGTAACGCCCTGTTGGGGTGGTTGCCATGGCTGTTGCCATTGTGATACCAAGGGCACCATTGGAGACAGGGTTATGGGATGGAGTGTAGGTGAAAGCAGCTGCTGTTGGGGGGTAGTGCACCCGGGGGTCCGAAAAACGAGAGTCAGGCAGGGAAGGTAGGGACGTAAAAGGTCGTTCTAGGGCCATTCTGGGGTCACTGAAGGCCGTGAGGTCAGGACCTGAGAGTAAGTAAGAGGTCAAAGGTCAGATGATAACAAACACTGAGGAATCTGACCTTTCCTGCTCAACCAGAGCGGGTTTACCTGTGAGCCGCGAGGACAGGTCACTGAGAGAGGAACGACCAGGTGACAGAGGATTGGCTGTGTGGACAGTGGGCGTGGTTATCTGGCCAAGGTAAGGGTATGATTGGTCATAGGACCAGGATGGAGACGACTGCATCTGCCTGGAATCTGAAAGAAAAATAAAAGATAAGATGGAGAAAAATGATGTAAATACATTATTTAACTAATTAATTTTTTAAATGGAACAGATTTTTACTGAATCAAATGGATTTGAACAGAATTTTTATGATATTTGCTGAATAAAAGGATTTTTGAACATTAAAAAATCATGAAGCTATTTAATGTGAACTCTAAACTAAAATTTATTTAACCCAAAATGACTAATTTTGTTATTTGATAATATGTGATCAAATTTAAATGATTTAAACTCTTAATCTTTATTGAAATAGTGTTCAAAACAAGGCTAACAACAAGGTTAGATTCTGACCCAAAAGTCATGAATTCTGGATAAAGTTTTATCTTAATACCAACTGATTAACACTCTCTTTCCTCATCCAATATAATATATAAATATGTTAATGAGCTCTGCCCACAGCGTCTATATTTAGCGTCTAAGAACAGCATTTATCATTCACATTTTGGAAAATTGGAGAAGCAAAGAAGCAACCGAGAGGGGTGCTTTAATGGTGCCCAAGTCTGGTCCTCGAGATCTACTATACGGCGACTTTTAGATGCATCTGTTCTTCAACACACCCCTTCCAACTAACCCTTACCAGGCCTCTGCAGAGCTGGATTAAGGAATTCAGCCATTTGATGCAGGTGGTTTAGAAAAGGATGCATAGAAAAACTGCAGGATGGTAGATCTCCATGACAGGACTTGGGCACCGCCTGGTTTGAACCTTCTCATAATAGCATCCTTTCTGGATGTTGTTTCTGCACACGCTTGGACCACCATGGGGGTTTGGTGGTGTAATGAGTTTCAGGGAAGATGGTGACAGAAAAACTGAAAGAGCTAAGGATTACTGAGGTTTCTGGGTTCAAAATAATAAAAAAACACCCCATCTTCTCCCAAACTGGTCAGCACTGCGCACATCAGAAGGGTTATGATTGTATTAGACCTGTCCATAATGTAAACACACACTGATCAGATCACGTTGTCCAGCGGCCATGTAAACATGTCAGATAGAATCTCTGATCTGAGTGATTTCAATCAGATAGATGAATTATCTTTCCATGTAAATATAGCTAACGAGAAGAGGTAATCTCCTGTGTAAATACTTCTACATGATGACTGGAACAGCAGAAATATCATAATACTGCAATTCCAAATAATTTACAGCTTTTTGTTTTGAATATATTGTCAGTCTGAATTTATTTAAAGTGAATTTTCTGCCATGGTGACTTTCAGTCTTTAGCTGAACTCAGGATTATTTGGATGAAGAAAGAAAACATTTTTACTTTTAAGTAGTTTCTTTCTCACAGAAGCTCTTCCTGCCAGCTGACTTTCATTTCCTTCTTGGTTCCCAACCTGCTTCCTCACACACACGCGTAAACATTACCACTGAAGACCAAAGAGGAACAGATTCTGTCTTATGGTACCACACAGAGTATCCACGGCAACCACAACTCATATTCAAGTGTACAAACACAGGCGCGCACACCAACCACAATGGATCTCACAAAAACCACAAGAAGGAACCAAGAAGTCTGATTCATATGTTGGGAAATTCACACACAATATTCATGTTTCTGTCAGGAACTTCACTGATAAGAAACGAACCATTTCACAAGAAACAAAACCAGTTTAATTATCAGTATCGCATGTTTGGGTGTGAAAAGAGCACCTTAAAGAGGCAGAGTCTCACAGATGTACTGCTGGATAAAGGTTCACTTTCAGATAAAATGTTCCTGACTGGAACACTGTGGATATTCTACAGAGCCCTGCGTGTCTTAGACATGTTCCAACACACCAGATTCACATTAATGAACCTTTTCATCAAGTTCTATGCAAGCCAGCTAATAAGACACTCATTTAACTTCCATGTGTTAAAGACAGGGTTACCTTTAAAACATGCAGGGCAGTGGTACTTGGGAAATGCTGACAAATTCAGAGAATCTGGAGAATTATCTTTGAAGATCAGTATTGGATCTCAGTGATCTTCAAGCAGCACTGCAGTAAAAACAAACATGATTCTGTTCTGGAAATCCCTGACTGGACTCAGGAAGACTTCTAGAAATAACTGTCTGTGAAAACACTTTAAGCCGTTTCCACCAAGTGGTTCGGCTTGGTCAGACTTGCTGCATGCAAAAACTGGGAAAGGTGCCAGAATATCCAATACAAGCTGCCTTACTTTCTTTGGACCCTTCCATTGGGGTCCCAACCTTACCATTCTAAAGGGTGGAGCCTGACAGACTGCAATCCAATGTCTGATGGAAAGAATCCTTTCTTTTCATGCGACTCTGGACTAAGAACAAAGCAGGAACAGTGTCACATTTAAACAGACTTTTTGTTGTTTTATGCCACATGCTAAGAACAAAAACCCAAACTGCAGAATGTCCACCACTCTCCTCCTTGTTTCTGAGCCATGTTCGTCTTCATTGTAATTTGCTATGCTGCTATGATGTCGAGCTATTACATAGCTATTCCATCCTTCGCTATCCCTCTTATATCCCACCAGGTAAGGACATAGTTGGCTGCAGACATACGACAGAGATAAGTTTACCACACGAAACTACACCAACTGTCCCATTCTGAGCCAGATCCATTGGAAATGGAGCTTAAGGGCACATTCACATCTGCCTTTTTCATTTGAATCCAAGTCTGTTTGCTCGAAAGTCTGCTTCATTTGGGCAGCTGTGAACGTGCCAAACGAATTCCAATTAGGACTAAAGAAGTGGACTCAGTCCGCCTACAAACGCAGGTCTTGGCCCATTTCAAGCGGACCAAATACAGGAAGAGGACTACAAAAAAAAAAATCACTTCCTGCATTTGGTGTAACATTGCATTGTGGGCATAGCAATGGCGTTAAGAGTCCTTGGCCTTGTCTGATGTTCATACTGCGCCGTTTGTTGCAGTGTCTTTCTGCAGGATACTTGCATAAGACATGAGACATGAGACAACATAAAAAACCCAAAACAGCGATAGTTTCATGCTTTAACGCGCAACAGAGTTTTCTTCTTCACGTCGGTCTTGTCCTCTCTTTTGCTAAAGACGAGTGCAGCGCCACCTTTGGTGAGAATGGGGATATATTATTGTAAATGTTTGGTGTGTTTGACCAAAGTGCAGCATGACTGTGATCTCAGTATGAATGGATACACCCCCTTACAACTGAGCCAAGTCCCGAATCAGACTGAGTCTAGCGGACTATCCCAATGTGAATGCACCCTTAGTGTCTACAAAACCACAACCTGCAACATTGGAAAAGGCTCCATTGATGATGAAAACCACTTAATCCTGCTTGTTTATGAAGATTTTTTTTTAGCATTTTAAACCTTACATTTAGACATCTTTTATATTGGGCATCCAGAAACTAAGTTAGAGATGGTTCAATTTCCAAAATCTAAATTTAGGTGCCTTATCAAAGTGGTAAACCAAATCCACCAAAACACCTCTTTATCCCCCTTAGATAAGTTAGTGAAAGTTCACAAGCCTTACATTTAGAACACACAGCCTAGTATCCTGCAGATGTTGGATGTTTTTCTGCTGCAACACAACTGATTCAAATAAATGGGTTTGTCACAGCCTAGTGTAAAACTTAACCACAAGCTGTTGGAAGTTTTTCTAATCAGGCTTTACGAGGCTTCGGTTTTACCATTCATACTTTAAAGAACATAAAATCCACAGAGACACACAGGAAGTGATGATTTTTACAACCAGTCAACAGCAGCAGGTTACACATCATGCTAAACTGAATATAAAACTGTGTTTTATAGCTTAATAAGGATGAAGCGGAAGTTTCTTTCTTTCTTCTTCTTTCTTTTCATACCAGTCATGACCGTGGGCTGTTGGGTCTTACCAGCAGATATCTGGGAGTGTGTGGGGCTAGAAAACGTAGCAGAGCTCAGAGCTGCAGACTGGCGGCTGTTGGCAGATGGTTGATGATGATGATGATGGTGGTGGTGATGATGATGAGGAGGTGTGACCCTCATGGAGCTCCGTCTTAGCTGTTCCAGCTCTGTTAGCCTCTCTGAGAACGCCAGCGATCCAGGTTTGACCTCGTCCAGCTTTTGGCGGTGACCTGAAGAGAAACAAAAGGTTAAACAAGATTCTGCAGCTGCAAGTGTTGTCGTTTAATATCTACAACGCGCTACTGGTTGTCAATGGCTTAATGAGTACTTCCCAAGCGGCAACCTCCGAAAGTGAAGCCTAAGCGGAAGTGCATAAAACTGCAGTTCCCTCTTCATCCCCTAGGGGCTCCAAAACAGAGCAAATCCCCATAGACTCCCATGTTAAAAAGACCAACTTCACAGCAGAAATAAACATGTTTACAGTCTGGTACAAAAATCCATTTTCGGTTTATAGGTCAGGTTTACCTTCATGACAGCTGTTGGGGGAGTGAATTTTTTTCTAACCCGCCCGTTTAAAAGTGATTTAATCTTGAAGTTCGGCATATTTAGGGGCGTGTCCTTTTGATTGACAGGTACTAATCTCCCGCTTCAAGTCAGAAGAACGTAGAACAACTGCGGTTTTTAGCCGGTTAACAATGTGACTTAGCTTTAGCCCGCTTACCTCTGTTAGCTGGTTAGCTCCTGTTATCTCAGGGTTAGCTCGGTTAGCTCTTAGCTACAGAAAGCTCGAAGTTCGCTCGATGTCAATCATCCACCACGACGCTCACAACCGCCCTCTCAGCTCCACCTCTTTGCCCATATTTATATTTTCCGGGTGAGACGACGCGCATGCCCCTGCCAAGATGGTGATGGTAGGAGCCGCCCACCGAGCTTCAATACAGCTCTTCAGAAACCTACGGGTGACGTCACGGAGGCTCCACCCATCTTTTTATATACAGTCTATGGTACTTCCTCAAGAGTGATCACTCCTCTCCATTGTCGTGGGATCAAGTCGGTATTTATTATCTTTCTGTTGTTCATTTGGTTTTGAGATCAAAAGCACAACAGAGTCACTCAACCTGCTGAACGTACAGTAGAAAAACTGTTTTTTCCTCCCTCATTAACAACAACCGTGCAACTAAAATCATGACCCTTAAATAACCCGCGCTTCAAGCGTCACGATACGTGATACCACCCCCTGGTGGATGGGGAACTTATAAAAGAAACATGGCCCCTTCAGGTGTGATCTAATTACTTTCTGCACGGCTTCCTTCAACAGTTCTGATGGAGATAAAAATAACCAGACAATTTTTGCATATGGTATCTGAGTAGATGTGCTACAAATATAGACATACCCACGTGTGTGTGTGTGTGTGTGTGTGTGTGCACATGTGCATGCTTGTGCTGTTGGTAAGTCATGTGTCTAAGACATACTTCAAAGATCTTCACACACTTCCTCCCTATGTGGGAAGTGTGTGTGTTGTAATAGCTGGTTGATGGTTATTCACAGCTGATTAGTCTTCCTGTGACCAACATGGATCAGTTTATCACCTGCACTTGTTATCAAAGCAACATTTCAATCCACATCTGTCTTTAGTTTCTATTTTCTTTCATGTAGAATTCCCCAAGTTGCATCACAGTGAGCTGACAGGAAGTCAGCGTTTCATCAGCTTCCTGTTTGACTTAGTGGAGAATTTGTTTGTTCTTCTCCTGTTTAAAACACTATGCCATCACATTTTTACTGCAAATTAAGTCATTATGATACTATCCATTATTTTTCAGGTTGCTTTATAAAAACAAGCAGAAAATCTGAAGTAGAAACATAAATAAAAAAACGATACAGTCTTTCTTTAAAGCCAGCCTGATGAATTCCTCATTCATTCATTCATTATCCTAACCGCTTGCTTAGTCTGATTATGGGTCGCGGGGAAACTGGAGCCTATCCCAGCAGTCTTTGGGCTAAAGGCAGGGTAGACCCTGGACAGCTCGCCAGTCCATTGTAGGGCCTGATAAATTCTTCTTTAAATTCTACATTAAGGGTTTTATGTAGTTCAGCTCCCAGGTGGAGGTCCGTCCTGGTTCTGGTGGAGGTTTTCTGTCCTGTTGATGGAAATTTTCCTCTTCACTGTCACCTCATGCAGCTCAGAATGGAGAATAGGATCAAAGGCAAGATCGTGTGACCTGATGTTTTCCTTAGCTAAGCTATTTCTTCATGAACTGGAATTCTGTGAATTCAACTATAATGAATTGGACTGAATTGGATCTCAATGATACAACATATTGCACTGAATCTGATTACAGTGATATAATGTATTTGATTTTTATCAGGATAAATTGTATCATAATGATATCATTTATTGGTTTAAATAGGACCTAACTGGATCATGGAACAATATATTGTGTTGAACTGGATTAATTGGACTGAACTGAATCATAATGATATAATATTAAGCAAGATTTTCTTGCAAGTGCTTTAGAAATAAAGAATGAATGACTGGTTTATTAGTAATGTATTGGATTGAATTGAATTGAATCATAATGATATAAGCATTGCATTGAATTAGATAAATTGAACTGAATTGCACGATTATAATATAAAACACTTCAACCATTTTTCATCCTCATTGTGATTGTATCAAACTCTTTACACGTTAAATTCACTACTTTTTGGCCAATTACTGGAACCATCCCAGTTTCAACCCATTTCAAGACTTAATACAAGGCTTTTATATTCTAATCTTTGCTGACAAGCTTCCACAGACCACAGGCTACAGACATGTCCTTGTCCTTGGGGTGCCCAGTCCTGGTATTGTGGTGGCGCCGGCCAATGGTGGTTTTGCTCTCGGGGGGCTGGTCTTGCTCAGTCATGGTCGGGGCTCTGCCGGGGGGTAACGGGTGATCCTCAGGTCTGTGGGGTGCTGGCTCTCCATGTGGCCTTCACTTTGGCGTCTGGCACCTGATGGGCTTGTTCGCCAACACCATGTGCTACTCAGTGCCCCTGCTCCGTCGCGCCTTGGGGCTCCAGTCCAGGGGCTTCCTCTGCTCTGTGCCGCATGATCACACAGTGGTGTGGTGTCCAGTGTATACACGGGTATACAGAGTATATCCACTTCTTTTTCAGTCAGCATTGAGTATACCCACTTCTAAACTCCCTGTGATGCTGCTTTTTCAGTTACAAACGTCCCTGCACGTGTACCTACGTTGCTCAGCAGCTCAGCTAAGGTTACCTTTGCTACAACAGCTGCGTTAACTTCAGCCTGAACATAGACATAATAAAGCTATATGTATACATGTCTATGAGCCTGTCTCTCACTAGTCTGTGTGCCAGTATTGGTTTAGTGCTTTTATAACTCTTCCTCCCTGAAACCGAAGAGCAGAAATGATGTGACAATGAGCAAATATACTGATGGACTTTTTAAGTAGACTAAATCGAGTCTTACACGTCACTTTTTCTGAAACAGTGTTTTTCAGGGCTACTTTTTTTTTGTTTTTAAAACAAGGACAGAAAATTGAGAGTATACTCACTTCTAGATGGTCCACTGCACTACTGCCGTATTCTATCCTCTTTCTACTGAATGTTGCTGATTTTTATGTGTTGTTCCCTGCAGATGTATCATGTAGAGCCATAGTACTGTAGTAGTTTATGTGCTTGTGTATACATGTATAAATGTTTCTTTTTGCAAATACTGTGATTTCTTTCTTTTCCTCTTCTTTTCTCTACCTTCTCTCTCCCTGCCAGGTTTAGCATTGTCGTATCAGGACCAAGAATCACAATAAAAATAATCATAAAAATACTAAGAACATCAAGGGCAGCCATATGTATGACATGTTTCCCTTGGTAGAGTAATCTGTCTGGCTAAATATGGCACACAGATGGCCATTCTGTATGTTACGATTCTGGACAGGACAGGGTAAAAAAGGAGTGTGCACCTGGTAGAAGTGCACGTAAGAGTTTGAGTGTGCAGGTTACCAGTGTGAGAAAACAGCAGAATTTGGACAGGGATGGTTACTTGCGTACATTTGTGTTCCCTTTAATTGCTGCTAAACATGATGATTAAACTGAAACAAACCAACATTTTGAGAAGAAAAAACAGTGGCATTGAAGGAGACTCATACGCCAGACTTTCGTCGCTGTGATGGAGTTCACTCAAATGGTAATACTGTGGGCTTCTGGGATGTACTTGAAAAATCTTTTTTTTTTTTTTTTTTTTTTTTTTTTTTTTACACAGGTACAGGAGCTTAATTGCCAAACATCACCAGTTTTCCATCTTTTTGGTTCAAAATGTCACATGCAGTTATGAATTCTTGGTAATATGCTTCAGCAAAGTCTGCATGAATGCAGACTCAACCAAAATGTGGACTGAGGGTCCAAAAGGGGGCGGGGCTTACATCCACTCTGGAAAACTGGGACACCCTTAAACAAACGTGCACTCCAGGGGCACGAGGATGGTACTGTGGGTATTGGGACAGGGCCAACACTTGCATAACTCCCAACCAGCTCGGGTGACGCTCTTAACATGCTTTCTCTTAATGGTTGATTGTGCATCTGTCGGATGTGACCTCAACTCAACCTCTGTTTAGAAAAATGAAAAACAACTAAATTTCATCCACTGACTTGATGTTGATTTGATAATAATAATGACGTGCGAATTATTCGGACAAAATATTCAGCGTAAAAGTATAATCTGGTACATTTTTGTGTGTTTTGTTTGGGTTTTTGTTCTAGTTCTCATATCTGTGTTTGGTTTCCCGTGTGGTCATCGTTAAGGTCCGATGATACCGACATGTCAGATGAAATTCCAGAAATTCCACTTTTATTTAAGCCCCAAATGTGTTGGTGAAATCAGAAGTGGGAATGACCAGTCATCACTACTTCACTACATCACTGCGTCTGATGGTGAAACTCATTCTGTTTATTTATAAAATGATGACGGGGAAGTTTCAGTTTGTGGTTTTGAGTTTTTAATCATCTGTTCTTCATGGGGACCAAAATAAACCATAAAACTGCAGTTAAACTGAATTCTGAAATAAACCAGAATCTAGCAGCATGTAACTATGAGGCAACGTTTTGATTTAAACGCATCATATCTGCAGACTTTATATAGAATGTGTGTTTTTGTTGAGCAGCGCTTCAGTCTGAATGAAAAGATGCTTCAATTAGAATTAATTTAGTTTGCTTTGATTTTTCTTTATGTGCTCTTTCTTCTTTCTCCTTATATCACTTCTGAGCAGTGATCCCAGTTACAGAGGCTCCGTACTGGTACTGTTGTGGTCTGATAAACTGGTCTGTGCTCATGAATCTAACTGGAAGACAAATGAGACCAAACAGAAATCTGTTGGTGTTGGGTTGGTGTGTCAGCGGGACTCACGTCGTGGTTCTCGGGGACCGTCCACCGTGATTTTAATGGCTCTCTGGTACGTCGCCACCTGAGGAGGGCTGGTGAACACGGTGATGGTCAGAGTGAAACTCTTTCCTAACAGAAAAAAGAGAAGAAGAAATTAGGAAATGACGCTTGAAGATTTTTCTTGATGGGATTGGTTGGTTGTTTGGCTTCGTGATCACAGTTGCTGCATGTCTGTCATGAATGTGACTCGTGTTGGTTTAAAGTCAGTTTGTCCAGGAGAGGGGTATAATCCAGGTGCCTGTCCAACGGACTGATTGAGAGGTTCAACATTGTTTCAGGAAGGATTGATTTGATCCAACAAACCTTTTAAAATCAGAAAATTGTGTTTTTCTAATTGTTTAGGTTCAAATTTAAGTCATCATGCAGATGAATTTAATGTATTTCTTGCAGAGATTTGCTGTATCAGAGGAAGGAAACGTCCTTTAAACACACATTTTAACCAAACAGATGATAATGATTGTTACGACCTCTGATGGAGTTTGTCCAGGGTACAAAGGGGTGGAAACATTAGTGGGGGCTCATCCAGGACATGTGCTACCCTGTCCTGTGACTTGTGTTGTACATTTTTCTCTTGTATTGTCTGCTGAGAAGTGGGGAGAGAGTTCAGGAAATGGCTTCCAGCAGATGATGATGATGATGATGCAGAAATGTCTCACATCATCACAGAATAAACTCGCGCTAACAAACAACTAAATCTGCAGCAGACTAAACAGCTGATGAAGACTTACTGAAGGAGGAAGGAGAAGCTCTTCAAGTTCAAGCTTTTCACTTTTCTTTCAGAGTTAATTAAAATAAGTTTGGAGTTTAATCTCAGAACATCATCGCATCAGTACGTCAGCTGTTCCTCTAAATATATCAGCTCTGTGTGTGTGTGTGTGTATGCGATTACTTCTGAACGTGTCTCTGACATCATGTATATTTTAGAGTTTAGGAAAAGAAACCTGACTAGAAGAAGAGCCAGAAGTTTACTGTAGACCAGGGGTGTCCAGATCCGGTCCCTGAGGGCCACAGTTCTGCAGGTTTTCTATGTATCCCTGCTCCAACGCACCTGACTCTAATGAATCCATCCCTGTGCAGAACTTCATTTTGATCCATTTAATGTGAGCCAGGTGTGTTGGAGCAGGGATACATGGAAAACCTGCAGGATACCAGCCCTCCAGGACCCACTTTGGACACCCCTGCTGCAGATGTTTGATGGTGGCCACCAGATGGCGCCTAAAACTCTCCTCGTGTCCCACCAACACACACGTTACAGCCATATTCTATATGTTGTGGGCAGCATCCATGCGGGGTGACCACTGTGTGCTGGTGGTAATCTGATTAGGAAAAACCGGGAATGTTCAGTTTCCAGGACGGGAATCAGCAGCAGAGGCTGTAACGTCTGTTAGACAGCTGGCTGAATGACGCACACACACAGACACGCAAAGACTTTTCATAGACGTGTGTGTGTGTATGTGTGTGGGAGGTTATTAATTGTGGAAGAGAAAAATAATGATCCAGTTTAAAAGAGGAAGGAAGAAAGAGACTTAAAGCGAGTGACATATGAAACACATGCACATGAATAACATCCTGAATCTGCATCTGAAACCAGCAGCAGATGTTTCCTCAC
The DNA here is from genome assembly GCF_933228915.1 of Telmatherina bonti. Lineage (NCBI taxonomy): Eukaryota > Metazoa > Chordata > Actinopteri > Atheriniformes > Telmatherinidae > Telmatherina > Telmatherina bonti. Next base: position 9,970,010 of record NC_136633.1, read on the forward strand.
TCAGTAACATGACTGGGTTTAAAGGAGCATTTCAGAGAGGAAGAGCCTCTTGGATGGTAGAATAGATAGAGGTTCATAGACCTGGGACAGACTTATGGAACTGTTCTCATGGTGAGAGGTGGGTATGGAGAACATTCAAGTCCTCGAGCTGGTGACAGGTGAACCACTGTGGGCCCCGAGTAAAGCCCTTAACCTCCAACTGCTCCTCGGGCTCCAGAAAACGGCAGCTATCTGCTCCTAGTGTACACTACTATTCATAAGTTTGGAGACACTTTCCCATTGTGATTAATGGGAAAGTGTCTCCAAACTTATGATCACAGGTGTAACTAGTGATGGGTTCAAAGCAGAAAACTAATTTCAGTGGGTTTTGTAAGATATATATACTGACAGATAAATACGATAAAACTGTCCCTCAATGTAAAATTCTGAAGACTTTGAAGATCCCTCCATCTACAGTGTATAATTTCATCAAAACAGTTGGAGAATTAGAAGAAATCTCTGTGCGCATGGCACAATGCTGAAGGTTAAAACTGGACACTGGAGATTTAGGGGTTTTCAGGCAGAGCTGCATTAAAAACAAACATGATTCTTTTCTGGAAATCCCTTCATGGACTCAGGAAGACTTCAAGAAGTCAGTCTGTGAAACCCTAAAATCCACAAATGCAGGTTAAAGTAGCACAATGTAAGCATGTAGAAAAGCACTATATAATGTCCACATGCAGCTCCATCAACGCTGAAAAGCACATGGAGGTTTTCTTTCAATGACTGTAACTAAACTATGAATATTCAATTTTCCAATTCAAATCAATGGCTTGTCAAATTTAAGTTCACTTTCTAATTTTCTATCTGAATGTAAAATCCATAACGTTGGAATTACCCTTAAACTCCATCAATCTGCTTCCATCCAGACGACGTCTGTTTCAGGGAAGACCTTGCAGATTTCAGCAAGACAATGCTGAACCACATCCTGCATCCATCACAGCAGCATGGCCTCACAGGAGAACTGGTCTACCTGCAGTCCAGACCTTTCACCAGTACAATCTAATCATCTGAATGATGCTGAATTTTCTAAATTATTTGGATTTATCAAAACAAACTTTTATACAGATCAATTTACCTGGAAATAATTGATTTTAATCCATAAAAACTGATTAATTTATTGTTTAATTGTAATGTAATTTTAATGTAATTATACACTACACACCGCACACACGCACTAGAAACTGTGTGCAGTTCAGTGACTTGCTCAGCGGCACTTCAACACATGGAAGTTGGGGATAGAACCAGCAACCTGCTGGTGTCTCAGACTTTCTGTGTGAGCGCTGCACACATCATCAGGACAAGACTGCGTTAAGGCAGACTGACCCATGATGACTATGTGTGTTGGCCTTGTGGCTTCCACCACCCACACATGCAGCGAGTGAAACCACCAGTCAAACCACTAAACCGCTCACTGGTGTTTGCAGCTGGAACAACCACTTCCCACTCCGACTGTTTACAACAGAGAAGCTGCTTTAAACGTCGCCTCACGCTGCTTCGTATCAAACAACAAACCAAGCTCTGAATTCCTGCTTTTCAGCAAACACGCAGATTTCTGAGTGGAAATCTTTAAACTTGAAGGATGAACTGAGACCAGTGTTACCAGCAGAAACACCTGCAGACACTGGTTTTCCAGTAACGAGGATAACCTTGTAGTAGAAGCTGAATATAGACTTCACGGCCTCTCGTCATCAACAAACGGAGGTTTTCTTCCTGTTAAAGGGGAGTTTTTTCCTTCCCACTGTCGCCGCGTGCAGCTCAGGATGGGGGATTGGATCCAAGTCATGATTCGATGCAATCAGTTGGTTTCTATTGTAGGATATGTATGAATTGGCTTGAAATGATGTGTGTGTAAAGTCCCCTGTGACAACATTGTTGTGAAGTGGCGCTATACAAATAAAGCTGAATTGAACTGAAAATCCCACAGCTGCTATGAATGAACCCACAGTAAAGTCAGATCTGAAGGGGATTCGAACCAGAAAACTGCAAAACAACCAATAAAAGAGTTTCTTATCTCTTCCTACTCTGCAGTCATCCACCCACTGAAGCACCTCGACTCACCTGGAAAATGGCCCTCATTGTTGTCTCTGCAATAAAATTTGCATAAAAACAAATTCCTCCTCCTAAACTTTATCTGCTGCGTATGAAATATAAAAATGTCCATTTTTCTGTTTAATCTGTAACACGCTGACAGTTACTGGCGTGTTTCCTGTCAGATGGGAGAACTTTGCAGATTAACGCGAGTGTGTGACAGTGATGGCAGGGTTGTGTACACAGCACTGGTGTTTTAAATAGATAAGTTGGGACATTTGCCTATGGCTGATTTAGAGTAACTGTGGTCCGGTGTGTCCGTTAGAGAGAGAAAGAGAGAGAGAGAGGGGGCGAGGCACTCCGACAGGGACTGAGATGTGAGGAGGAAGTGAAACGAACAATGTTTTTATTCATACATACTTCCCCCTGCTTCATCATTTGAGCTGCTTGTACAAAAGATCTATTAAATTTCAACCAGAGATCAGATGAGCTAGTTCTGTTTGAGCATGCACAGCTGTGTTGACCACGCGTGCACCGGTGCGTTGTGTCCGCTTGTGTCCGTGTGCGCGTACCTCTTCCGCTGCGCCCGACGAAACGCAGGTCGTTGAATCTGGCCACTTGGTTTTTGATGGCAGCTGTGGCATTGCGAAGCTCAGCTGAGTAATTCTCATCATTTCCAGCCATCACTGTTACCAAGGTGCCATCAGGAATGTCGCCCAGGGCAACCACCTGGAGATGGGATGGAAAGACATAAACCATCGCATGAATGTTTCAGATTGTTAAACTTATGAACATTTTGTTGTATAAACCAGGGGTGCGCTGGTCCATCTCTAAAGGAAAATGGGACATAATTTCTTCCAGAAAGATTTATTTATGTTAATTGCCAACAATCCTGACCAGCGGCTGCACTCGAGTTACGGTGAGAAATGAGCAAACACAAAAAAGTCATTACCTCCACAGCAAAGACTCTGCAGTTACAAAGTACAAAGCTGAAAATTAAGTAAAAAAAGGTAATTTCATTGTTTCAGGGGGAATTTGAGCTGTCACATACATTGTTAATAAACTAAATAAATAATAATGGTCCCAAAACTAAACCTTGTGGAACTCCAGACTTTATTTTCATTCATTTTGACTGAACCTGGTTTATTTCAACATATTGTTCTCTGTCATTCAGATGACTAATAAACCAGCTGAGGGACACACCTAACCCCACATATGTGAAGTTTCTTCATTTAAAATGGCTCGTTTGTTAGTAAATGCTGCAGATTTCTGCCCTAAACAAACTCATGGATGTAAGAAACTAGGCAGTGACCCACATGCGAAGCTGCAGACATCATGAAATGTCATGTTATATATGAATACATGAACAATATTCATGACATGCTTAAAAACTTTTCCCACCATGCTCTGAGGGGATTAATCCTGGTTACTGGTGTGTTTACTTGTTTCATACGTCAACGTTGCACTTTCTGCTTTTACCATCTGGTCTGAACAACCCCACGAGTTGTTTAGTTATGAACACTTCACATGTTGGAGCGCCACATGTCAAATCTGAAGGTGTTAGTTTAAAAATCCTGCTGATGGCCGTTAATTCTTATTTACTGTGAAAAAAAATGATAAAACAGCTCTTTTAACGGATTTACAAGATTAAAACAGACATTTCCTTCCGCTGCGAATAGAACAAACTTATCGATTAATGAGGAAACAACGTGAAACTTCCCTGTTGCTGAAAAAGATACGATGGATGTTGCCATGGAGATAACCATGGATACAAACATGAGTATGGTTTCTATCTATAAACAGGGACTCACAAGCATGAATGGTGATATGATTGTGGACACAACGATAAATATGAACACAGACACAATCGTGGATTTGATCTTATTTACAACAGAGGTACAAATGTGTATTTTATCGTAGGAATGAAGACGAACAGATGCAATCATGGGGATGAACAATATGAATATGGATATGAATATGAATACAGTCATGGGTATTGTTGTGGAATGATCCGTGATACAACTGTGGGTAAAAACATGGATAGGATCATAGATCTAGACACCATCAAACATAGATTTTTTGAGTTTGATAATGGATACAAACATAGATACAAATATGCATCTGCACAATAAGTTGACTTTTTTAATCAGATTTTATTTCAATTGCTTTAATTTGATTTTTTTTTAATTATCTTTTTTTTAAATTATTATTATTATTATTTTTTATTTTTTTTATTTTGCTTTTAGATATTTGTAATTCTTCTAAGTTGTCCGAATGTATGTTATTTATTTTTGTTAACCCCCCACACTTTGGTCAACATTGTTATTTTTAAAGTGCCTTATAAATAAAGTTGCATTGTATTGTAAGTTGTTTGCATGTGGGGAAAAACATTAATACAAACGGCAACTGGATCACTGCTTATTTTCCAGCTGTGCTTTTTTACCCAGATGTTTCCAGAAACCCTTCACCTGCCAAACAGCACGCTAAGCTCAGACCTGCTGCTGTCTCATGCTTACATGTGCAGCAACATCCAAAGGAAATGAAGTGGAAGATTTTCTTTCAGCCTTTATCTCTCCGATCGCTTACAGTTCATATAAATAATGCAAATTACAAAAGAAAACTTTTAAAAAAGGGAAAACTTTCTCACAGCACAGGTGTAACATTAGAAAGCTCATTGTAACCAAACATGGAGCTGATTTTCATATTAACGCTAATCTCACTAAAGAGTCAGTATGCAAACGTTGGGGGCAGATGCTCCACTCTGAGCCGTTTTTCTTCCAACACGCCAACTCTCCCAGCAAACAACCGCAGCCCACGGCGGCTGCCAAACTAAGATTAACCCGGAAATTAAACCTTGATTTGAGCAGATTAGCAATCCAACTGAGGAAAAAAAATCATAAACAAAAACCAGCATTTTAAAGGTTATTTCTGATCGCCTCCATTACCAGTGAGAGGTAGTGACATCCGCCCATGACACTCTAATGAAGCATAATGTACAAACACACACACGCATGTGCAAACACTAATGCATAAAACTCAATAAATCAATGTGTTGTTCAGCTAAAAGCTGCTTCTTCATAAAAGCATTTGGTCTGAAAGTGCAGGAAAACCTCCACATCCATGAACATCTATACATGCGGGAATTCTGCAGCAAAGTGTGTGAGGCGACGCTGAACATGGAAGGACCCAGATGCTTTAGTGAAGCCGACGAAACCCTGTAAAATTCACCGTCGTTCACACAGATTCTGATTTTATCAGACTTTCTGACGTTTTGACAGAACGACGTTAGAAGTCGGTTTGTATTAAAGTAACGCCTTAATCCCGTCAGACTGACAACAAACGAGGAACTTCTCCACAACGACAGGATTAATGTTCACAGTGTTTAAAAACATCTAAGAACATCAGAGGATATATTCTCAGGGTTAAATCCCAGCCAGCGTGCCCATGTGGGGCCACAGGGGCCACATTTCAATCAATCAACCAATCAAAGTTTATTTATACAGCACTTTTCATCCAAAAGTAGCACAAAGTGCTTTACAGAATAAAAAGCAAGAATAAAACAAGGTGAAAAACCTGCCTTCACATACAAAAATATAGAATTTACCCAAAGTCTTACACATATACTCACTTTTCACACACACTCACATAGATAAAACACATAAAACACTCATCGAACCAATCTTAAGGATTTATATTGGCACATGGCGCCCATATGAAGACCATGTGGACTGGATGAGTCTCATAGGGATCTGGGAGGTCTAAGTGGGCATGGAGAACCCATGTGGGCTGCCCAATGGACCAAAACTGGGACCCAGTTTAAATTCTGGTAAAATCAACTTGAAACCCAAACGAGCAAAAACAGGTGAGACAAACTGGACACACCCATGTGGGACCCTAGTACGCAGCCCAGATGGACCCCACATGGACGTCCTGCTGCGATGTGACAGAAAGCATCATGATTCCACCGACATACCTTCATCCTCACCAGTAAAACCAGTAAAACGTCTGCACTAAAACACACCTTCAGTTTTCTTTTGTGTGTCATTCAGTTTGAGAAACACCTGAATATAAAGGATCATTTTTATAAAGTCGCTGATTTTTAACGGGAATCTTGCCGGAGACATTTTGTCTCAACAAAGTCACGGAGCTGGAACTGGAGCCGTTGTCATGGCAACATGTCATCCTTTTCAGTGAGAAATTTTTACACATACAAAGAAATGGTTGAATATTAAATGTAAAGATCCTGGATCTCACACACACACACACACACACGCACTCCTCAAACTTTAATTTTTTTTACTTATATTCTTCTGTTTTTCTCTCCACATCTTTATATTTTTTGCTACTTCCCGTTTTTCGTATCTTACATTTTATTGTAAACTCTGGTTTTTACGTCGACCCGGGGAGTCCGACGGGACGGGGGTGCACACATCAGCCTCACTACAAACCCGAAGGCGTGATGTTTATTTTAGACAATTTTATGAACCATGTTTTATGTTTTTGTCCCTGCCGAGATAAATACAGATAAAATGATTTCTGTCGTTGTTTCAGTTCTTATCAGCAGTTGCATTTTAACCCTTAAACAGCCTGATATGCTGTTTAGTAAAGCAACGTTTTTCAGTGCAGATAAAAAATTTGTTTAATTTTATTACATTTTATTTAACAAAATGAGGAAGTGAACTTGCTTAAGTCATCTGTTTGCGTGTATAAAATGGTGGTATGAGTGAAAAATGCAGTTTCTTATCAGATCACTGTTAGATCCTTTTACTGTCGTTGCTACATAATAAACATATTGCAACACAATAATTCTTCATATTATTATTATTAAAAGAAAATAATTTCTTTTCTTCTTTTTACTTAGTGTGAACTTTACAGGGTTTGGTTAAATGAAACTCACAGCGATAACATTAATGTGTTGGACTGTTAGATGAAGATAAAACACATGAGAGGAAATAAGATGCAGACTTTCATCATGAGTCACACAGAAAACCTACAGTTGTGTTCATATTTATTCATTACAGAAGGAAAAAAAAAACAGCTGCCTGTAAAATAAGCTGAAATTGACTAAAATAATAATAAATCAAAATGTTATGAAATTCACAACATTATTTTCTAATTTTGGTTCAATAGCAATATTTTTTTAAAAAGCAAACAAATAAGATAATTTATTCCATATTCCATCAGTCATAAAGTAATACTTAGTTGAACAATCCTTTAATGTTTCCGCTCCAGTCAGGTGTTTTCTGTTCCTCTCAGTCAGACTTCTGCACCTGTTGACGGGTATTTTGTCCCACTGTTCAACAGAAAAGTGCTCTATTTGTCCACGACACATTTGTTTCTTTGTTTTTTTTTTCAACTCAATTAAATGAAAAAAACAGTGTCTTATATTACTAAATTATATTTTTGCAAATTTTTACTTATTGTTCCTTTTTTAAGTCTCCAGTTATTTGAGTGACTGTTGTAAATTCAGCTTTTCTTTAATGAAAGGAGATGAATACATATGAGCACAACTGTAGTTAACTAATTTTTAAATTGAACTCATTTTAATAAATTTTTTTACAGAAATGTTCTTTAAAGGAGGAGTATGTAAGATTTTCAATATTTTCAAAATAAATTAACTAATAAAATAACTACAATCATAATTAGAAAGTTTTTTGAACATGTAGGTTCCAGTCTGTCCATATTTGATGTGTTATTAAATTACAAGTTTAATTAATGACAAATGACAAAAAGCACTTTTTTTTTTACTGGTAGGCAAACATTTAAGAAGAGTCTTTGTCATTAATTAAACTTGTAATTTAATAACACATCCAATATGGACAGACTGGAACCTACATGTTTAAAAAAAACTTTCTAATTATGTTTGTAGTTATTTATTTAGTTAACTTATTTTGAAAATATTGAAACTCTTACATACTCCACCTTTAAATCTGGTTTTAACAGCAGAGTCAGTGTAGACCTGAACACACACACACACACACACACACACACACACCTTGAAGGCGATGGGCAGCGTCTTGTTGCAGCGCCAGTGCGTCGGCAGGACGGAGCAGAGGAAGTTGGGACTGTCCGTCTTCACCAGCTCGCCTGGATGATCTGAGATCACCTGAAAAACATCATCAGTCTGAGTTCCAGCCAACACACACGCGTCTTCTTCACCATCCTCATCGTCAGTGTACCTCCACCACGCCGCGCTCCGCCATGCGCAGCTTGCCGACCAGAGAGGCCCCCCCACCGGCCTCCTGGGCCCCCAGCGGCAGGGCCTCCGTCAGTTTGGCCCCCGAGGCCAGCGAGGTGGAGGGGGGGGTGTACCGCCGGCCTGGAGCTGGGTCTGGGGGGGCAAAGGTCATCTCATTCAGCTGACGTGAAACTGATCAGAAAACATTCTGATCGACGTTAATACATCGATCAATACGTCAAACCTTCCAATAATCAATAATTATTCACACTTTTATTCATGGTTTAAACATGATCTAACACGCGTTCCAGTTGTGTTTATCGTCATTTACTCGACTTATTGATCCGTGAATGAAGGAGCGAGGCTCTGCAGGGTGTCTGAAGGACTCCAATCAGCTTATTGATTATCGATCAGGTGCCGATAGCAGCGATAATGTGTTCAGAAAACTGCATCTTCATTTAAAAGAGATGTATTACAGACAACGCTGCTTGTGAGTGACTCAACCACACACACACACACACACACACACACACACACACACACCAACCGTTAGCTTGAATACCAGAGTGTGTATTCAGCAGAAGCATTTTCTCTTTACAGGAAGAAACATCATGATGTCATCAGAAAACACAGCATGCTGACCTCTGACCTCTCCGGCAGCAGCTGGGTTTAAAACAGAGAACACGTGGGAAACACATGTCTGTGTGTGTGTGTGTGTGTGTGTGTGTGTGTGTGTGTGTGTGTGTGTGTGCAGTGTCGGTGGTTCTGTTTGTCAGTTCGCCAAAACCCACAACTGAAGCCACATGTTGGAAATCTGCAGTCAGAAACCACAGCCACAAACACACACACACACACACACACACACACACACACACACACACACACACACACACACACACACACACACGTGCACGTGGAGGTTCTGCAGACTAAACATGTGAAACTTCATTTCTAAAGCAAACAAACGTCTTTTCTTCCAGAATAAATCTTTAATTTCTGCTGTTTATGAAGTAACTTTTTGGTTTTTTCTGATAAAATTTGGTAAATATTTGTGGACGTAAACGTGCAGCCGGAAACCAGTGTTTGTTGTCCCATCGTTGACTCAGGTTTTAAGCATTTAACAACTATTAATAAATTATTAACAACCTTATTTGTTAAAAACATTGTTTCTGATATTTTTGTCCAAATGATAAAAACAAAACAATAAAAACTTTCTTTCTTTCTTTTATTTCACTGAATTCAAACTTTAAAATATTAAAAAGATAATTTATGACGAGTAAGATGATGATGATGATTTTATCAGGGTTAGTTAGTTAGTTAGTTAGTTAGTTAGTTAGCTAGTTTACAGACATTTGGGATGGAAGAAAATAAATTACAATATTTTAGACAAATGCTTTAAAATAAATTAATCAAAAATATACATATTAATAAAAATATGTTAAAATATTTAATATAAATAAATCTTATAATTTAAAAATTATATTTTCAATAAAAAATATTAAATAATTTGATCCAAAATGTTTTTCATATAAAATATTTTTAAGATTTTCATTTTAAAAATATATTTCTATTAAAAAATATCAGATTGTTTCTATTTTAATATATATTTTTAAATAAATACAAGAAATATTTTTCTGTCTGCTTCCTAAAATCAACCTTTTAAATGTAAAAGTTTAAATGTGAAGAAATTGATATGAAGGGAAGTGGGATCAAATGATGTGAATATTTTCTCATATAACACGCGCACGCGCTTTGAACGAGCCTGAATGTGTTGGAAAGCAAAGCAAACCGAACTCTCTTCCTATTTGGGTTTTAATAAAAACAAGAAATGTGAATAATTTCCTGGCAAACGTTTTAAATCCCACTCGAGTTCGGGGAAAAGTTTTCCACGTGGAGTGTTTGGATGGACGGGTCAGAACCTCTGGTTCTGATGCAGAACAGAACCAACACACTGGACTCAAGTTGTCTGAAAAGAAACTTTCAGCTGATTTAGAGGAAAGGTAGAACGGTTCTGGTACCGGTACCGTATTTTGCGTCCCACAGAAACACCATTTGTGCGCCGGAGCGGAACAACTGGACCGGAACTCCTCTGGATCTTCACGGATCACCCCCTGATGTGTCCGAAGCGGAAAGATCCAGTTCGTGCGCCGATGGCAAGTCGTCCTGGTTTGGACCTGTGCCGTCCCGTCCGGACTGTCCGGATGTCAGAGCGCGCGCCCGAACAGCAGAACTCCGACACACCAAAGACTTTCTGTTATTCCTCAAACCACGCAGAGTTTCTGGAGGAATGGTGGGAAGTCTTCACACTTCCATCAGCTTCTGAGCAGCAGAACCGAGCCAGCAGAACCGAACCCTCCACGCATCACAAGAGAAAGCAGAAGTGGAGAAAGAGGAAATCTTCTTCAAACCACTCCGGATTCCGGGAAACACAGACCGAACTCCGTCCCTCCAGAACCGGCCTCGGCCTCCGCTGCTCTCCACGGCAGATGAATGACCATCTCCGGGTGACAGAACCGAGCTTTTACCGGCACCGCTCCGGATCCGCGGCCGAGGCGCTCTCAGCCAATCAGGAAGCTCAGCGCAGCCTGACGTTTCAGGACGATTAGCCAATCAGCTTTACGTCCGTCCTTAGGGAGGCGGGGCTTAGCCAGGGCGGGACAGGCGGTGCGTGGGCGGGGGTATGCCTCAGTGTGTGCGGGTCCAACATGAACCTGTGTGTGTGTGTGTGTGTGTGTGTGTGCTAGACCACGACTCCAAACCTCTGCTTGTGTTTTCTGCCTTCACTTCATCTAAACTCTCGTGCTCAGTCGATGCAAACGAGATGGAAAACGTTGCCATTCTGGCTGCGCGAGCACAGCGAGCTGTCCGCGTGCATCCGCAGCCGACTGTCAGTACCGGACAGTAACAATAGGGGGCAGTCAGGGATCTAAACCAGCTTCTTCTTCTCTGGAAGCCACGAGTCACGGTGGTAGAGTTAAATGAAATAAAAAAAGAAAAGAAAAAAAGAGAACTAACTAACCTATTAAATGAATAAAGAAATGGATAAAAAATAAACAACTAACTAAATAAATAAACAACTAACTAAATTAATAAAGATCTAGCTAACTAACTAACTAACTAGATAAATAATTACACAACTAAATAAAAACTAACTAACTAACTAACTAACTAACTAACTAACTAACTAACTAACTAACTAGCTGACTAAATGAATAAATAAATAAACAACTAAATAAATAAAGCACCAACTCACTGAATGAATAAATAAAAAACTAAATAAATAAAGAACTAGATAACTATCTGACTAACTAACTAACTAACTAACTAACTAACTAACTAACTAACTAACTAACTAACTAACTAACTAACTAGATAAACAATTTGCACAACTAAATAAATGAAAACTAACTAACTAACTAAATGAATAAATAAATAAACAACTAAATAAATAAAGAACCAACTAACTGAATGAATAAATGAATACATAAATGGATAACTAAATAAAAAACTAACTAAATAAATAAAGAATTAGATACCTAGCTAACTAACTAACTAACTAACTAACTAACTAAATAGATAAACAATTACACAACTAAATAAATTAAAACTAACTAACTAACTAACTAACTAACTAACTAACTAACTAAATGAATGAATGAATAAATAAATAAACAACTAAATAAATAAAGAACTAACTAACTGAATGAATAAATGAAAAAATAAATAGATAAATAAACAACTAACTGAATAAATAAAGAACTAGCTAACTAGCTAACTAACTAACTAAATAGATAAATAATTACACAGCTAACTAACTAACAAAATAATAATCTATATCTTCATATGTACACAGACACAGAAAATATCCAGGAGAAGTCAACCTTTTTTCTGACATCCTGTGTGAAACCCAGACTGATGTGGACGTTTTGACTCATAGTAGTTTGAACCTGAAACTGAAGTTAAAAGTAAACTAAACATGAAAACACCTGATCTGGTTCATGCTTATCTGGATGCAGAAACTGCAGCACTGCAGCTTTTTTTTTTTCCACTGAGCAGCTGGCAGATGATGATGCAGCAGCTCAGTTATCTCCCACAGAGCATCCTGTTCTAACGCTGCACATCGTCTCCAATGTCTGAATGTTTGATTTGAAGCGATTTACTGGTTTTATGGATGATGGTTGAGTCTGTCTCTGTGTGACGAAGCTGATGGTGAAGTCTGTGATTAAATACGACGAAATTCTGTCAACCACTGCGCCGTGGTACACTAGTGTGTCCTGAGAAATGACCCAATTTACCTGATTGGTCTAAAAAGCAGATCTGTGTTGATCCAAACAGGTCCCAGTGAAAGACAATAAAATCCCTTCTTATTGTGTTTATCTGATTTCTATTTAAGAAGCTTTGACAAGATGGACTTTATATTAATAATATGGACTTTAAAATAAAAAAACATTTTGGTTTGTGGTACCTTGTGATTTTTCAGAGAACAAAAATGTGCCTTGTCTCAAAACAGCTTGAAAAACACGGTGAACTGACTGAAACACTGATGGTCAGGTTAAAAAGCACCAATGGTTTCCACTCCGACTCAGAGCTTGTCTGGACGGAGGAGTTTAAAATGAGTTGTTTTTCTTTTTGATTTGGATTTATTCACTCAAATTAAGTTTGTTTTAAATTCAATCTGCATTTGATTTAAATTTGATTTGAGTTTACATTTAATTTGCTTTAAATTTATGGTTCATTTGAATTATTGGATGTCTTCTTATATTTTGTTTTATCTGATGTAACATTTTTTCATTCAGAAAATTCAGAATGAATTTCACGGAAAGAAAAGTATGTTTTTAATGAGTCTAAATTAATTTAAGAGAGAAAAAAAAAATCACAAAATGAGTTAAAATTCTCTTCATTTGCATTCATATTTCTGTTTCCTGCATCGACTTTAAGTTAATTTGCTTTTGACTTGATTCAAGCAGATGTTTCCACTCTTTCTTTGAAAGAAACGTTCATGTGAAGCTTCTGAATGTGAGTTTTTTTCTTCATGATGGATTCAGCTGTTTTCTACCGAGTCATGTTAAAGTTTTATGGGGAAGAAGTTTGTGAAAAAGCTTCTGTTCACACCTCAGGTGAGTTTTCTGATTCAGTTTGACGTCTAAAAACCTTTTTCCCCCAGTTTCATCTGAGTTTCATCAAGCCGTCGTTCCGGGAGTTTTTCTTTCCATCCTTCAGTCGCCGAAGGGAAGATGATAAAAAATGTAGACGCCTCGTCTCTCGTCTCCACCTGAGATGGACTGGATGGGATTTGCCCTCGGAAATATTCATTTTTCACCTGTTTTTCGCAACTAATCTGGAAGTACTCTGAGGCTTTTTTTTTTTGTAATGAATCGGTTACCATGGTCACAAAAAAGGCACCATAAAGATTTCTATTATCATATTTTTTCATAAATGCCGTAAAACTGTTGTTAATGTCTTTAAATGCCATAATGAAAGTTTTTATTCTTGTATAACCAAATAAAAACATGCATCATTTATTGTGGAGAAAAAATGTTGTAATTTGAAAATTATAAATAAAATTAAATTAAATGAAATAATAAATGAAAACAAATAAATAATTAAATAATTATAAAACTGGAGGAAGTTTTGGAAAGACATTATATATATAATCACACTGGCTGTTTTTCCGGAGGAAAGTCAGGTTTTATTTTAGGTTATAATTATATTGTTTTATTATAACAAGGTTATAATAAAAGGTTCTTTTAAAAAATCAGGTTGATATAAAAAATAGATAAATAATTAAATAAGATTATTAAAATAGTTATTTATTGTAAGAATTGAAACAATTTAAAGGAATGAGTTTATAATCTTAAAAATAAATAAATAAATGATTTAAAAATCAGTTTTAAAAATGAGATTTATTACAAAAATGAGGCTTTTTTTCTTTTGAAATAGGTTTCTGTTCATGATTTAAAATGTCTTGTCTTTTTGGCTGGAATAAATATTGGACATTTTCACAGACTAAAATCTGATTCTTTAAATAATAATCCAGAACAAACACGTCAACAGTGAAAAAAAAAAAAAAAACCCAGAGCAGAGCTGCATGAAGAAACACTCTGTAATCTGATCACTTCGCTGTCCTCTGATCTATAATCAATAAAACCACCCATCAAACTTATAGATAACAGTCCTGCTTCTTATACATCTATTTTTTACCCACTGCTTCCAACAGAGTCACAGGGGGCGGAGCCTAATGCAGCTACCTGCAGGTGAATCAGGTTCACCTGAACAGGTTCAGAGACAAACGACGTCTCAACACAATAAACACGGGTCGGTTCAGAACCACCAGGTAACTAAACTTCCTGTTTCTGGACTGGTAGACCTGGAGTCGATGTTTCCATGGAAACTTAAACCATTTTCTCATTTATGAATGTGGATCTGAGCTCATAAAGAGACTCGTTCGACCCAGAAAACCCAGCAGAACCCTTTAAAATGACAATAAAATGTCACCAGAACAACCAAGTAGAACCTGGAATAGAGTCTGACCTGCAGTAGAAATACGATATGCCTGATCAGAACGAAACAGAAACTCCGCTTCTGTTTATTGATTCTTCAACAGTCAGATAAAAAAACATCATTGTAGGAAATTCTAACAAAATATAGAAATAAAAAAAAGAAAATGAATAAATAAAAAAAATAAATTTTAAATAAACATTAAAATATTCTAAGTATATAAAATAACTTCATTCCTATAATTATTTATAGTGATAAAATGATAAAAAAAAAGTTTATTACATAAAATTTATATCCAATAAAACGTTAAAAAACAATAAAAAATATAAAAAATTTAAAACAATTATTCAAAGATTTAAAGTAATAAAAACATAATATATAAAAACATAATAATAATATAATAATTAAATTATTAAATTAATAAAAAAGACATTTCACATAATACAAATTTATAAAACCTTTAAAGATGATAAAATAAAATAAAATAAACACATTGACTTATTAAATTATTAAAAGCTTTTTGAAGAATAAAAAATAATAAAAACATTTTAAACGTGATGAACAACACCAATCAGAAAACCGTGGAAGGAGAAACTTTACCAAAGAGTCCGCTGCTTGTCCGGCCCTTCCTCATCAGGTACATGGCCCAGGACAGGGGCCCAGAGCTGCTGAAGGGCCCCGGGTTCATGCTTCAGGTCCGGATGTGAACTCAGATTAAAGAAACTAAAGAATCAGGTTTTATCAGTCCAGAATAGGAGGAGACAACAGAAAGCAGCTCATCTTCACCTTCACCAGCAGCTTTTATACCCCCCCCCCCTCCTGTCTCACCCGACATATTAATAAAAGCCTGAAAATTGAGGGTGTATGAAGTGAGGGAGGGGGGGGGGGGGGGGGAGGGGCGCAGCAAGTCAAGCTTAATTCATCTGCTGCTTCTCTAAAGCGTAGCCACGGGGGACACCACTCCACTTTGCCCTCAGGCTCTTTAAAGCTGCTAATTTCATTTAGCTCCTCAAATGATTTTCCTCCTTTTTCCTCCTTCCACCCCGTCTTCCCTCGCTCCTCCCTTCTGGTTCTGGTTAAAGCTGAGGTCGCTCAGTGGACCTGGCCTTCATTGAACCATCAGAGATGATCCACATCTGCAAAGTCAGGACTCCACAGGTTGGGTGGGAGAAATGGAAAGAAAAAAATCCTCAAAGAAAACCGATAACATTGATATAATCTGTGATATTTGCAGATAAGCAAGGATATGATATCAACTCAGCCCCTTCAGCAGCTGTTCCACCATGCTGCTGGGATGGATGCAGGATGTGGTTCAGCGTTGTGTTGCTGAAATCTGCAAAGTCTTCCCTGAAACAGACGATGTCTGGATGGAAGCAGATGTTTTCAGTTGTTATGTTCATTAAAAAATTAACTTAACATTGATTTGTACGACAGAGTATTAAGGCCACAATGAGAAAAAAAAAAGTGTCGGATTATTATTTTTTCTTCTGCTTCACTAGAGAATAAAGTCGAAATGACCAGAATAAAGGTGAAAGTTTAAAAAATAAAGTCGAAATTATGAGAATGAAGTCAAAAATGACCAGAATAAAGTCGAAATACTAATATTAAAGTTGAGTTTTCAATATGAATTTGAACAGCTTTAAAACACACCGCCTTGTGTGTAACATACTCACTTTTACATCAAGAAGCTGCATGCACACACGTTGCAGCCTACACGGCATGCGGTCACTTTTTTCTTTTTCTTTTTTACTTTATTCTCATTTCGACTTTGTTCTCTAGTAAAGCAGAGAAAGAAATAATAATCCAACACTTTTTTTTTTTTTTTTTTTTTTTTGGGGTCATTGTGACCCTAATACTCATTGTAGATTTGAATCAGAAAGTTGAATATATATATTTTAGTGACACTTATTGGGATAAAGATGCAATCTGAAATGATTGAGACGTGACAAATTACCCAGAGTTCTTGAGACTCACTAAACCAGTGGTTTCCAAACTTTTTCTGCAGGGCCCCCTTTTCATCGACGGCAATGACAACAATCTGGTACATGCAAAAGACTATGGTCTCATTATCACCCACCATTGATCATTACTGGTCAAGCAGGGACAGATATGCAGTCTCTCTTGTTGATTTATCATCATTTCCTATGAGTACTTTTACTAATTTGTCCAGTGTAAGAACACCCAAGATTTATTTAGCCTTGCTGTGCCCCCCCCCCCCCCCCCCGTGATTACTCTGGGACCCCCGCGGGGGGCCCGTCCCCTAGTTTGGGAACCACTGCACTAAACAAATGATGAAAACTTTTCTTTTAAAGACTGACATGTTTAATATAAACTATAATCCATGGAAGGGTTTGAGGTGCCTAAGAAACACATTTAAGAAAACCTTGTTTTATATGTTAAGGAAAGAATTAGAAAAATGTGCTCTTATGGATGTTGTTACATTTTTTTGTTATGATGTTACATGTCTGACATAAACGAAAGACATTGTGTTAAAGTAGAGCTTTTACCACATATTTTCACTTCAGTAGCCTATTTAAATGGTCAAACCACTCTGGTAGGAAAGGCCACTTTAAGAAAAAAGGCTACTTTATTCGCAGTTTAATTTTCTAATTAAATAATTAGCGCCATGTAAACCGGTGGAGGAGAGCAACATTACAAGACATAACAAAGAGGGAAAGAGTAGAAAAACCAAAACAATAGAATCAATACAATCAGTTCAAATAAAGACAAAACAAGAAATAAAAGCTAACTCGAGGTTGAATGCTAGTTAAAAAAGAAGGGATTTAAAATAGACATCTCTGGTCCCGCCACAGAAAAGTTCCTGTCTCCTCTGAGCCTCCTCAGCATCCTTAGCACTTCATGTCTCATGTCTACTTTTAATGCAGAGGTGCCTGAAGACCCCAAGATCACTGGAATCAAGTTTAACCTTCAACCTTGTCCCATGCGCACAGAGATTCCTTCTGATTCTTTAAATCTTTCAGTGATATTATAGATGGTGAGATCTGCAAAATCTGCACAATTTTTACTGAAATCATTCCACATTTATTTCTTTTTTCTCCCAGAAAAACAAAAAAAGATTCAGATTTTTTTTCACAGTAATAAAGTCAATGTGTTCTTGCTGTTTGGCGATCTCAAACAAAGTAAAAACAAAGTAAAAACACAGTGTTACACACATGAAAACGCTCCTTTTAGAGCAGGTTGTAAAACTCGGATCGATTCGGGATCAGATATTTGGACTTATTGACAGTGTATGAATGAAACTGTGGATGAAACGGATCTTTCTGGAGAATCTCAGCTGAACACGCCGATCTCAGTGTGAAGAAGAAGAACCAGAAAAAATAAAATGACCACCTTCATCTCTGCCAGCGGCTGTCTGTCCCTGAGCTGAGGCCACCCTGAGGCCAGTGACAGAGGGATCAATACCACACACACACACACACACACACACACACACACACACACACACACACACACACATAGCCATGGATCGATGGATGGATGGAGACTGTAAAAAAAGAAAACACTTTGGTTCAGAACTTTTAACACCTTCACCTTCATCTTCATCTTCATCTTTCTCACCTTTCATCAAAACAATTAAACTTCAAGTTTCCTTCTAAAGTTGGATTATACTTTTGTTGTCATTAGTAACGTATCTACTGCCTACCTGATATCTGAAATATATATATATATATATATATATATATATATATATATATATATATATATATATATATATATATATATATATATATATATATATATATAGGATCAATGAGAGGATTTTATTTATAAATATGCATATATACACATATACACACACACACACACACATATTTATATATATATATATATATATATATATATATATATATATATATATATATATATATATATATATATATATATGTATATATATATATATACATATATATAAATAAAATCCTCTCATTGATCCTTATTTGTTGTTTCAGTACTGATTTCTTTGTTCAGCATCACTTCATGGGGTAACCTCACTGTTCCAATTCATCATAATTCACATTGTCACATTAGTATAATTGATATTTATGTTAATCTGAAGCCACTTTAAGAAACAAATCTAACTGGTTTAATTTAACAAGGAAAAATACATGAATGGCCGCTTCATGCCCTGCGATGGACTGGCGAGCTGTCCAGGTTGTATCCCGCTTTTCGCCCAGACTGCTGGGATAGGCTCCAGCTTCCTGCGACACTTCATCGGACTAAGCGGTTCAGATAATGACCGAATGAATGATTACTTCATTAAATTTAATGTCATACATGCAGGTTTGTAGCCAAAGCAAATTTTTAATGAATTAAAACAATTGAGTAATTTAACAATTTAATTTATAAGAATAACGGTGTCAGATGTTTTACATGGAGAGGAATAAAAGCAGAGAAAAGCCCATTGCATCATGGGAAGTCTCCCAGCAGTCATGGTCTGTAGCAGCAGGACTAACGGGATAGAAAAGAGTCACCAAGCCAGAGCTGACTGTATGTTTTATCAGGAAGGAAAGTTTTTAGGCTGATTACAAAGATAGAGAAGGTATCTGCTTCCTGAAGGCAAAGGATCTGGTTCCACAGAGAGTTTCTGATAACCGAAGGTTCTGCCTCCCCTTCCACCTTTTAGACTCTCTAAGAACCATCCCTAAACCTGCAGCCTGACAGCGAAACTCTGTTGGCAAAATATGAAATATTTGAGAGAATTTATCAAGAAATCTTATTTATAAAGCAGCATTGAACTCATTACTGTTTGTTTTTCATCATATATTCAATTTGATTTTTGTTTATGTGGTAGGAGCAAGAGTGCTTCATGTATATGATTTCAAAAACAGCATTTTAGCCAAGGCTAATTTCCAATGCCCGTCCCAAGATATGTCATGAGGGGACCTCCTGATTGTTTGACCAATCAAATGTGGTCTCAACCGTCAGACAAAAACCATAGCGGTTGAGTGGCGGAGGCTCTTCATTCCCAGCAGATAGGGATTTAAAACAGGTAAAAACCGTCGCTAATGTTAAAACTGAGGAAGATTAACACAACTGGTCTCATATACAAATTATGTTTCATTTACACACATTTGAATAGAACAGTGATAAAAAAGCAGTGTCTTCTGTGTCTGCCTGAACAAACCAACTTTTCAGCTACAAAACACCCAATATCTTTAGGAATACAGAAATATGTTTATGAAACATATGTCTAAGATTGACCTAAATTCCTTTGTTGGTTTGGTTGGGTGGATATTAATCTTGTTTGATTAAAGAATCCCAATTTTTAAAAGGAATCTTTTATATAGACCCTTTAACTGTGTGTAAATTTTGTTAAGTACTACGCAAGCGACCGGTAATCATGCCACTATTTGTTTTCTCTAAGGAATAATTTAGCTTTACGAGCTAATCAGACACCGCTACATTTTCTTTAAGGAATAGATTAGCTTTAGCTACCGTGGGCTACTGAGACCACTTTACATTTTCTATGAGAAATTATTTAGCTTTAGCTACTTTAAACTAAACTAAGCTAGCTTTTAATTTATTAGCTTTAGCTACCATGAGATACTCAGAGAACTATATGTTTTCTATGAGAAATTATTTACCTTTAGCTACTTTAAACTAGACTTAGTTACGTTTTTATTAATTAGCTTTAGCTACCATGAGATATTCAGAGAACTATATGTTTTCTATGAGAAATTATTTAACTTTAGCTGCTTTAAACTAAACTAAGCTACTTTTTAATTAATTAGCTTTAGCTACCTTGAGCTACCGAATCCACTTTACATTATCTATGAGAAATTATTTACCTTTAGCTTCTTTAAACTAATTAAACCACAATACACTTTTTAAAGAATTACTTAGCTTCAGCTACCATTAGATACTCAGAGAACTTTACATTTTCTGTGACAGATTTATGAGCTTTAGACACCATAAGCTAATCAGACTTCTTGTTCTATACATTTTCTTTGAAAAAATGACTTAGTTTTAGGTACCACACACTGATCAGTTAAAAAAGTTTAATGAGAATAAACTAGCGCTAGCCTCCATAAGCTAGTCATGCCACATTTTTCAGAATAGATGGAAAAAACAGTGATGCTATGCTTTATTTTAATTTAGTATTTATATATTTAGTTTGTATGTCTGTAGAGTAAAATATTGTATGCAAAAATGTGCCATCTTTTTTTCAAATAATTCATGCGTCAGTGGGTTAATGCCTCAGTTCCTTGTGGTCTCACTGACAGCTGTTATGTTATAAAGGGACAGTTCACCTCAGCATAAAAAAGACGTGCATAGAATAAATAGACTCATAAATTTAGTTGAAAATGTAAAGCGCAAAATAAATAAAATTTATTAATATAATGATTTCTACTGAAAAATGTTTGAAGAAAGATAAACTCACTGTTTTTTCCCCCCGGCTTTTATCAGGTAACCCAGAAAACAGATACATTTATGGTGGAAAAAACAGAAATTTTGAAACTGATTTATTTTTCTATTTTTTATTTTTTATCATCAACACTTTAATAACTTTGTTTATGTCACTTAAAAAAAGTAATTCAGACTTGAGCAGCAATTTTCACAAAATACTGTTTCACTCTTACTTCAGTAATCTTTTGGACAACTTTTTACTCCTACTTGAGTCAGATTACTTTGAAGTGACACTACTTGAAATTGTGTACAATTTTCTGCTTCCCTACACACAACCGCTGCTCTTTATGATCATTATCATATTTAACCTTCTTCTTTATATTTTGTTGTGCCATGGATACAAAAGTCATCCAGTTTTCTTCTCTCTGGAGTTCAGAACATAAACAAACTTATTGTTTTATTGTAAATAAACACGTAAACGTAGTAAAATTGAACATTAGTAGAAACAAGTCTGTTCAGACTTCAGTAGTTCAGTAGATTTGTACCAATTTACTCATCAATTGATCAGAGCAGTTAGCAACTGCCTCCAGTCAACACACACACACACACACACACACACACACACACCTCGTCCATAATTCATGGCTGTATTGTGTGGACGTCGTTAACTGCTGCATAAAAGTAATTAATTGATTTTCTGACATATCAGTTAGCAGCAGAAGCAAATGACACACAAAGACTAAAGTGTGCATGAGGACACATGCACACAGAAAAGAAAAATGCAGACTGTGAAGCAGTAAAATTTCTCATCTGACGAAAACCTCTTAAACATTTTATATCGTTACAACTTTCACCTCAACCCCAATCGACGTTATCCACCAACACAACACGCCAGTTCCTAAACATGCAGGTGCTATGTTGAATGTAAATGAAAGATTTATAAATCTGATAAATGCATTTTTTTATTCTCATAAACAACATATTAAATGTTGAACATGAAACATTTTATTATTAATTGCAAAATGTGAATGGATTGTATATCTGATGGAGCAACACATCTGTAAAAAGTTGGAACACGAGCAACAGAAGCCTGGAAAAGTAAACAAATGGAGGAATATTTGGCAACTATTTCTAACTGCCCACAAGTCACATGACTGGGTATAAAAAGGAGAGTCTCAGATGGAAAGATGTACAGAGCTGCACCAATCTGAGACAAATGGGGTCTAAAAATAGAATCAATGAAATATTCCTCAGTTTAAAATTGTGAAGATTTGATGATCCCATCATCTACAGTGTGTAATAGTATGAAAAGATCCAGAGAAATAGGAGGAATCTCTGTATGCTAGGGCAAAGCCTGGACGCTGGCGATCTTGTCTATTAAAAGCATTCATGATTCTCTACTGGAAATCCCTGTATGGACTCAGGATTACACGTGGCAGTGTATTTATTTCTTTATTTTAGTAAAGTGCAGAATTTGTTTTTCTCTCAGAATAACATTTCCTGCTCAATCTTTTTTTGTAACAAGTTATTTACAGTATGTAGCATCGTGAGAAACATATCTATGCAGGGAACTATTTATTTCTGTCAGCAAAAAGAAAAAAAAAAAAGGTCTTGCTTTTATAACATCTATTTAAAATGTTTGTCCAGGTGTAAAATGAGAGCAACTCTTCTAGTCAACAGTCGTTCGGCGGACACTTTTATACAAAGATACTTCCATGTGAGAAGTGAGAAATAAACCTAACATGCACGTCTTATCGGTTGGAGCCGGTACGAGCTGTGTGTTTATAAGTCAAAGTGACTTTTAGACGCACAACCTCCACTCGACAGCTGCTTTCAGTTACAGGAACTGGGATTTGGACGCAGCAACCCAGCTGACATTAACACGTTCAAAACATTTGTAACAACTTAGCAGATTGATCACACAAAAGATCAGAGTCCTCGGGATCAGAGAAGTATGAATCTTTTCAGCTCATGCAAGAATTTCTAGAAAGCAATTTCTGACTCTTGAGTGGAAATTCTTCTTGAAATCCTTTTAGGAGAGCTGCAAACAAAAAGTTAAGCTTGGGAACGTAAACTAGATGGTCAACAGGTTAAACTCAGGTTAGAGTTGTAGTAGTCCTTTCCGACCAACCATCAGGGGGCAACGAGCTTGGTCCAGAATCCAAATCCAGTCGGTCAGAACAATCAAAAATCCAAATAAAAAGCAAAAGCCAGACTGAGCTGGATATGTACATATAACGGAGTTGGTTTGTGATGATTCCACTTGCCATCCTTTGTATTTCTATAATTTAAGCCTTGCGTGTAATTTGATTTATTATGAGTCTGCCATTTTTAGTCAACAGATTTTATTTATTTAAATTTATTGTGACGGGTGCTTTAAGTTCAGATTTATTTTGAAGCACTTGAACGCCACCTGTCGAGCCCCTGCAGACTTGAGACGGACGCCCCCTCCGTCTAGCCTCAGTCTGATATTGGGAGGACTCGTGGTAAGTTGGCTTGCACTGAATTCTACAGTGATCTTTTCATCATCGTGTTTTAAACATTTATTTTCCGTCTGTATGTATTCTGTTAAGTTAACAACTGCTGACGTAATGTGGTTGTGCTTTGTAAAAGGCTATATTACTCAGTAGCAACTTGTTAGCTTTGTGTGGCTAATGCTACTAACTTGGCTGCGTAAAACAAGTGAGTTTTCTTTCTCAGTTGTGTCGATGCCGTGACTGTGGGAGCTGATGAGCCTGTTTTTTTTTTTAAAGTTTTGAACCAGATGTGGTAATAAAGAAGCCGTGGATTCTAAGACCGGGTACATTCGTCATTTCACACAATGCAGAGAAGAATAAGCTAGCCGCTACTTACAGAAGAGAGGTGCTGCTGATTAAATAAAGAGCAGCAGGTGGAGGGCATCAGCAGTCGCTGCTGAGAAAAGATGCCTTCAGAGGCAGCTGGGAAAGACCAACCTCCGCCCAAGTCCATGACTGTGCATTATCTCTGTCTGAGGTTCGCTGTCATTACTGCTGATCTGCAGGGACAAACGATGGAAAGGAACCACTGACCGATGCAAATAAAAAACACGAGATTGTGAATAATTTGGAGGTGAACTATCAAGATTTCTCTCTATGTACAAAATGCAAAATTGTGAATAAATGATGAAAATCCTGAAAGAAACTCGCAAGGTGGATTCAACATCAAGCCACAACAACATGCTGCAACAGAAAAAACAAAAAGAGGCGCTGGGTTCATCAGAGGTCGGGGAGTTTCATTGTTTAATCCAGGAGCTGAAGCTGAACCACGGCCGCTTCTGGACGGACTTAAAGACGTCCGTTAAACAGTTTAAGGACCTGCTTTAGCAGCTAGCTGCCTGCTTTAAGAAGAGAAGAAATAATAAAGACGCTCGGCCATGATGATCCAAAGTCTGAATGAAATCACAAAATGATCTATCAGTCAACACGACTTCTCTGATTGGCTGATTATATATCTGTCTCCTGCAAGTATTAAGAAAAATTTACCTAAATTAGAAAAAATAAAACTTGCAAAATATGTTGGACGAAATGTTCGTCACTGATGTGAATGTTCACATTGATTTGACTCGATAAAATATATTACCATGCAAATTACTCAGACGACATATTTGGAGTCGGCATGTAAAGCCTTAATCCTGGCAAATTTACATTTTTTATTTTTAATATGCAGTGTTGCATTTAAAGAAAACAACAAACAAAAAACATCAACTTGATTTGACTTTTTTGTCTATTGTATGCTGGCAAGGAGGGCATGTTTTTCAGGTGTTTATGTATGTTTATCTGTCTGTCTCTGTTAGAAACTTGACGCAAAATTAATTTTCATGAGTTTTTTCCTTGGCCTAACTTAGTTGGAGATTATATTTTTGCTGGCTTTATTCTAAGATCTGGATCCCAGCAACATGCCGGATACCAGCATCCAGAACCAGAACGTTTCATCACTGCAAGAGAACAATGATGCAACAAACACATTAAAATAGGAAGACACTGTGTGTTTATCAGTAATGTAACTGGAATCTGATAGTGGATCCATACAGAATGATTGGAGGAATGCAACATCGTCTGGAAATCATGATCTGGGGGGAAATAAGATGATTGCTGGAGGTCTGTGATCTCAGGGTGCGTTTCTTGTTTTTCATGTTTTTTTAGTCCCAAAAAAACAGTGATGGTCTGGATCAGATCTTCTGTCACCCCTCCAAGGTTTCGCTTGTACATGCCCACCTGTCCTGAGCTGGATCTATTGGTGAAAACAAGACATTAGTGTCTTTCTGTACACTTTGGACTCCTCTTCTATCTGTATGTTTACATGGGAGTTTTAATTCCTGTTTAATTCCAAAGAAAAGTTAATTCCGCTTTAAACGGATGAAAAACGACCATTGAAACACTTAATTCCTAATGCTAATTTCTGTTTGAAATTAAACTTAATTCCGATGTAAGTGTCTGGTTTATTCACATTTTAATTCCGAACTATTTATTCCTCTGTCATGTAAACCTTCATTCTGAACTATTATTTTCATTTAAACTCGTAGGAAAATACGTTAATTCCGAATGATTTATTCTGAATTAAAAAAACGCCATGTAGCCATACCCCATGTAAACACTTAATTCCTAATGCTAACTTTTATTTGGACTTAAACTTAATTCCATTGTAAGTGTCTGGTTTATTCACATTTTAATTCCGAACTATTTATTCCTCTGTCATGTAAACCTTCATTCTGAACTATTATTTTCATTTAAACTCGTAGGAAAATACGTTAATTCCGAATGATTTATTCTGAATTAAAAAAACGCCATGTAGCCATTCCCCATGTAAACACTTAATTCCTAATGCTAACTTTTATTTGGACTTAAACTTAATTCCATTGTAAGTGTCTGGTTTATTCGCATTTTAATTCCGAACTATTTATTCCTCTGTCATGTAAACCTTCATTCTGAACTATTATTTTCATTTAAACTCGTAGGAGAATACGTTAATTCTGAATTATTTATTCCGAATTAAAAAAACGCCATGTAGCCATACCCCATGTAAACACTTAATTCCTAATGCTAACTTTTATTTGGAATTAAACTTAATTCCATTGTAAGTGTCTGGTTTATTCACATTTTAATTCCGAACTATTTAATTCCTCGGTCATGTAAACCTTAATTCTGCTTTAAGTCAATTCCGGTCGTTCTGAGCATGCTCGTTACCTTGTCCTGTCCCGATGACGCGCGTTGTTTTGCCTCCCGTGTTCGGTGCTCTATCTTTCTTCTCCTTCTCAGTTGCTGCAGAAAGTGAAGTAGTATGCTGGTGTTGAGCTGCTACTTCACATTTATAATAAGAAAAAAAACAACAACGATGAAACTGGTAGTTATAACGTAGTTTTTACAAGTTACGACTGAAAAGATGAGAAGCAGGGAGCCAACTTTGTTTATTTCCGGTATACGTCATACGTCACGTGCACCCTCTGTCCAATCAGAACCCTTCCCAACCCACCGCTCTAAAGAGGAATTAAGTGAGGACGTGTTTCATGTAAACCTCCATTCAGAACTATTATTTTCATGTAAACTCGTAGGAGAATACATTAACTCAGAATGATCTAACTCCTAATTAATTATTCCGAATTAGAAAACACCATGTAAACGTAGCCTATTAAGGGCTAGTTGAGAATGGATTGTTTCATCTGCAGGCAGAGGAACAACCTCACTGATAATTCATCTTAAGCTTTTGTGTGACTGTATCTGTTATTAGGACTTCTAACTGGATTTGTACAGTTACAGCCTCTTTGACTAATGAGTAACCTGAAACACACACATATGGCAGCAGTGGTTTAGGTAACGGACCATGTGCCCACCCATCAGCAGGTACATCCTGAATTCTTCATGTCAAAGACACCGACCACCACTCCGACCCAAACATGCCCAGCCGGCTGCGAGTGTTTGAGGGTGAAAACAACCCAAAAACTAAAACTCAGCGTCGTGAGAAAAGATAACGAAGGAGAAAAATGATCATTAAAACGTCCCAAACAGTGAGTTTATAAAGAAATGTATGTGTTTGAATTATTCAGCTGGTTCTGATGAGAGAAGTCTCTCTTATTCCTGCTAAACTAAACATTGATTTTCTGACACAAGAAATGAAGACGAGGAAGGCAGTATTTGCGTGTGTGTGTGTGTGTGTGTTTCTATGGGGGAGGGAGGGAGCATACCTATTCAATCATGCAGACAGTCAGAGTTTGTTATGTGTTCATTCTTTCAGAGGAAAGATGGAAATAAAATGGTGGAAGTATCTGACAGAGAGAAGAGCCTCCGGCTGTGTTTAGTTCAGTATGAATGGATGAGCAGGTTCATCAGAGCAGAAACTTTTAACACTCCGTCTACCTCTCCACATCACACACACACACAGAAACACACACACTGAACACAGGCAGGACCCATCAGGAAGGTCCGGTTGTGTCCGCAGATCAGGAAGGTCCAGTTCTTTTAAAAACAGAAACCAGAATTAATATAAAAACATGTTTTCTTAACTCATTTCTAATTAAAGAGAAAGCATGAGAAAGATGATACCTGTTTTTTTCTTTTTAAACTTCAGTTTAACAACCTTTAAGTTGGTAAGCATCGGCGAAAACAATCATCTCCATCTGAACCTCATCAGAACGTTTCTCCTCATGTGGAGCCAATGAGGAGCTTGTTGGAATACCTTCTGGATGAAGAGGACTCACAGCACAGAGCATGAACAGAGAAATGAAGATGAACAAGGAGGAGGAGGCTGTAGGTCCCGGCATCATTCCTACACATAGAAATGGAAACTTAGAGACATAATGTTTTATTAATAAGACTACTGGACACATAACTATCCATAGTCAATACCTGCTTATTCCAACACAGGAGGGTCTGGAGCCTTTCCCAGCAGCTGTTGGGTTAGAGTCAGGACTCTGGACTGGTCACCATACCGTTACTGTCACGGTTCTGATTGACTTCACCTTATTTGGACACTTCCTGAAGACTGGTGTCGATTGCCGTAATTAACTTCACCTGTTCTCTTCCCTTTAAGAAGCAGTGCTTGCCTCAGATCCCTGCAGATTGTCTGCAGTCCACACTGTAAAGTGGTGTCCTGACGCCTGTGAGGTTTTCCCTGATCTGTCCTGTTTAACCTGAACCTGAACCTGAACCTGAGCCTAAACCTAAACCTAAACCTAAACCCGAACCTAAACCTGAACCTGAACCCAAACCTAAACCTAAACCTGAACCTAAACCTAAACCTAAACCTAAGCCTGAACCTCAACCTGAGCCTAAACCTATACCTAAACCTGAGCCTGAACCTGAGCCTAAACCTAAACCTAAACCTAAACCTAAACCCGAACCCACACCTGAAACCTAAACCTAAACCCGAACCTAAACCTGAACCAGAACCTAAACCTAAACCTGAACCTGAACCTAAACCTAAACCTAAGCCTGAACCTGAACCTGAACCTGAACCTAAACCTGAACCTAAGCCTGAACCTAAACCTGAACCTGAACCCGAACCTGAACCTGAAATTAAACCTAAACCTAAACCTGAACCTGAACTTGGCCTCATTTTCTGACCCCACCAATCCCCCTCCTGGAAAACTAAGTTTTTCTTTCTTACCTTTGAATGTTTCTGGATATTGGACTTGGATTTAAGGAATTGGATTTTGGACATCATCACTTGGTCTCCCAATATAACTTTCTGTTGCCTTATTAAATCATCTTATTTCTAATCTCAAGTTACTGGCATTTATTGAGTCCATCACACACTACTGTTACCATTACAGTCCCAGAGACAAACAAGCCTCTTATAAGGGACAATTTAGGAACAGTACTTAGCCTAACATCATGTTTTTGGACAGAAGATCTGAACAGAACCAGCAAACTCCACACAGTAAGACCCTTCCAGAGAGCCAACGACCACATCGGTGTGCGGGTCTGCCAAGGATCCATAAGAAACTAAAGCCCTGTTTACATCACAACACTGAGATAGTAAAATGAAATTTTTTTTAATTTTTTTTATTTCTGTCCTCTTGGTTAAATGGTTACAGAGTTTGGGGTGGGTAAAACTGAAGTTTTCTTGCAGCAGGACGAGTGCTGTCTGTGTAAACTGGAATCCAAATAGTTGGACAATGATGTCTGCCAAAGAGAAGCCTGTGAAAACAACAACAACAACTCCACATCATGTTTGTGCAGCTGCGTTTTTTTCTTTTTTTTTTCTTCTTTTTTATCAATTTGGTCTTTTGAAGCAAAATCTTATAGAACATTTATGCCGTCAGCGAAGAGGCAGAGGTTACATGCAAGACATAACTAGCCGTTAGCATGCAATGCTTCGGTTGGGTTTATAGGGATGTGGCCCAAACCAGGCTGTAGTGTTAAAATCTGCATCATTTCTGGTCCTGTTTGCATTTTCCCTGCACAGGCACAACTGTCACTCCACTGTTGTGTAAATACATTTTTTTTCAGATATGCAAAGGGAAAAGTTGAGTGTTTTGAGGGGAAAATATTGTGGTGTACAAAGGGATTCATAATGACACCACAGTTGAATAATCAGTAAATTTGCACTGTATGGGTACTGGATGGGCTCGAACTGGGCACATTTTGCAGGTCCAATGTGGTTTCAGTTACATGTGCCGCATATGCGAAGCCCATGTGGGCTGTGGGAGCCCCTTTAGGGATGTAAGTGGGCTATGTGGGCATAGGGAGCCCATTGGAGCTGGCTAAATGTTTCCTAAACTGTCAAGAAACCATAGACTCTATATAAAGAGATGGATGCAGCCTCCGTGATGTCACCCGTAGGTTTCGGAAGAGCTGAATTGAAGCTCGGTGGGCGGTTCCTACCATCACCATCTTGGCAGTGTCATGCGCGTCCCGGAAAATATGGGCAATATAGGCAAAGAGGTGGAGCTGAGAGGGGGGCTGTGAGCGTCATGGTGGATGATTGACATCGAGCGAACTCCGAGCTTTCTGTAGCTAAAAGCTAACCATGCTAACCTAGAGATAACTGGAGCTAACCAGCTAATGGAGGTAATCTGGCTAAAGCTAAGTTACGTTGTTAACCGGCTAAAAACTGCGGTTGTTCTACGTTCTTCTTACTTGAAGCGGGAGATTGGTACCTGTCAATCAAAAGGACACGCCCCTAAATATGCCGAACTTCAAGATTAAATTACTTTAAAACGGGCGAGTAAGAAAAAAAATTCACTCCCCCCACAGTTGTCATGAAGGTAAACCTGACCTATTAAACCTAAAATGGATTTTTGAACCAGGCTGTAAACATGTTTATTTCTGCTGTGAAGTTGGTCTTTTTAACATGGGAGTCTATGGGGATTTGCTCTGTTTTGGAGCCCCTAGTGGATGAAGGGGGAACTGAAGTTTTAAGCACTTCTGCATAGGCTTCACTTTTAACCGCCGGAGGTTGCCGCTTGGTACAAACCCATGTGGGACTCTTATCTGCAGCCCATGTTTAATCATTATGGGTCCCACATAGACATGCTTGTCATTCCAAAACTCATACTTATCTCAAACAAGGAATCCATGCTCAGTCTGATTCTACCTCTGTTTTTAGTGTTTTGATAGGAGGTGATGGCCGTTCCCTGAACACTTTGTTAGATGTTATAGCAAGCACCAGCTGGAGTAACTTGACTACCTCAGGAACGGTTTGTATCGGATCCTTCTGGACCAAAACTTTTAGAAAGTGTCCAAGAAGTTAAACTCAATTTGTAACATCCATGTTAAAGCAGGAACCAAATCAGCCTTTTATAATCTAAAGAATATATGCAGAATAAGAGGATGAAGTTTCAGAAAAACTTGTTTATTCATCTGTTTTCAGCAGTTTTTACAGAAAAATGGAACATATTACTCTGACTCTCAGATCTCTACACCGTCAGAGCAAGAATAAAATGTTTCTACTGGTGTACAAGTCTCTGAATGGTTCTGTGACCTTCTGGTTTCATATGAGACGAGACTTTTAAGATTATCTGGTTCAAGTAAAAGCTAACATTTGGTTTGGATTCTCTTAATATCTGAATTAAACAATAATAAAAATAATATCTGCCATAAAACCTGAAGTTTGATCCAAATTTTACATTCTTTAAAGGTGGAGTATGTAAGATTTTCAATATGTTCAAAATAAATCCACTAATAAAATTACTACAATCTTAGTTAGATAGTTTTTTAACTTGTAGGTTCCAGTCTGTCCATATTTGATGCGTTATTAAATTACTAGTTTAATTAATGACAAATGACAAAAAGCACTTTTTTTTTTTTTACTGGTAGGCAAACATTTAAGAAGAGTCTTTGTCATTAATGAAACTTGTAATTTAATAACACATCCAATATGGACAGGCTGGAACCTACATGTTTAAAAAAAAACTATCTAATTATGATTGTAGTTATTTTTTAGTTTTTATTTTATTTAATATTGAAAAATTTACATACTCCACCTTTAAATCCTGTCCTGAAACTTTAAACTTGCCACCGTTTGCAAGAAGCTTTTGTTTTTTCTTTTTTTGGAATATTTTTCCTTGTACAGGAACATTAACAGTGACGGTGGTGATGATGCTGATGATAACACCGTATTTCCTCTTCATGTTGGGAACATATGTATTTGCCTCGTGATCATATGGTTCAGTTTGCATGCAAAACAGCAGTTAAACATGGTTTCTGACATCTTTACCTCACCAAGCCCTGACACCATTGCAGGTGCTCAGCCAGGAGTCTGGGTTTTCCAGTTTTTCAGCATTCCCACAACATAGCAGAGCTTCATCTGTCACTTGGTTGCCTGACTTTCAACTATATTAGGTAAATAACTCAGATCTGAGCTTTGTTTGTGACATCTGCTGTCTGACTGACGGCTACATCAGCTGAAGCGGCTGCATTAATGTCTGTTTTATTGCTTCTAATCTCACCATCAAATGCTTCAATTAAATGTTTGTATTCTCTAAAAAAAAACAAACAAAAAAACACACTGGATGCCTTCAAGTGTTTTGTTAACATTTCTAAATAAAAAAGAAGTATGTAATAACTCCATGGCTAAGTTTTAGTCTCTGACTACCTCAGCATGGTGGATACCAACTTCCAGGCTCAACTGTTTATTTAAAGCCAAATCCATATTTAAGTTTCCAGAGGCAAATTTCTTTCACATCAGAAGTTTCTTCTTTGTTTCTTTTAGGTAAAATAAATTCTAGTTGTAGTCCATCAGATCTTCACTATGCAATGAATAAATCCTGGTCGTGTGACGGACTGGCAACCTGTGCTGGGTTAAGCTCCAGATCCTGCTATCCAGAACTGGACTAAGTGGTGTAGAGCATGTATGAATGACTAAATCCGGGTAATGTCCCACTCTGTTGATAGTTCTGCTGTGTGTTATTGTCTGACATAAACTACAGACCAATCTAGGAACAGAGCTTCAACTGGATCTAGCCCAGGAGTCTGCAACCTGTGGTCCACAGTCCTTCTACACTGGCACTGACTGACTAATTCATTGCTAACGATCTGTTAGCTTTAATTGTGCTGATGATAAAGCAGATAATTTAGGAAATAACAAAAAAGATTAACATAGAAAGACATTTGCAGAACAAACACAGCATGTAATGTAAAGTAGAAACTGGAAACGTTTGGAAGAGAAGTCGTTTCAGAACTTCTGTGGAAACTGGAGCACTGTAAACATACTTTAAGAAGTTGACCCAGTCCTCCAAAGTGAGCTATTCCTGCAGGTTTTGTGGTAATTCAAAAGAAAGTTAGATGGGGAATGTCTTTCATGAAAGGAGAATGTACAAAATAATGATATTTTTTATATCAGAGCATCTTTTCTTTGACTTAAAAACCAGTGATAGCAATCCCACCATCTACTTTATAATCTCAAAGGATTCAGAGAAACAGGAGGATCTCTGTGTGCATGAGGTAGGGCCAAAGGTCAAAAGAGGTTCTTTCATGAAAAGAAAAAGTCATGTGTGAACAGGATCCAGAAACACAAAGTGGAAAACAATTCTGGGGTCAAATGGATGAAATTATGAAAATTCTTTATCTAAAGTGTGTCCTGCAGACTAAAAAGGAGAGGCAGCATCCAGCTTGTTATCAGTGGACAGTAGAAAAGCTGCATCTCTGATGGGATGGGGTTGCATTAGTGCCGATGGCGTGGGCAGCTTCCACATCTGGGAAGCTCCATCAACGCTGAAACATCTGCTCCCATCCAGACAACGTCTCTTTCAGGGAAAACCTTGCAGATTTCAGCAAGACAACGCTGAACCACATCCTGCATCCATTACAACAGTATGGCTTCACAGAAGAACTGTCCAGTCCAGACCTTTCACCAGTACAAAACATCTGGAGCATCATGCAAGCAGAAAACCATCAGCAAGATTCCAGGACTGATGAGCAGCTAGAATCCTGCATCAGACCAGAACAGGACACTCCAGCAACTGGTCTTCCCATCCCTAGCATTTAAAGACAGATGTTAAAAGAAGGAGAGATGCTATACAATACAAAACATCATCCTGGAACCACTTTCTACAGATGTGTTGCTGCATCAGAGTCAAACGAAATGGTAAAATGCCTTCGTTTCAACATCTGAAACGTTGTTTATCTTCTACTGGGGATAAAATATGACTCGATGACTGTGTTTCCAGCCATAGCATCGCAACTCGTTGGAACTGGAAAACATCATTGTTCACTATGAACATGCACATAAAGCTGTAATATCCCAGAAACTATAGAGACACAAAAATCAATGAGTGTTATTTAAGGTCCGGGTGATTTCTGACAGTTAGAGAAAACACTTTTCCAATCAACTAATTAGGCATTCTCACGCCCCAGGCTTTGATTACTCTGTGCTTTTAGTAGTGTGTTAGTGTGTGTGTGTGCGTGTTAAGTAACCCAGAAGTGTCCCAAAAAAACAAATGTTTCGTTATAGTGGAAGGACCCAGCCGAAGCAGCCAATCAGACGCTGTAAACTCAACCACACAAGGACGCACAGAGTCCCAAACGAGCCAATGAATAAATCAGAGGGCTCAGTCGCCATGGCGAAATTTACAGTACAGAACAGAGGGTCGCTAATGGGTACATACTCACACACATAAAAAGACAACACTTTGCATTTAGTTGTTAACCACAATGTGGGGACAAATGGGGAATGAGGGATAAAAGAAGGGTGAGGAGGAGTGAGAAAGGGGTGAGGCAACTCTTTGCACAACTTCTTCGTTAACCACAGGACTAAAGGGACCTTGCCTTGCCTCTAATAGGACGTCTGTCACACCAGACTTTACATAAACGCACCCACCATCGCTCCATTAAGGCTGGGAAGGAACTGATGTGGTTTGGAAGAACGAAGGCTGGGAACACTGGAACGCTCCAGAAGATTATCGATCGTCAGATGGCTGTTTGCTGTTTGAGGTTTCAACTTCGGAGTAGCTTAAAGTCATTGAAGAAGTGTAGAGAAATAAAAAAAAACAACAACTTAATATGGTAAGAAATGACAGATGTGTATTTTCTGTTTCTTAAAGGTAGAAATAAAGAAAGAAGACGGATTTTATTCCACTGTAAAGGGAAAAGAGGTGGGGGATGATGATGGTTGAAGAGGCAGTGATGATGAAGGCGAAGTGGTTCCACAATGTGGTATGGTTCAGTTTTATGATAAATATGGGTCTGTGGCCTTGTGGTGGTTCCCCTCAAACACAACACACAGTAAGTTAACCTCCCCAGATCTGGTTGATGGTAAACGTCTGGTTGCAACAGCTGTTATTGATGTTTAATGTTAACCAAAGCACAAAACTGAAGAACTGACTGCAACAGAAACCAACCAAACAAGGTCCTTTCTGTCTGGAGTTTGCATGTTCTCCCTCTTTGCCTGGTTTCCCTATGGATACTCTGGTCCAAAGACATCCATGTAAGTTTAACTGAAAAATCTCTCTAACAACGAGTGTAAAGCCTTGTTTCCACCAACAGGTTGGATGGAACGGTTAACTGTGACGATGTTGCATCCCTACAGCTGTCTGTAACTCTACTGTAGAGGGAGTGTGTCAGCCGCATTGGGATAGATGCCTCAGCTACGTAATACTAATACGTCGTTGCATGACGCCTTCCTTGAAGCATTACTAAAACATGACTCAGAAACAAAGGAAACTGGCGATCATCCAACAGTTTGATGTCTTTCTACTTGATCCTAAAATAATAGAATGAGTTGGGTCGGATAATGAGACACTCTTCCCAGTTTAGAAAGGCAGAAAAAAAAGAAATAAAAAGTACCCCACAAGGCTGAAAATTAGGTTTTAGTGGTTGTTTGTCTCTGTGATGGACTAGAGACCTGTCAAGATTGTACCTGATTCTCACCTAGTAGCTGCTGGGATAGACTCCAGCCCTAGAGAAAAAAGCAAACATAGATAATGGATGGATGGATGGATGGGTGAGTGGATAAATAGATGGATGGATGGATGGATGGATGGATGGGTGGATGGATGGATGGATGGATGGGTGAGTGGATAAATAGATGGATGGATGGATGGGTGGGTGAATAAATGGATGGATGGGTGGATGGATGGATGGATGGATAGATGGATAAATAAATGGATGGATGGGTGGATGTGTGGATGGATGGATGGATGGATAGGTGGATGGATGGATGGATGGATGGATGGATAGATGGATGGATGGATGGATGGATGGATGGATGGTTGGGTGGGTGGATTGAGGGATGGATGGATGGATGGATGGATGGATGGATGTGTGGGTGGATGGATGGGTGGATGGATGGATCATGGATGAATGGATGGGTGGGTGGATGGAGGGATGGATGGATGATGGATGAATGGATAGATGGATGGATGGATGGATGGATGGATAGATGGATAAATAGATGGATGGATGGGTGGATGTGTGGATGGATGGATGGATGGTGGATCGATGGATGGATGGATGGATGGATGGATAGATGGATGGATGGATGGATGGATGGATGGATGGTTGGGTGGATGGATGGGTGGATGGATGGATCATGGATGAATGGATGGGTGGGTGGATGGAGGGATGGATGGATGATGGATGGATGATGGATGAATGGATAGATGGATGGATGGATGGATGGATGGTTGGGTGGGTGGATGGAGGGATGGATGGATGGATGGATGGATGGATGTGTGGGTGGATGGATGGATGGGTGGATGGATGGATCATGGATGGATGGATGTGTGGGTGGATGGATGGGTGGATGGATGGATCATGGATGGATGGATGTGTGGGTGGATGGATGGGTGGATGGATGGATCATGGATGGATGGATGTGTGGGTGGATGGATGGGTGGATGGATGATGGATGAATGGATGGATGGACTGAAACATTTGGTTTTGAAAGAACAAACTGGATGCTGGATTTCTTTCCCCTCAACCAAACATTTGTCTTCAGTTTCTGGAATTATTCCTTGTGATGTAACTATTACATTTTATTTCTAACCCCTAACAATGGTTATAAAAAATAAACTTATTTTGTTCTCCTTATGAGGCAGAGAAATCTCTTACTAATGTCCCACATCAGGAATCCAGGAGTAAAGATGAAATCCTGGACCGTCTCCTCGGAAACAACGTGGAAGTGTCCAGTTCAGAACATCCAGAACCTGTCCAGAACTCTGAGAGGCGTTCTGGTATTAAAACTCTGCTTTAAGGGAAAGGAAGAGCACAGGGAGAGGGAGGAGATAGATGAATAAAAGGGGAGGAAATGAAGGGATCTTTGCAGGAGCTCCTTCTTCCTGCTACAGCTGATGGAGAAGGATAGGAGGTGGGACATACTGTAAAAAGTTTTCCTCTGACCCACACAAAGAGTAAACAGTTCAGTTCAACAAAGACATTCAAGCTAATTTACTGTAATCCAATCCAACAAACATTAGTCCAGTTTATAAGAACTGTGTCCAAATATAGCACCCTATTAAATGATCACTGTAAAGTAAAACAGAACCAGGACCAGGAGTCAAGGACCATTAATCCAGGAATATCTGCTGAGAAATAAGAAGAAAAACACAAATAATGACAAGAAACAGTGTTAGATATTACTAAACGGAGAGCAAAGAGAGCAGAGAGGAGCCCAGTGCATCATGGTTCCTCCCCCAGCAGCCTCTAGCTGCCTATCAGAACCAGTCAGGGATAGATAAGGGTCCATCAGCTTGAGATCTTCAAGATCCAATGGACCTTGATGGCAAAAAGCTTTAAATGTGAGAAGAATTAAAAATCCCATCCTGGGTTTAACAGGAGTCGATGGAAGAGAAGATAAACCTGGAAAAATATGATCTCTGATGACAATTTCACTGCAGCTTCTTGGATCTGATGGAAGTTTTTCCAATCAATCATCAGGAACGTCAGCTCTCTAATCTGGAAGAAACAAATCCATGGGCGAGCTTTTCTTTATCACTCTGAGACAGGATGTTAAGGTGGTCCTAGAAACCTGTTTTATGTGTGAGTCAAAGGACAAATCCCGGTCCAAAAGAAGACGTAGGTTCCTCACTGCAGTGCAGGAAACCCACATCGGTACCATCACATCAGCAGGCAGCGTCTTCCTAAGGCACTTAAAACAAAGAAAATCTCAGCTGGAGTACTCCTGAGTGTTCACACATCAAGATTAAATTATGGTGAATGTCACCATCTTCATTTAAAAGTTTGTAAACAGGACTTAACTACAACAGCTGGCAAACGAGGCCCTTTGGTCCAACTGAAGGGGGAGTTATTGGGAAAACTGGAATGAAAAAAAAACCACCAGCAGAGGATGAAGCATCATTTTTTACAGCGGGAAGTTCAGAGATCAAACAGTCCATCTGTGTGATCTTCATCCAGACTGCCACATGGGAAACAGTGTGTGTGTGTGTGTGTGTGTGTGTGTGTGTGTGTAAAGAGGAATCCATAGAAATCCTTCAGCTCGTATTCCCATGCTTTAAAACAAAATCCCAGCTGGACAAATGACCCAACACACACACACACACACACACACACACACACACACACACACACACACACACACACACACACACACACACACACACACACACATATTCTTGTTTTTCATCCCCTGAGGGACGCAGAAATGTTTCATGTCGTTGTGGGGTCCCGACGACTCAGAGAGGACCTAAATAAATTCTTTATCCCAGATCAGCTCTTCATCTCTGCAAGTTAGCAAAACAGATTTCTTTATGGACTTCAGAGGTCACTCATCTTATTTCATCAGTGGTTTTTGGTGTTAAAGTTTATTAGTTTGATGTTTGTCCTTCAGCTTGTTAAAGAAACTAGTTTTGCATCAGGGATTTATATTCTAACATCTCCATCTATACATTGACTCAGCCACATTGCTGTCAGCATCTGTCTGATCACGCCGTCATTCAGTAAACAAGCTTACGCACTGCTAGACTACTACACATTACAACACCAAGTATTTTTAATCAAACAGTAACATTTCTATGTTTCTGATGTTTTCTGTGGAAATGAAATCCTGCTTTATGTTATATGGAAATCACTCATTTTAGTTTTTATACATTTCAACCTTCTGAAAATGGCAAATCTGATTCTAAACATAAAACTAATTTTGATGCTCAGGACACATGAGATGGGTCCAGTTTTAGTCACAGCATGAACCTAGAAACAACTCTGGTTTCATTTGGAGTTATGAGGACGTTTTTTTTTCTTTTTTCACGTGTTTGTGACTTCATGCATAGTTTTTTTTTTAAGAATCTGTATTTTTTTCCTCAGTACTTTTACTTTGTATTTTAAACTTTGTTATATATATATATATATATATATATATATATATATATATATATATATATATATATATATATATATATATATATATATATTCTCTTTACATTTGTAACTGCATGTGCACAGCGCTCACAGCAGCAGTATCACTGGATTCTTGTGTTGTCACAATGTCTTTTTAACGGTCACTTTCTCACACACATCCTCCTCATTTCCTCTTTCTGTCACTGTCAAATCACACACACACACACACACACACACACGCACACACAGATAGAACGGCAGAGAGAGAGACCAACACACAGGCAGCTAACAGACATTCTGAAAACTTTTTCCTGTTTTATTGATTTTCTATGTTTGTGAAGAAGTCCCTGTATGTTTGGGGTTGATTTTACTAATATTTTGGTTTACAACTTTTTCTGGAAGGAAAGTTAACTAGTCTACAATGTTGTTTTATTAATTTAACATTTAATTGACAAGATAAATTACACTGAGATCATTTTCCCTTTCAGAAGGGTGACATTAGAGTCCTGCAACACTAACATTAAATCATTAAACAGTCTTTTAAGTTCTCACATATTAACATGTTTATAAGTTTACCTGGAATGATTTTGTGATGATCTGAAAACTGAGACTGATGAGAAGCTACAGAAACTTCAGGAAGTTAAAGTTCATAGAAAAATATTGCGCTGATTTTTATTTAATCTCCTAGATCTAAGAAAGTTGTGAGTTTGTGACATAAAGTTTTTATTGTTGCATTAAAGCAGTCAAAGGTCTCCACTTTAGTTCAGCTTCCACATTAATTCTAGTTTGATTTCCAGTCAGACCAGTAAAATACCAGAATAATAATAAATAATTAAAACTCATCATTTTCTCTTTTTTCTTCGTTTAAAATAACACAAGTACATTATCAAGGTGTTCATGAACAACCTGGAATTTCTAAAAAAAAAAAAAAAAAAAAAAAAAAAAAAAAAAAAAAAAAAAAAAAAAAAAGAAATCAACAATATTTTACCTTATTTATGAATTTAAAAACAAATTGACATATTTTATTTTGATTTATTGTTTTATTTCATATCTTACATTGGATTTATATGACATCCTTGTCATATATTTATTTTACCTATATAAAAATATCATGTATTTTTTGCATATTTATGATACATTTCATAAAATGTATACAATATATATTTTTATATTTGTACTAAAATGATTGATAAATTAAGCAATTTCACATTTCTGAAATAAATTTGATTAACTTTAGCTCTATTAAACATATTCTATTATATACTTTACACTTACATATTTTTAGTTTTGAAATGAAATTAAATGAAAAATACTTTATTAATCCCCAAAGGGAAATTCAATATTGTCGTAGATAATTAACTTGAGGAGGTCTTGTTCTGGATGGCTGCTGGCAGGAATGATCTTCTGTCCACTGCAAAAACAGCCTTAAAAATCAAGAAAAAATATGGAAAATGAGGTAAATGTTGCTTTAAATGAGATAAATTATCTGCCAACAGAACAAGAAAATTTGTTAAGACTTCCCAAAACAAGTAAAAATACTCTTAAAACAAGAGGAATTTTCTGGCGTACAACTAAGAATTACCTTACCTTTAAAAAAATAAACAAATGTGTACTCCATTTAAGATTTTTAATCTTACTTAGATTTCAGTTTTTGCAGCGCATCTTTCAGTCTTACATCGTCTCTATATTATGGTCCCTAATTATAATATAGTATAGTAATTATAATGGAAATAGTATAGTAAAAATTAGAGTAACTTTTTAAAATTTTATTTAATTTTCTATGTAAATATATGACAATTTTTACATATGAAATATTTTCTGCTGCTTCCTGACAACAATAGATCCATAAAATTAAAACGTATAATCTCAGATTTCTTAAAGTGAAACATCCAGTATTAATCACAATCATAGAAACTTTTCCAGATCTAAAATATATGTTAAATGTACATACATGTACATTTCAACATGTGTAGTAATCCTAACAACATGAACTGACTGAAGTCACAGTTTTAAGTTATCCTCCTTAATTTACTTTCTCATGTACTCCTGGAGTGTCTCTAAGTACCCACAGGTATACATGTACCTCCATCTGATAAACACAGTATTATAGTATACTGCAGTACCACATGGATGATGTGTGTGTTCCTGCTCCAGGATCACACACAGTCTAATCTGTCATGTCTGGAATTATAGTTGAATTAAAGTCAGCACTGGCTGGAAGTCTGATACGATTCTGGATTAAATAAACAAAACTTTGTCCCATTTTTGGTCACATTTACTGGACACATTCACGGCTGCAGGGATTTTTTTGAAGCATGTTTTAACTTGAACGAACAATATTCAACAAAACATTTCTTTTCTCATGAGTCTAAGCATGAAATCTGAACAGTAAGTTTTAACTCGCTGTGAATTGGTTTAATATGTCCAGTGAAGGAGGAGGTTCTGTTTCTGTCAGCATTAATCTGAGGACAAATTTCCATTGTGTTTTTCTGACAGTGAGTCTTGGAAGTGATCCGGATCGACATCTGGATCTGGGAACTTTCTGAAGGGTTCTTCTTCATTCTGTTATGTGACCATTTTTTACTAAAGTTGTGCTCATATGTATTCATCTCCTTTCATTAAAGAAAAGGCTGAATTTACAACAGTCACTCAAATAACTGGAGACTTGAAAAGGGAACAATAAATAAAAATTTGCAAAAATATAATTTAGTAATATAAGACACTGTTTTTTCATTTAATTGAGTTGAAGAAAGAAAAAAAACAAAACAAAACAAACAAATGTGTCCTGGACAAATTAGAGCACTTTTCTGTTGAACAGTGGTAGAAAATACCTGTCAACAGGTGCAGAAGTCTGACTGAGAGGAACAGAAAACACCTGACTGGAGCGGAAACATTAAAGGATTGTTCAACTAAATATTACTTTATGACTGATGTAATATGTCATAAATTATCTTATTTGTTTGATTTTTAAAAAAAACATATTTCTATTGAACCAGAATTAGAAAATAATGTAATGATTTTCATAAAGTTTTATTTTATTTTACAGGCAGCTGTTTTTTCCTTCTGTAATGAATAAATATGAGCACAAATGTATTTATGCACATAACTCCACAATAAATGGTCAGAAAATCCAGGAGAAGTTCCTAAAAGGTTTTACAAGATATCACAGATCTGGATCCCTGTTCTGGATGCTTCCATCCAGAAAATTCTCTTGCAGGAATGATTAGAAACAATAAATGAACTAGAACTCACCACATGTCTGGCAATGAGCTGCTCAGTGGAGGTCTGTACTCGCTGACTGCTTGTCTGGTTTAATTGATAGTTTTATTGTAATTCTTGCTATTTGTTGCTGCTTTTTACTACTTATGCTTTCTTTGCGACGTCTGTTGTGCTTTTTGTGTTTTATGTAAAGAATTATCTTGCACATGTGCAGCACAAACAACCTTGGTTTGCAGCTCTGATCATCTGCAGACTGTGAACGCCTGCTGACCAGGAAGGAAAAACATGGACTTGACCTGCTGACTGTGTCAGGTTTTTATTTAAAGGCCCGTATATGAGGCCTGAAAACGTTCCTGTGTGAGAACGTTGACGTGTCTGGACGTGGATTCATACTGACAGCAGCATCGCCTTCTTTAAAATCAGCCTGAAGCAGACCTGTGGAGTTTCCTCTGTTCAGCTTGGCTGTATTCTGATAACACACTGCCTCACACACACACAGCAGGTGTACTTTCAAGATAACCAGAATCAGCTCCAAGCAGACGTCGGCGATGTGGCTGACACGGTCCGCCAGACGACGGCTTCAGACGTGATGACAGGTATAAATTTAAGCAAGAGAAACAACAAAAACATCTCTGATATACGAGCTGAAGGAAGGGAACAATTGCAATCCACCTTTCACACCATGGAAACATCCAGAAACAAGCGACGACACTTTTCAACAAAACATCTGAAATATATGAGGCTGGAAGGGAAGAGGGGGAGTAGAGGGGGGGGGGGGGATGGAGAGGTGAGGGGGAAGGAGGGCCGGTGGAAAAGGAGGAGAAAGTCAAAGAAAAGTTGAAAGAAAAAAAGTCTACAAACTAAAATACAACAGAAGAGATGGAAAATTGTTTAATATAAATCCACATCCAGGATTTTACAGCGATTTCTTTTATCATTCATTCCACCTAAAAATCCTGAAATCCACCTGAGAAGTGAGAAAAAAAAAGTGTTTTTTTGGTGTATTTTCTTTTTACCTGTTTTATTTATTTTCATAATAAATCACAGAGTTCCCAAAAAATGGACATAAAAACTGAATGTAATGATTTGCTAATCTCATCAAGAAGAAGAAAACAAACATGTCAGATGATCTAACAGAGACTTTTTATGTTCAATGTGATGCAGATCTATAAAATGTTGGAACAGGAGCAAGAAAAGGCGGGAAAAGTGACTCAAAAACAGTTTGGGGAGCATTCATTCACCCATTCATTTTCTATTCCAACGACGGGACAACTGGAGGAATATTTAACAGTTATTTAGGTTAACTAGCAACAGGTCAGAAACATGAGAAAAAGGAGCATTTCAGAGAAGCAGAGTCTCTCAGATTCACCAGTCTGATACAAACTGGCTCTAAAAATGTCAGAAAGACGTTTCTCAACCTAAAATTGTGGGACTTTAAAAATTCCACCATGTACAATGTGTAAAACCAATGAAAGATTCAGGGAATCAGGAGGAATCAAGGCTGAAAGTCCAACTGGATGTTGGGGATCTTTGTCCTGTGAGTCAGGACACGTGGATTTGCATTTCCACATGCAAGAAGAAAGCTAAAAGAAGTTAAAGAATAAGGAATCAATGTGTTTAAGAAAAGCATAAAAAGAACAATATTAAAGACTTGTGAAGAGCTAGAGGCATAATGTGAATTACCATGAATAATTACGATGGTGTTACATTTTGAATATCTGTAAATGCTTTCAAAACTACTAAAAAGAAAGGAATGTAATGGGTGATTAATGCAAATTTTGTAACAACTGGATGTTGTAGGTGAATATTGTAAAATGTATAATAAGAATGGACAGGATGATTATGAAATTGAGGGGCAGATATCATAAGATTGCTCTTCTTTCTGCTCCTTTTCATTCAAGCCATGTTTAATTGGCAGTCTTATTTTGTATTTATTTTTTATGTTGTTTTGAATTAAAACAATAAAATGAAATGAAATGAAAAACCAGACCTGGTACCCTGATATCTGATCTGACCCATTTTATATTTTGTTACCTTTCCGTCCCAATCTAACTGTTCTGACCTGAAAGAGTTTTTTCCCGGCTTTGTTTTTGAGTCATGTTTTGGTTACACTTTAGGAAGGTGTTGCGCTGCAGCGGTCTCATGCTATCACTTAGCTGAGGATACTGCTATCCGGCTGTCTCCTAGGTAACGCTACAATTGGCTGTAGGATCACAGTGAATGGCCGTTTACACACTATAGTCGCAGTCTACCCACCCCGTCCCAACATGCACCCGTTGGTGGAAACGAGGCTTTTGTGTCCTCAGGCAGCTGTGAAATGATTCGCTACTGGAAATCTCTGCAAAAACTCACAACAGAAGAAGTTGGCAAACGCCATTTATCCAGGCTTATTTTACCTTTCAGAGTTTCTCTGATGGGGTTTTGCTGGAAGAGAAGTACGTTAGCTGATGACTTTTTGTTCGTCCTTCACCACAATGTTGAATGTGATGCAAAACAGTTTGCGTCCGGAGCTCCAGATGCCTCACCATAGACTGTATATAGAAAGATGGATGGAGCCTCCGTGACGTCACTCGTAGGTTTCTGAAGAGCTGAATTAAAGCTCGGTGGGCGGTTCCTACTATCGCCATCTTGGCAGGGGCATGCGCGTCGTCTCACCCGGAAAATACCAATATGGTCAA
Organism: Telmatherina bonti; assembly: GCF_933228915.1. Taxonomy (NCBI): domain Eukaryota; kingdom Metazoa; phylum Chordata; class Actinopteri; order Atheriniformes; family Telmatherinidae; genus Telmatherina; species Telmatherina bonti. The sequence continues at coordinate 10,014,769 of NC_136633.1, forward strand.
AGAGGTGGAGCTTAGAGGGGAGCATCATGGTGGATGATTGACATTGAGTGAACTCCAAGCTTTCTGTAGCTAAGAGCTAACCGAGCTAACCCCGAGATAACGGGAGCTAACCAGCTAACGGAGGTAAGCTGGCTAAAGCTAAGTCACGTTGTTAACTGGCTAAAAACCGCGGTTGTTCTACGTTCTTCTTACTTGAAGCAGGAGATCGGGCACCTGTCAATCAAAAGGACACGCCCCTAAATATGCCGAATTGCGAGATTGAATTACTTTAAAAGGGGCGAGTTAGAAAAAAAATCACTCCCCCCACAGTTGTCATGAAGGTAAACCTGACCTATTAAACCTAAAATGGATTTTTGAACCAGGCTGTAAACATGTTTATTTCTGCTGTGAAGTTGGTCTTTTTAACATGGGAGTCTGTGGGGATTTGCTCTGTTTTGCAGCCCCTAGTGGATGAAGGGGGAACTGCAGTTTTATGCACTTCTACATAGGCTTCACTTTTAACCTCCGAAGGCTCCGTCCATCTTTCATATACGGTATGTGCCGCACATCGCTCTTCTTCTTATTCTTTGGGTTGAGCAGGTTAGACAGGTCTGTGGCTCATTGCTGCCATCTACTGTTGGGACAACATAAGATTAAATTTCTCTCACAAACATCTACTGTTATTTCCTACTTTTTTTTTTTTTTTTTTCATGATTTAAAATCCTGCAGATTAAATAATGATTCAGGTCATGTATGGATTTTCCTGGCTAACGAGTCATTTAACACTTCATGCACACACCCTCAAAAAGAAATGCATATGATGCAGCCTTCAAGTTAAAGGCTTTTAATATGTTTGCCGAAGAAGTAAATAGAGTTGCTATTCATGTACTCCATAACCCAGAAGTTACAGTACAATATAATCAGACATGATGACACATCAGAGGGGTGGTGGGAGGGTGGTCTGGGGTCTTGTCAAGGCAACTGTTTGACTCAAAATGCTGCAAAGTACATATTATGTGGAGTCTTGCAGTAATCTGTCCTCAGGTTCAGATTATTTCCACAAGACACCAAACTACACACAACAAGCCGATAAAGCAGAACCACAAACTAACACACACACACACACACACACACACACACACACACACACACACACACACACACACACACACACACACACACACACACACATGCATACATGTAGCTGATTGGAGAGGGAGGTGATGACACAACAGAGCACAAATACAATTTCTCCATCAGTTTCTTTAAGTTTCTGACAGATGTATCATTTATCATCATTCCTGAAATGAACTCATTTTTCGGACTAAATCCGAACCAAAGCAGCGGCATCCGTATCCGGGGGCGACGCTACAGAAGAAGCTTGTGGTTTCCAGTCAAACGGAAACGAATCCACCTAACAGACATTTGTGTAGACGTTGGTATCCTTCTGTGTTTCTGGACTCTCTGTTCTTCATGACTCTTCCTCTCTTTCTGCTTTTGGTTTGTGGTTCTCCAAATTCCCTCGTCGATGAGTCTCCACAATGTTTCGTGTCATCAAAGACAGATTGCTTTTCTATTGATAACAAAAGGCTCCAGTTTGGTTTCTATTAATCTACAATTGTGGCTTTGGACTGTGTGTGTGTTTGTGTGTGTGTGTGTGTGTGTGTGTTTACCTCCAGACCAACAGTTTTTACCCAAGTAGCTGTGGTTAAATGAGAGAAATGGAGGTTGTGGTGTTTCTAAGCACCCACATGTGTGTTTGTGGTTAGTGTGCATATATGTGTGAGTCCACAGTGTAAACATGGGAAATAACACTATCAGTGTTCATATAATATAATACAATACAATACAATACAATATAATATAATATAATATAATATAATATAATATAATATAATATAATATAATATAATATAATATAATATAATATAATATAATATCATATCATATCATATCATACAATACCATACCATACCATGCCATGCCATGCCATACCATGCCATGCCATATCATATCATATCATATCATATCATACAATACAATATAATATAATATAATACAACATAACATAACATAACATAACATAACATAACATAATATAATACTTAATAGAATTCAGTATAAAAAAAAATTAAATAAAATGAAGCATCCCTTTTAGAAACTTTATTGGAACTAAATGTTTTTAACCTGAACAAACTTACATCTGGTCCCATAGAGGCGTCTTTGTGCTTGTTTTAATTTCAGTTGTGAAAAATAAATAAATCTCACCAGAGATTTTAAACCGAAACTTGTATCTGATGACTTACTGTCCAAGTAAAAGGGCAAATTCAAATGTGGTAATTCAATAGCAAACTATTTTATTAATTGTTTGTCTGACAAATTCATCCCATTTTGTAAATTAATCACAGTCTATTTAATGTAAATTTAATCCCAAAAGTTGATATTTTCTATAATATGTAAATAAGAACAGGAGGCTATGATCAATAAATTTCATCATCTCATATTTTCTTCCCAGTAGAGTATAACTAACATGTTAGATGATGAAACAAACATTTTATCATTTCATGGAATATATTGTAAATCTGATTCAGCAACGTATCTGTATAAAGTAGTTCCAGGTTAATGTTTAGCATTCTGTAGCATCTTTTCTTCTTTTAACATCTGTAAACATCTGGGAGGTGAGGAGACCAGTTGCTGGAGCTTTGGGACAGGAATATTGTTCCATTCTGGTCTGATGCAGGATTCTAGCTGCTCTACAGTCCTGGATCTTGGTTGCTGGATTTCAGCTCTCATGAAGCTCCAGATGTTTTCTACTGGTGAAACTGGACCGCAGCAGACCAGTTCTCCTGTGATGATGCAGGATGTGGTCCAGCATGGTGAAATCTGCAAGGTCTTCCCTGAAGGAGACGTTGTCTGGATGGGAGCAGATGTTTCAGCGTTGATGGAGCTTCCCAGATGTGGAAGCTGCCCACGCCATCGGCACTAATGCAACCCCATCCCATCAGAGATGCAGGCTGATAACAAGCTGGATGCTCCCTCTCCTCTTTAGTCTGCAGGACACGCCGTCCATGCTGTCCATGGAGAATTTCACAGTTTCATTCAGTTTTCCACTTTACCTGAGAACATTTTAAACAAGTTTAGGTCTAGAAAAGATGGCAGTGTTTCTGGATCCTGTTTACATCTGGCTTCTTCTTGGATTTCAGGGTCTGTGTTCACAGACTGTGATCTCTGGAAGTCTTCTGGAGTCCATGCAGTGACTTCCAGTAGACAATCATGTCTTTTTTAATGCAGATGACCAGACTTGTCCCCAGCATACAGAGATTCCTCCTGATTCTCTGAATCTTTTGATATTAACCATAATTCAAAGTCTTCAAAGTCTTCACAATTTTACAATGAGGAATATTTTTCTGGGACCATAACTTAGAAACTCATTCTGTCTCAGACTGGTGAAGCTCTGTCCGTCTGTCCATCTGAGAGACTCTGCCTCTTTTAAATGCTCCTTTCTACCCAGTCATGTTACTGACATGTTGCAGATTATCCTGAATTTTCGCCAAATACTCATCCAGTTGAAAACTTTTCCAGCGTTTTGTTGCTTCTGTTCCAACGTTTTACAGATGTGTTGCTGCATCAGATTCACAATCAGCTCACATTTTCTATAAGATGATAAAATGCCTGTTTTAACATCTAACATGTTTACTTGGAATAAATGATGGTTTGGTGAGTTTTATAAACCAGAACATAATTTTTTCTTTAGCAGGCATTCTTTATGTCTCCAAAGCTTAAACATCTGCTGGTGAAGTTTCTGTTGTGAAGTCGATGATTAAAGCAGACACACAAAGTGCACACGCACAAAACGCCCCAACATGCAACCTGACTCTCACAACCACACCTCTCTACATCCCAATGCCCGACACGCTCATACCTCTCACCGGGACAAGCTTTACAAACACAGAGGACCAGAACCAGCTGCTGCCCCGCCTCTGGGGGTTTAGGTGTCTGAGGAAGACGAACCGCCTGCACCAAACATCGTCGTTCCCACCACAGGTGGGACAACAAAACTGCTCATCTCCTGCACGTCTTCACTGCTTTGGTGTTCAAAAATAGGAAATCGCTAAACTCACTGTCTAAAGACTTCAACCAGAACATTTACAAGGACATTTTCACCGTTTAAAACAGCTGAAGCTTCACACATTCATCTTATCTGTTCAGTTAAAATTCAGCTTTAAAAGCAGCAACTTCCCTGAGAACTGCTTACAATTTCAAATAAATTCATATTTACGGCAAAAAAAAAAAAAAAAAAAAAAAAAAAAAAAGTTAGTTTACAGAAATAGAAATATTCACATGCTGATTATAATTAATAATTATAAAAATATGCATCAATGATTTCAATCAACAGAAAAACTGTCACGGTTCGGCCCAGTTGCCGGACCGAGAGGCAAGAAGCAGACAGTTAACAAAAACACGATTTATTCCTAAAAAGCAACTGAGAACAGAAACCAAGGGGTAGAAATACAGGGGAAACAACCAGGAACAGGTGAACTGAATCAGGAAATCAAATGGGCAAAATGGGCAACAGTACACAGGAAAACTAAACTATAGAAATAAAACATGAAACTGGAAGTAAAGAGGCAACAAAAACTTCACGTTATGACAAAAGCATGTTTGTAAAATTGATTTCCTTTATAGTTCTATAACATCTCTAAGGTCACGTTATTTCACACACTGGTGAGGCGAAGCTGAAAGGGCTTTGAACCCTTTTATAGATGCTACTTGTATCAGGTAACGTCAGGTAAACAGGATTTACTTTACTGTTATAAACAACAACAACAACAAAAAAAATCTTGGGCCACTGTGTTGTGTTTAGTGGTGGACAAATCCTGATCCACTTTCCCACAATGCCCTCTGATTGTCCTGTGACACTCTCTACCAACAGACACCTGTTCCTCCCCAGAACACTGACAGGATTAAAGCCAAGACAATTTTCACCTGAACCTGAACAACGTGACCCCCTCCCCCCCACCCCAGATGTTTACATCAGACTCATCTTCAGCTACTTTCATAGCAAAGTCTAAAATGAAAGCCACCACTTTAAAATAAATGTCCATATTTGATGCGTTATTAAATTACAAGTTTAATTAATGACGAAGACCCTTATTGAATGTTTTCTGACCAGTAAAAAAAAAAACAGTACATTTTTCCACCAGTAGGGGGAGTATAAGCCCATTAATTGCAGAGCGGCTCTGAGCTGCAGATCACAAGCGATTCCTGCCCTCATTGGAGCTGGCAAGGAGGAGGGGTGAGGGGTGAGTTTTGCTCATTACTGCCAACCTGTGGTCGTTTGTGGAGGTAGCAGTTTTGTGGTTTTGCTCACGACCTGGTGTTTACCACCTGGTGGTGGAAAGAATCACCCTGAAATCTTACATACTCTGCCTTTAAGATTACACGTTTAATGCCTGGTTTTTCAGTAGCTGTGTTCCCCTTTCAGTCTTTCGCAAAATGAAAGCAACATTTCTCAATTTTTAAAAAAAAACACAATTGCGATTTGCAGGTGTTTCCATTGAGCTGTGCATAGCGTTTAAGCCTCAGCTCAGAATTGTCAGAACTGCTGCTTATGCAAGGTAGCCATGCAGTGCAAAATAACGCTACGTGGCTACTCAGAATTCTGACTTTAATCTCAGAATTCTGAGATCAGAGTCAGAATTCTTAGACAAAAGTCAGAATTCTGAGATTAAAGTCAGAATTCGGAAATTAAAGTCAGAATTCACAGAATTATTATTATTTTTTTTATTCAGTGGCCCTAATGCTCTTCTGTATAGTCTGAATATTGGCAGAAAACAATTTGGGAGCATTTGACTCATTTTGATAGCGTTGGGAGCATTTGCCTGTGCACCCTTCTAGACGTATCCATTGCAATTGAATTAAAAAAATAAAGTACATGACGCATCTGTCTGTGTATTCCTGCTGACCATGCAGAGAACAAGCTCATAACGCTGCTGATTACCATAAACTAAACTGCATCATGTCTCAGCAGAGTAGTAATACTCAGTATTGTTGTCTGTAAAATGTACTACATCTGTGTAATGCTGCTTCTATTTACTTTATCTGCACATGCACCAAACAGTTTGTCATCCTCCACCACTATTTGCTCTCCAAATGTTGTAGCATTGATAACCTCAGTAGAAGTAGAACCGAAATACTTGGGGGAGTTCCAGCCTTGTGGTTACAGAAATGGTGGGTTCAAGTTCCTGGTGTGCCAGCAGAGGTGAACCACTGTGGGTTCTTGAGCAACCCCCTTCCCAACTGCTCTCCGGTGTTGAAACAGGGTTCCCCTGCTCTCTAGCAGAGTCAAATCTCTCAGCTGGGTTAAATAAGAAAAGCTCATCCTTATCATTGTAATTATGTTGTTGTTAAAGACGCACTATGTACCTTTCTGACCTTATAACTGCATCTGACTCATTTTAGGCACAGTGACATTTATTCTGCACATTCCTGGAGCCGTCGCTGCCCAGCAGCATCCATAGGCTGAAAATAGTTCTTCTGGGATGCCACATGATGATGAAGCTGGGTGTGGCTTTAAACAGCACATCAGCATGTAGTGAGATCATAGACTGTATATAAAAAGATGGGCGGAGCCTCCGTGACGTCAGCCATAGGTTTCTGGAGAGCTGAATTGAAGCTCGGTGGGTGGTTCCTACCATCGCCATCTTGGAAAATACAAACATGGGCAAAGAGGTGGAGCTGAGAGGGGGGCTGTGAGCGTCGTGGTGGATGATTGACATCGAGACAGCTCTGAGCTTTCTGTAGCTAAGAGCTAACCAAGCTAACCCAGAGATAACAGGAGCTAACCAGCTAACGGAGGTAAGCGGGCTAAAGCTAAGTCACGTTGTTAACCCGGCTAAAAACCGCGGTTGTTCTGCGTTCTTCTGACTTGAAGCGGGAGATCGGGTACCTGTCAATCAAAGTGACACTCCCCTAAATATCCCGAATTTCAAGATTCAATCACTTTTAAACAAGCGAGTTAGAAAATAATTCACTACCCCCACAGTTGTCATGAAGGTAAACCTGACCTATTAAACCTAACATGGATTTTTAAACCAGGCTGTAAACATGTTTATTTCTGCTGTGAAGTTGGTCATTTTAACATGGGAGTCTATGAGGATTTGCTCTGTTTTGCAGCCCCTAGTGGATGAAGGGGGAACTGCAGTTTTATGTACTTCTGCATAGGCTTTTAACCGCTGGAGGTTGCCGCTTGAGTGAGACATGTATGCCACCCAAAAATGATCAAAAACCCAGCCTGGGCCTCTGACTGGACATTTCCTGGATCCACCACTGTTGTCATCCTGTCAGGAAACCATCAGAGAACAAGTCAAAACACACAATCCTCCTGTATGAAAAGGAAACAAGTTGTCTTCTGAAAGATTGAGGACAGAAGCTCGAAGCAGAAGATGTACTGGGAGAACTCAGCAGGAGGCTGCTGAACACCTGACCTCCAACCCCACCAGACTAAACAGGGTCTTCCAGCTGCAACTTCCTCCGTCACCTCAGGATCAGATACCGACACCGTCGTCACGTCACCGTCATGGTGAAGACGAAGACTGCCACGCTTATTTAGCCAAAAGATTAACGAAGGAAACCGCATTTCAAAGACAGCAGCTACAGTAACTCCTCCTGAATGTACAGAAGAAATGAACACATGAAACAACGTACTTAGAGTTGCATTATCAATTTCACCACTTGGTTTTCCTGGTTTTAGGGCGACACAGTACATCCCTGTGTCAGATTATTTCCATCAGCTGCATAAATGTTCAAAATAAATATGTATCTAGTGTGTGAGCTGCTCAGAGACAATAAAACATGCCAGTAAGAGCCGGGGCAACGACTGGGACATCTTACAGAGACACGCAAACACATCCCCATGTCTGAAGTCATGGATGGGATGATTGATGCAGGGATTTTATGTTCTGGCAGCTTTATCTTTGTCTATAAAAACAAACGTGGATGAATGAAAATCACTGGATTACAGTTTGTCTCATCAGCAGCTGTTCTCTCTCCACCCCTGCTTCAAGTGTTTTACTCCTCCGTTTTTCCTTTCTTTCATCTGTCAGGACACCCCGCAGAGCTCCCACGACATCAAACCATCATGTCTGATGGTGGGGGTGGAGGGGGGGGGGGAGTGCAATGTGTGTGTTCCAACCAGCTGCTAAAATACAACAGTTGAACTGACCTTTGATTTGATCAACAAAACACCAAAAAAGTTGAAGTCCTTCCAGTTTCCAGAATTTTCCAGAATTTCCTGGAACAGAAAATTTGTAATTATCCTGATATGGAAATATTAATGTATGATGGCATGAAAAGTCCCAAATACGTAGAAGTATTGCTGTTATAAATGGCTTCTGCTATGAAAAGCCTACTGTGTCTTTGTGTCACAGTGGACCTGAAGAAGCCTCTGACTGAACATACCCTGTTGTTTCTTCACTGTCTTGTGCAAAGCAGTGGTTGTCAAACTTTTTGAGCCATGACTCACAAGATAACAAAAAATAATTTATTTATTCATTCATTCATTTTCCAAACCCCTTAACCCAATGAAGGGTTGCGGGGAAGCTGGAGCCTATCCCAGCAGTCTTTGGGCGAAAAGGCAGGGAACACCCTGGACCGCTCGCCAGTCCATCGCAGGGCCCAAACAAATCATATCAAACTTTATTTGTATTGGACTTTTCATGCAGAAGCATGTCAACGCGATTAACAACATAAAAAACAGTTTCACACATGCACATTACCCACACACACACAGAACCCAAACCATTTCCCCGACCATTTATGCCATAGTAAAAACGACTAAATTCAGGATTCCATCTCTGCATCTGGCTTGACACTGCTGCGAGGAGTGTCACCCTGTCATTGGCTGAGGGAAAAATGACATGAAGTATAAATGGTGTGATGTATGGAATGAGTCATGTTGCAGCCATATGTGACGCTGAATCTTCATAAATAAGGAAGATTAAGTGCTGTTTGATGGATTTGGTTCACTGCTGTGACGAGGAACCTATATGCTTAAAATCAACTACTCTCACCAAATAATGCCAAATTCAGATTGTTTATATTAAGCATGAATACTAATTTTATGTGTGAGAAATAGTTGAGGTGCTAATTTCAACACTTATCTCTGCATCAGTGGTTTAATTTTGACAGTCCGGTTAAAAACCCCAAACTTATTCGATAATTTCATTGATTTTGTTGTGGTTCCTGCTCTGACCTGTGCTGCAGTGGGTGTGCCTGTTTCCCTGGCAATCAAGTCCACACCAGGTTCTCATCGGGTAATCAGCAGCAGCAAGATAAAAGGCCAGCTCAGTTCACCAGTCATCGCCTGATTGTTGTTTCATCTGTGGTAACAGCTCTCGGCCATTGCAGCATTTCTGCTTAAGAAGTTAAACTGCTTGTTTCACAACTGTCTGTTCTGTCACCAGTGCATGAGTCTTGCCTGCCTGCCCGTCAACCTGCCTGCCTGCCCGCCGACCTGCCTGCCTGCCCGCCGACCTGCCTGCCTGCCCGCCGACCTGCCTGCCTGCCCGTCGACCTGCCTGCCTGCCCGTCAACCAGCCTGCCTGCCCGCCAACCTGCCTGCCTGGCCACCTACCATTCTGCCCAGGAGAACAATAAACCTGACCTAGTATCCACATCCAATCTGCACTTGGGTCCTTGTTTGTCCTACACTACAACAGAACAATCAGGCCATCAGGTATGGATCCAGCAGATTCTAACCCAGAAGGCGCCGCCGGACAACTTCAGCAAGCCCTATCCGGTCAGAACGCTCACTTAGCTCGACATGAGCAGATGCTTCTAACTTTGGACCAGAATTACCACACCATCCTTACGCAGTTGTCTCAACTCACCAGTCATGTGGCTGGTCTGGTACAGCCTGCTCCCGATCAGCAACAGGTTCCTGACTCATCCAGGCATCCTACCGCTTCTGCCACCCCGGTAAGAGAGACACACATCCCGGACCCCAAACCTTATGCCGGGGATCTGGGTAAATGTAGAGGGTTCTTACTCCAATGCTCACTTGTGTTCGACCAGAAGCCCATCACTTATGCCAGTGACAAATCCAAGATCTCCTACGTCATCGGACTTCTGGAGGGCAAGGCTTTGTCATGGGCAGAAGCAGCGTTTGATCGGCAGGGTTTCAGGCACATGTCTTATCCAGCTTTTATGGATGAGATGAAGGTGTTTGACCATCCAGTGAGAGGGGGCGATGCCGTTAAGCGGCTGATTAATCTCCGACAAGGAAAAATGAGTGTTGCTGAGTTTGCTGTGGATTTCAGGACTGCGGCTGCGGATTCGGGCTGGAATGATCAGGCTCTTTGTGGAATCTTCACAAATGGTTTAAGCAGCCGGCTTAAGGATGAGCTTGCCACCCGTGATGCATCAGATTCCCTGGACGACCTGGTCTCCCTCTCAATAAGGCTGGACAACCGCTTACGGGAGAGAGACAGAGAGCGGCAGACTCGTTCTGAGCTGTATTTTCCCGGCTCCACCATCGGAGCGGTCCGCCCTTCCCTTCCTAGCACAACACAGTCCGAGGAGCCCATGCAGCTGGGCCGAGCTCATCTGTCCACGGAGGAACGACAGAGGAGGAGGGACACCGGCGTTTGTTTTTATTGTGGAAGACCAGGACACCAGAGAGCTGTCTGCACAGAACGGCCAAAAGATCTGGGCCGTCAGTAGCTGTGGGAGTACTGACGACCACCACTCCAAAGGTAATTCCCCACACAAAGACACTCATTCCAGCGGTGCTATATGTCAAGGGTTTCTCTCATCCAGTACAGGCTTTAGTGGATTCTGGAGCTGAAGCGAACTTTATTGACAAGGAATGGGCTGCAAGGATTAATCTAGACCTGGAGTCTCTCTTCCCTCCTGTTTCTGCCCGGGCTCTGGATGGTAGCATTCTTTACTCCATCACCCAAGAGTCTGTTCCGGTTAAACAAATTGTTTCAGGAAATCACCAGGAGTTTATCAGTTTCTTTGTTGTAAACTCACCAAATTCACCCCTGGTTTTAGGACACCCCTGGTTATCGTTACACAATCCCCATCTGGATTGGACTACTGGGAGGATTATTAACTGGAGTTCTTATTGTCATGCAACTTGTCTTCACTCTGCCGTCCCATCTGGTATAACCACTACCAGTCATTGTCCCACTTCTAAGGATTTGTCAGACATTCCTCTAGCCTACCATGACCTCGCTGAGGTGTTCAGTAAAGAGAGGGCCCTTTCTCTTCCTCCTCACCGACCATATGACTGCGCCATAGACTTGTTACCTGGGGCTCCGTTGCCAGCCAGTCGTCTGTACAATCTTTCTAAGCCAGAGACTGAGGCCATGGAGAAATATATTTCGCATTCGCTGGCTGCTGGTTTAATTAGACCTTCTTCCCCTGTTGGCGCAGGTTTTCTTTGTCTCTAAGAAGGATGGTTCTCTTCGGCCTTGTATTGACTACCGGAGATTAAATGCTATAACCATAAAGAATAAGTATCCTCTGCCACTTCTTGAGTCTGCCTTCAACTCTCTCCATGGCTCAACAATCTTCACAAAGCTAGATCTCCGCAACGCATATCTGGTCAGGATAAAAGAGGGAGATGAGTGGAAGACAGCCTTCAAGACCCCACTCGGCCATTTTTAGTATCAAGTCATGCCTTTTGGACTTTGTAATGCCCCTGCTGTTTTCCAAGCCTTAGTTAATGATGTGCTGAGAGACTTCCTGAACCGTTTTGTTTTCGTCTATTTAGACGATATCCTCATCTTTTCCCACAACCTCACCGAACATATACAACATGTCCTGCAGAGACTTCTGGAGAATCGCCTATTCGTTAAGGCCGAGAAGTGTGATTTTCATAAGAACACTGTTTCTTTTCTCGGATACATTTTTGAGAGTGGGCAGATCCTGAGAAGGTCAAAGCTGTTACCGAATGGCCAGTCCCAACTTCTGTCAAGCAGCTGCAACGTTTCTTGGGTTTTGCTAATTTTTATCGCAGATTCATTCGCAATTATAGCCGCATCGCAGCTCCCCTGACAAGACTTGCATCGCCTACAGTCCCATTTGTCTGGCCTGAGCCGGCGGCTCAGGCTTTTGTCAAGTTAAAGGATCTATTCACCACTGCTCCTGTCCTCCTCCACCCTGATCTCAACCATCAATTTGTGGTGGAGGTTGATGCTTCAGATGTCGGCGTTGGAGCTGTCTTGTCCCAACGATCCCCAGAGTCTCAGAAGTTACATCCTTGTGCCTTTTTCTCTCGACGTCTAACACCAGCTGAGCAGAACTACCATGTCGGTGATAGGGAACTCTTAGCCATCAAACTCGCCCTGGAGCAGTGGCGCCATTGGTTGGAGGGATCCAAAGTGCCATTCCTCATCTGGACTGACCATAAGAACCTGGAATACCTACAGTCTGCTAGACAAATGAATCCCCGACAGGCCCGTTGGTCTCTTTTCTTCAATCGATTCCACTTCACGCTGTCATACAGACCTGGGTCCAAAAACCAGAAACCGGACTCTCTCTCGCCAATTTCCACCCAAGACTGCAGTTTCACCTGATACCATCTTACCTGCAACCTGTGTTGTAGCTGCTGTTTCCTGGGAGGTGGAGGACAGGGTTAGAGAGGCCCAACAGCAACAGCCTGACCCTGGCACAGGTCCCCGTAACCACCTTTATGTCCCCAATTCTGTACGTTCCCAAGTCCTCCAGTGGGGACATTCCTCCCGCCTAGCATGCCACCCTGGTTCTGTGCGAACACTTTCTTTTCTGAGACGCAGATTCTGGTGGCCCACAATGGATAAAGATGTCCGGGAGTTTGTTGCAGCCTGTACGACGTGTGCACGCAGTAAGTCATCGCATCAGCCACCTGCGGGATTTCTTCGTCCATTACCTGTTCCAAGCAGACCCTGGTCGCACATTGCTCTGGACTTCGTCACTGGTCTTCCAGCCTCAAGAGGTAACACCACCATCCTCACAGTTGTTGATCGCTTTTCCAAAGCTGTTCACTTTATTGCCCTTCCCAAACTTCCTACTGCCAAGGAGACAGCCAACTTACTTGTTCATCATGTCTTTCGGCTCCATGGTCTGCCCACAGACATAGTATCAGACAGAGGACCCCAATTTACATCCCAGGTATGGAAGTCGTTTTGTCACTCACTCGGGGCTACTGTGAGCCTGTCGTCTGGTTTCCATCCCCAGACCAATGGCCAGGCTGAGAGGTCTAATCAGGATCTGGAAACTGCCCTGAGATGTGTGGCTGAGTCCAACCCCTCCTCCTGGTGTGACCATCTGGACTGGGTAGAGTATGCTCACAACTCTCTTACCTCTTCTGCTTCAGGCTTATCACCTTTCGAATGCTCCCTGGGATATCAGCCGCCCCTGTTTCCAGCACAGGAGGAGGAGGTTTCTGTGCCGTCGGTCCAGCTACACATCCGCCGCTGCCGACGGATTTGGAGGAAGGCTCGAACTGCGCTCCTTCATGCCTCCGTACGTACCCGCCGCATGGCGGATCGTCGTCGGACTCCTGGACCCCATTACGCACCTGGCCAAAAGGTTTGGTTATCAGCAAAGAACATTCCATTGCGTACTGATGCCAAGAAGTTGGCCCCCCGCTTTTTGGGTCCTTTTGAGGTTGAGCGGATCATTAATCCCACCGTGGTCAAACTGAAACTCCCCAGTTCCATGAGAGTCCACCCTTCTTTCCATGTCTCCCAACTCAAGCCTGTTTCCTCTAGTCCTCTCGTCCCTCCTTCCAGACCCCCTCCTCCCGCCCGGCTTGTGGCGGGTCGCCCTGCCTATTCTGTCCGGCGTCTCCTGGATGTGCGGCGTCGGGGTCGTGGCTTCCAGTTTCTGGTGGACTGGGAGGGGTATGGTCCTGAGGAGCGTGCCTGGGTTCCGCGCTCATTTATTCTGGATGCCTCCCTGGTCCGGGATTTTCGTCGTGCTCATCCGGAGAAGTTTCGGTCGCCCGGTGGCTCCCGTGGAGGGGGGGGTACTGTTGTGGTTCCTGCTGACCTGTGCTGCAGTGGGTGTGCCTGTTTCCCTGGCAATCAAGTCCACACCAGGTTCTCATCGGGTAATCAGCAGCAGCAAGATAAAAGGCCAGCTCAGTTCACCAGTCATCGCCTGATTGTTGTTTCATCTGTGGTAACAGCTCTCGGCCATTGCAGCATTTCTGCTTAAGAAGTTAAACTGCTTGTTTCACAACTGTCTGTTCTGTCACCAGTGCATGAGTCTTGCCTGCCTGCCCGTCGGCCGACCTGCCTGCCTGCCCGTCGGCCGACCTGCCTGCCTGCCCGTCGGCCGACCTGCCTGCCTGCCCGTCGGCCGACCTGCCTGCCTGCCCGTCGGCCGACCTGCCTGCCTGGCCACCTACCATTCTGCCCAGGAGAACAATAAACCTGACCTAGTATCCACATCCAATCTGCACTTGGGTCCTTGTTTGTCCTACACTACAACAGATTTGTTGTGTCGTTTTTTTACTAGTTGAGGAAGCTGGATCCTATCCCAACAATCAGCCAGTTAGAGGGAAGTACACCTGAACAGGTTGCCTGTCCATCACAGAATATCTGATATAGCCCCTTTTCCCATAAATATACAGACTACATTGGTAAAATGTGGGCCATATATTTTTTACAATTATCAGGTGACCCCTCCCATGGGGGTCTCCACCCTAAGTTTAAGAACCACCAGTAGAGAACAGTGGTTCCCAACCATTTTCTGGAGGATCCCCTTTTCATCTACCACAATAATGTCAAGGCACCCCATTCCACCATCACTACTATGTTCCCCAACACGAGCCGGTGACCTTCTTACTGTGAGGCCAGGATACCAGCCACCACACCACTTAAGTGTGAGATTATAATGTCAGTGACCACATAAAAAAAAAAAGATTTATGTAAAAAAAAAAAAGATCTAAACATTAAGACCTGCAGTGTGAACATGGCTTCAGCTGCTTGTGTTCCTCCACCACAGTTTTTTGTATACTCTTATTCCTTCCAAACTCAACTTTGTGTTCTTCTTTGTTCTTTTTATTCAAGAAAAAGTGTTTATTTCTGCAACATTTCACAAACCCACTTCTTTGCATCATGAACAATGCTGTAGAGACTGGGTGAAGGCTCAATGCATGAAACTAAATGAGATTGGGGGGGGGGGGGGGTTGCTGATGAAGACTGGAAAAAGTAATGGAGGAGGGGAAGCTGTAAACTACTGCAGCAGAGATCATTTTCCAGTCTGGGGAAGAAAAGTTAGTCACCCTGTTTTACCCCCTCCTGTCCTCCCCACACAGACAGCATCAGCCAGTTTCAGCTACACCGATCTTTACTGAGGTGAACTTTTTTGTCATACAGCTAATAAATGCACATTTCAGTTGCTATAAAACAACCTTATGGAAATGGGGTTTGTGTTTTGTGCCTGGATTTTCAGTTGCCTGCATGTGTTGGTGTTTAAATCCATGTGAGCCACCAGGTTCTGTAGAAACCCAGTCATAAGTTTAACTTTACAGCAGTTTTCAGCTTTATTTTTAAAATGACCCTGTTTGGATCAAAACTCATCTTAACACACACTGCAGAACCTTTTGTGGACTTCCTCTGACGTGCCCTCTATCGACGGCTAATTCAGCTTTCATCTGGCATCCTACCTGTACAGCGAGCTCTTTCCTTCCAGTAAAAGTCAGTCTTATGCTGTCTCTTGTCTTTTTTCTTCCTCTGTCCCCTTTTTCTTTGCCCTTTTTCCTTTAGTTTTCTTGTTGGATTGTCATGAGGTATCAAACCACTGGACTGTGACAATTTTTGTAATCATGTATTAAGTGTGTTATTGTCATCACATGTTATCACAAAACAGTTTGTCCATCATAATCCAGTGTGTCATGATGTATGTGTTTTGAAGCGCCACCTGGTGGTTGTTGATGGTGAACATCTTTGAGCTCTTATTTTGAAAGGAAGTTTGGGCATTTTGCTGCCTTTACTGTGGAACAAAGATGGCAGCAAGTTTGTTTATATGCTTAATGTGGCCATATCCTTTTGTTAAATATTTAGTGATGTGCAGAAAGCCTTGTAACATGCATTTTGTTTATTTTCAATTTTACAGCTAAATGTTCATTGGACAGAAGAGTAAAGCCTTGAAACTTCCCTACGCCTGATGGTCATTAAAGCTGTTAGCTTTCTGTCAAGTTGAGGACGCAAAATAAGGACAGAACACAGTGGTATAAATCACAGCCATGATTATAATGATTAATTTTATAATGATAACAACAGCTTACACAAAAATTGGCAACAAGATAAAGAGGGGGGTTGTGAGAGTGGTAGTGGCTGATTGACATCTATCAAACTTCAACCTACCTGTAGCTAAGGGCTAACTGAGCTAACCTGGAGCTAACCAGCTAATGGAGGTAGTCAGGCTAAAGCTGCATCACGCTGTTGACCTGCTAAAAAAACGCGGTTGTGCTGCACTCTGGATATCTGGTACCTGTCAATTAGAAGGACATGCCTCTAATTATGTCAAATTTGAAGATCAAATAGATCTATAAGTTATGAAACACTCTCCGCCCAGTTGTTATGGAAGTAAACTTTACCAAATCAATATAAAACGTTTTTTTTTGTACCAAGCTGTAAACATGTTTATTTCTGCTGTGAACATGTTTATTTCTGCTGTAAACATGTTTATTTCTGCTGTAAACATGTTTATTTCTGCTGTGAAGTTGGTCTTTTTAACATGGGAGTCTATGGGGATTTGCTCTGTTTTGGAGCCCCTAGTGGATGAAGGGGGTACTGCAACTTTCCCCCGATAAAAAAGGCTTCACTTTTTATCGCCGGAGGTTGTCAATTAGATAATAAACAAATTATTCATAAGTGATTTCTATAATAGTATTAATTAATAACTCCTATATAAAAATTTAAAAGGTTTTTTTTTTAAATGAAATAATTTATACTTGAACCATTTAATATTTGGTCTCAATCAGTTTATTATCGATCATAATTAGTTATTATGTGACTCTAACAGGTTATATGTGATTACAGTCAAACCATTTATACATGATCACTTTTTCTAAGAGATGTAAGCTCAATGTAATGATGCAGTCGTGATCATAATCTAGTGTTGTGTACTTATCACAGAATTACATACATCAAAGTTTCTTCTTTTTTCTTAATTAGCACCACCGTCTCTGTAGCTGCATGTTTCAGCTCCAACCTGAGTCAGATTCTGTCCCTGGAGAATTTAACATCATCCTGGAATTATTCATGGACTCTGTCCTGGAAATCAAGGCTCAAACTGTCTGGTGAGTGTTTGTGACTAAACTGAACCAAGTGTGTGTCCCATCACTGGAACAGTGGAGGTCTTACTGGTCCTTCACAAGCAGCAGTTGTTCACACCATCTGTTATACACACACACACACACACACACACACAGTTTATCAGGACTGGTAAATGATTGCTCACTCATGACATCATTAATGCAGCAGAAACATAGAAATCCAGTCTGTGTGTGTGTGTGTGTGTGTGTGTGTGCAGCAGATTCCATTGCCTCGGTTGTGATGACTCAGCAGTAAAGACAGATTCTTCCAGTAAAACACCTCCCTCCTGAACGCACACACACACACACACACACAGAGCTCTCTTCAGACAAACTCCTACATGTGGGCGGAGCTTAGTGAACCGTTTGCATCACACACACACACACACACACGTGGTGTTGTTGTTCACACACGGACATGACACACAGTTCAGGTTCACGTCAACGTTAAGCTGGAAGGATTCCAGATCTTCTCTAGTGTGATAAATATCTGAAGCTAATCAGAGACAAGACGGACAAAAAGAACCAAAGAAGGACAAAAGACATAAACCCGACTGGAGTCGTAGCAACATTTCATCATTTCATAGAGAGTGTGAGCTCGTTGTGAATCCGAGCGTCTGTAAGAAGGGTGATGTTCAGCATTATGTAGCGTCTCCTCTTAGATCTGTCTGTCAACATCTGGGAAGTGAAGAGACTGGGGTTTCAGGAGAGGAAATGTCGGCCCATTATTGCAGCATCTGCAGTTTATAATATGCTAAAAAAAAAAAGATTCACAGAATCAGGAGGAATCTCTGTAGGCATTGGGCGTGAAGCTTGAACAACAGCCACGATTCTCTACTGGAAATCCCAGCAACCCAGATGGTTGTAAGCTTTTGGGAAAAGCTGGAAATGACTAATCACCAGTTCCAATCTGGTGATCGGATGGGAATTTCTGATGAATGATGGTGTAACCAACATAATGAGGGAAGGATGCAATGGGAATATTTGGAAAAACACTTTTTTAAGTCCAACATAACACCATCCATCCAGATTGAAGCTGTAGGTAAAATAACTCAATGCATCTCTTAATATATGACCCACATGTTAGTTTACCTCCTAACTGTGTCTGCTGAATAAAACGACCAGTATCTGTTGGTTTCAGCCTCTTCATGTTGACACAGTGGATAAAAGTTTATTATCTGTAAAACATTGTTTAGGTTATGACTTTCTTCGTCTATTCAGTGTTAAAACTGACGCAGGTGAGTCCATCTTTATGTTTCTACCATCTTATTGTGTAATATTCTGTGTTGGCGAACGCTAATCATGCCGTAGTTTAGAGAATAAGAAACACAAAGGCATCATGGAGACTTAACTCCGTGTAAAGCGTTGTCAGAGAAACTGAGAAACTTCCTGCCGTTGGAGGATAATGAGGTCGACTGACCGTTTACTGCATCTTCCTGTCAGAGCTGGGGGGGTGGATCTGTGGGGGTGGTTGGGGTGGAAAACTCTAGAAGCTAATGTGATAATTGGTCTCATGTGTATTTCTGGGAACGTGAGCGTGTTTATATATATATTTTCTTTTTGGATGAGAGTTTGTTTTTGTTTGTTTTGCAGTTAAAGCTCAAAGAATCCGACTTTCAACAGAATTAGAGAGAAAAAAAAGTGGAATTTAGAGAAAAATACAGATGAAAATAGTTAAAAACATTTTACTTGAGATGTTTCTTCTTCTTTAGTGTTGTCTTTAAACACGTCCAAAAGGAGGAATCTGAAGAAAAACTGAACTAAAACACAAACTTCCTGCAGTTTTAAAGAACTAAACCAACAAAGCAGCTTGTGGAGTTATTTCAGGTTTTAAACTGGAGGATTTAAATGAGGTTGGGAACACGGTCATGTTGAAAGTACCTATTATTTTCAGGTACTTGAAGGCATCAGAGTACATAATGGTTAGCGCTGAATATGAGAGCATCTGTTGGTGGAAACAGACTGATGATGAATGGAGCCTTCATCTAGCAGACCTCTAGTAAAACCAGGTTCAGAAAACTGAAAAGAAAGAAGTTTTATTCATATGAAATGATCAGTTTTCAGTTTACCAGACGTCTCTAACAGCTTGGACTGATGGTGGGAGTTGTTACTCAACCTGATAGCAGAGATCCTGGAATTTAATCCGGAACAACTGGGATGAAGAGGAAAGAGAATTTCTCCCAGAGTCTGGGAGGGAGAATCACACGAAACACAAGCGTGTTCAAAGAGGCTGGTGTTTTTCATGCGTGTCACGCGAGGAAAAGACCCGAGGACAAACCCCCTTCAGGCCCCGACAACGAGACCTCAGCTCAGCAGAAGAAAACGGATGGATGTGTTCAAGCTCACGTTAACGGTCCTCCTAACTGTGTTTCCTTCATTATGACTCAGCATCCTGAGTAGTAATATTCTGGAAACTATATAATATATGAGAGGATTAAACGGTTTAATGACTAAACACACACACAAATGTTATGACAGAAACATAAAAGCTCATTAAAGCATCTTATATCATGTGTTATAGCATCAGTATTACATACACTGCTAAAAAAGACTGAAGGGAACACACGATTATTACCATGTAACTCAAGGTCAGCCACACTTCAGGGATTTAAATCAATCAATCTGTCCATTTAGGTAGTAATAATGATTGTAAATTAATTTCACCTGCTGCTGTACAATCGGAACAGATATCAGGTGGAAATGAAGCAGTTAGCAAGACAGCCTTTAGAAAGGATGCAGGAGGACGACAACCCAGCGGCGGGATTACACTGCAAAAACTCAGCCTTAAAAAACAAGGAAAAAATGTATAAAAATTAGATAAATGTTGCTTAAAATAAGATAAATTATCTGCCGACAGAACAAGGAAATTTGTCTTGTCAAGACTTCCCAAAACAAGTAAAACAATACTCTTAAAACAAGAGGAATTCTCTGGCATAAAAACGAAGAATTATCTTACCTTTAAAAAAAAATAAGCATTTAAGTTTTTTAATCTTACTTAGATTTTCGTTTTTGCAGTGTACGAGCTGCTGCTTTCTGCAGGATGGAGCAGGAGGAACGCTGCGTGATGAACGTCTAAATGACGTCTAGCAGGCCGCTAATCAAGAACCAACAATCTTTATTGTCATTATGCAAAGTGCAACAAAATTCTGCTCGACAGCACACTGTAAAACACATAATATAAGAGAGTCATACTTAAATATATCTAAATAAATGTGTGTATGTGTGAGTTTTCTCTGGGTACTCCAAAGACATGCATGTTAGCTTCATTTTGTTTACCCTAAATTGCCCTTAAGTTTGTCTCTGTGTGGGCCTACGATGGACTGGCGAGCTGACCAGGGTGTACCCTGCCTTTCGCCCAGAGACTGCTGGGATAGGCTCCAGCTTCCCTACGATCCTTCATCTGACTATTTGGTTAGGATAATGACTGTATGAATGAATATAAGAACAGAATAAAAGGAATAAAATGCAGCAGTGAAAGTGCAAAAACCTTCAAAGTGACTGGTGTGAATCTGCTGCACAATGGAGTCCATATGTAGGGTGTAGTGTGACGTTTGGACATCTGCTCAAACTGTCAGACTCCATTAGGGTGGTTTGAGGGCCCAACACTGTGAAGCCCGACTGGCATTTGCCAGAGAAGACTGGGATTGGCAAACTGGCCATCAGCACCCAGGTTCACACACGGGACAGGCGTAAGAGACACCACGGAGACGTTCTGCTACCTGCAACATCCTCCAGCATCACTGGTTTGGTAGCAGGTCAGTGATGGTATGGGGGGGCATTTCCTTGAAGGCCCACACAGACCTCCATGTGCTGATGGATGATTTCCATAGATTCAGTTTCATGTTCTGCTGCAGAGGGATCTGTGTTCTGACGCGTGTTGCCTGGAGGGTGTCAGCCGTTCCTGCATGATGAAGGCATTGGTGCTGTGGACTAACCTGCCTGTTCACCAGACCTGAAGCCAATCCAGCATCTCTGGGACATCATGTCTTGTTCCATCGACCACCGCCATGTCACACGACAGACTGTCCAATGACTGAAGCCCTGAACCAGGTCTGATCCCTCTGGAGAACATCTGTGGTCTCATCAGAGCCCAGATCTTCTAGGAGTGTGTCGGCACATGGAGACCACACACTCTACTGAACCTCATGTTGTCCTGAAGATCTTCCTGAGAGGTGGAGTCGGACTGGGATCTGCCATTTTTAGGATGATTCTAAATCCAGACCTCTATGCTCATGATTTTCATTAATCATTCTTGTGTTATTTTGTTCTAAACATATTCCATTGTGTAATGAATAAAGGTTTTCATCTGGAATACTCCATTCATAGACAGGTTATGTAAGTGTTCCCTTTAGTTTTTTTTTTTTTTGTTTGTTTTTTATTTTTACCAATACATTTGTCAATTTTAATTATTTTAAACTCTTCACAACTTTTAAAAATTTAAAATTATGAACATCTGATCAGAAAATTGTGTTTCATACAGCAGGAAACGTTAAAAATTGTTTGAACCATTTATTGTTTTTCTTTAACTTCAAGTAAACTCAATTGGCTGAAGATGGAAAAATATAGAGAGAGGAGGAATGAAAGAAGCAGAAATGAGAATAAGCCGAGTTTTGGATGGAACCTGATGGAAGATACTTTGATCTATGAACTGGCAGTGAGTGAAATTAGTTTAAAGACAAAAGGAAAGACACGGAAGAAAAAGAGGAACGAAAGGGCGTCTTCTGTCAAAGATACGTGTACACACACATAAATAAAAGAGACAGAGCTTTAAACATGTGTTAAACCTCAGACTGCAGGTTTACTTGTGGTTCCTGTAAGTTTTCAGACCCTCTCTATGGAACCAGTTTGGCTTCAGGAAGCAGACCGCCTCTCTGGTGACCCACCGACTGACAATATACCTGCTTCTCATTACTTGTATGTGTGTGTGTGCTTTGCATGTGTTGCATTTGTATGAAGCATTGTTTGTGTGTTTTTTTGGAAGTAATGCTACATCAGGGCTACTCAGCTCAATCCCAATAGGACAGCAGTCCTGCAGGTTTTCATTGTTTCCCTGCTCCAACACATCTGACTAAAATGAACAAGTCATTGTGCAGAACTTGATAGGCTGTTGGATCCATTTAATTTACATGGAGGTCTGTTGGAGCAGGGAAAAACTGAAAACCTGCAGGAGTGTGGAATCGACATGATTAGCCTTGCACGCATGGACTGTATATAAACAGATGGACGGAGCCTCCGTGGCGTCACCCGTAGGTTTCTGAAGAGCTGAACTGAAGCTTGGTGGGCGGTTCCTACCGTCGCCATCTTGGCAGGGGCATGCATGTCGTCTCGCCCAGAAAATACAAATATGGGCAAAGAGGTGGAGCTGAGAGGGGGGCTGTGAGCGTCATGGTGGATGATTGACATCGAGTGAACTCCGAGCTTTCTGTAGCTAAAAGCTAACCAAGCTAACTCCGAGATAACAGGAGCTAACCAGCTAACGGAGGTAAGCGGGCTAAAGCTAAGTCACGTTATTAACCGGCTAAAAGCCGCGGTTGTTCTACGTTCTTCTGACTTGAAGTGGGAGATTGGGTACCTGTCAATCAAAAGGACACGCCCATAAATATTCCAAATTTTGAGATTAAATTACTTTTAAACGGGCGAATTAGAAAAAAATTCACTCCCCCACACAGTTGTCATGAAGGTAAACCTGACCTATTAAACCTAACATGGATTTTTGAACCAGGCTGTAAACATGTTTATTTCTGCTGTAAACTCTCTCTGAATGGGCCCCAAGTGTGCGTGGGCGCCTTGACTGGTGCCCATAATGCCCACTGGATAATCCGGCCTTGACTACATGTCAGCAAGATGCAATGCATGAGTAACCACTGGGAGCAGTGTAGAAACCAGTTTGACAAGATGTACAATCAAAGGGTTGAAAATAGTAGCATGTATAAAGTTCAAGAAATCAAGACTCAAGTAAAAGTATAAGTATGAATGAAGTTACTTGAATAAAAGTGGAAGTTTTTCTTGAAGTGCCCCACTTAAGTAGAAGTACTAAAGTATTCAACATTTTTGTACTTAAGTATTACAAGTAGTTTATTTTAAAGTTTTTACTCAAGTACTGAAAGTAAAAGTATTCCATTGTGGCGTGTAGTTATTTAAGACAACATTAAATTTTGTGTATCATATTGTTTATGATGTCAACCTTTTAGCCTGACATTCAGAAATCCTTTTGCTGGAGCAGTAGCACATGAACAGGAAGATCCATGAAAAAAAAGACAAATCCAGTGTGTTCATTCCCCTCCATAGCTTTTCCCCTTCTTAAACCAGTAAGTATACTTGAAATGTTTTTTATTTATATAAAGATGTCTCTCTTCATAACTTATGGCAACTAAAGGCAAGTTGGCCACTTATAGGCTAGTTCTTCTGTGAAAACTAAAGTAATTAGTTTTGTTGATTCACACACACACACACACACGCACACTTTTTGCTAGAGGAAAGAGGTCCCACTCTTTTTATTTTTTTAACTGGCATTAAACTGAATCTTACGCACTTGCGTACAGAGATTGTCTATAGCGACACAGATCGCACAAGTATAATAGATTTAAACAAATTACGATCGTATGTTCTTTCTTTTCTGTGTTAACGAATAACGACGCAGGACAATAAAAATTTATCGGAGGAAAAGGATCATAGTGATCCAAAATAGGTTGTGGAGTAAAAGTAGAAGTAGGAGAGAAAAAAACAATACTTCAATTGGTAGAGATACCACATTTTACTACTTAAATACAGTAGTGAAGTAGTTCTACTTCGTTACGATACATCTACGGATGTAAGACATAGCTTAGGGACTTTACGTGCCATCTTGATGGAGATATGGACACATTTTTCTGCCATGTGTTCAGAATTTACGGAGAACTGACCATTTTTATCTTTTTTTGTTTTTAACACTTTTACGAACTATGTGGTTGTCGCTCTGCAATGCACCCCCTAGTGGACAAGAACATAAACAACACATTCATGTTGGAGCTGGAAAACTATTCCTTCAGTGATGCTGCTATGGGCCGAGGTTGCTGGTGTCGGTCGGGGCGGCGCTGTGGAGGAAACACCTGAATGAAAGATCATACTAGAAGCAGAAAGATGCCGAAAAAAGAATACGAAGGAAGAGAAAAATCGCAGAAAAAAAATTCAACGTGATCTTTTTGTTTGTCTCGTTGATTTTTTTTTTTTTTTGCACCTGTTTTGTTCATTCTCCACATTTCCACAAAGTTCTGAACATTTTATTTGTACTGTTAATAAAAAAAAAGAGACAGAAATTAAAACAACTTTAGTGCGCAGAGGAAATGTGGAGTCGGCTGAACAATGCGACGCATGCTCGGCATTGTCACACCTCCTGCATCTGTCTGCCTCCTTACAGCTGAGCTATTAATGATGCTGCAGATAATTATCATGGAGCAGGGACACACACTCAGACAGCAACCTGATCATAGCCCCGTTAATTGCAGGCTGTTGTTTGACATCAGATCACCACGCTACCTCGAGCTCCATAATTATACCAACAACATGCTCACACACACTGTGTAATTACAGGTAAGAGGAGCAAATGGGAACAGCAGGTGTCTGCAGGATCAGATACCCGGACACAATTGGATTAAACTTCTCAAAATCCTCTGAAAAAATATTTTTAGTCTCTTCATATGTTTTTAACGGTCATTTTTTAGCATATAGCTGTTATGAAAACATTCAATAAATTATTGCTGAATTACATTACTGTTGTTAGAGTATGAGTCTGATAAGGGATAGATAGATATTAGGTAAAATCACTATTTTAAATGCTGCAATTAGCAAATCATAAAGGAGAGTGAATAAGTTCTGCTATTGCTGCTATTCCTGAATGTAAAGTCATGAAGAATTTAAATATGTAAACCAATGTTTGCAAGTAAAAAAAATAAAAAATCAGGTTCTGTCGTCCTGTAAAAGAAAATCTACCTGAGAACTTCCAGTGCGTGAATGTGCAGAAAAGGAGCTGCATGGTTGGAACAAAGATTTATATTTGTGAAGGACAATTTAAGTGCATTTGTAAGCATTTATTCATGGATGCAAAGTGGAAAAATCTGCATAAAAGACTCTGAAGTTGCAGATTCAGTCTTGTCTTTGGTCCTCTATTCCAGTGTTTTTCAACCACTGTGCCGTGGCACACTAGTGTGCCGTGAGAGATCATCCAATTGCACCTAATTGGTCTAAAAAGTAAAGGGAAAAAAAAAAAATCTCAAAATTCCCTTTTCTTGTGTTTATGTGATGGTTATGTAAGACTCTGATAAGATGGACTTTAAATATCGGCTTCTTATTTTTTAACAATTTGGTTTGTGCCTTGTGACTTTTTCCATGGAAAAAAATGTACCTTGGCTCAATAAAGGTTGACAAACACTGATCTATTCGATTGAATGATGACAAGTAAACTCTATTTTAAATGAACTCTCTTGTGGTACAAAAGAAAAAATCACAAAAAAATCTAAAATATACAAATATATAAGTAAAAAATAAAAGATGAATAAATAAAACTAAAAATTCTCCCGGTTGCAGCACACTATTTCAGCATGTTGATGCTGGCTCAGCAGAGGAAAACAGCTCTGTTCAGCATCCTGACCCCGTCTGCATTACGTGATGCTCCTTCAGAAATAACCCAGCAATACTTTCATGTTTGCTAATCAAAATATCGGATTTGACACTGTTTGGAGTATTGATATTCCACTCTGCTGGTACAAAACATTTATTTTCACGAAAGTTTTAGGCAATAAAAAAGCAACAGTGTGTTCCTCTTAAGTCACAATTATTGGCAGCTGATCAGATGTCATGTTGATGCTGCTGCTATTAATGTTTTGTTGCGGTGTTTACCAGTTCGATGCTGCTAATTGGCGCTACGTTTCTTTATTTTACATATTATAATTATTGTATTTCACTTTAAATAAATGTATTAATGTTCTTAAATTTTGTTTAAGTTTCATATTACAGTTGCAGCCTGGATAGCAATGGAAACTCTACAACTGTTAATTTCCTTTTAAGAATTATAAAATATCAATATCTGTGTTGGTATCAGGGTGAGGATGCAGTTCAGCTGGCCAAAGGGAGGGTTAGGGACGGTGTCCATTACCAGGGGGAGTGGTTACTTCCCTTCATGAGGTCACAAAGGGAAAAAGCTCAGAAACACCAGTTTAAGCAGGTGAGAAGTGAGAAAATTAACTTATTTTTGGGCCTCATGCACAAGTTATATGGAAACATATGGTTGTAAGATAAGCTTTAGACAGTGAATATTTGCATAATTTGGGACCTTTAATGGTTGAGAGGCTTCCTGAAGCCAAACTGGGAGCTGCTTCCACAGAGAGGGTCTACTTTCTGTAGGAGCCACCAGTAAACCTGCAGTCTGAGAGCAAAGCTCTGTTGGGAAAATCTGGATCCGCTGACGGTTCTGGTCCAAGTCTTCGACGAGCCGACTTCAGATGATGACGCGTTCTTTGGCTTGTTGCAGCCTCAGCGGAGCAGCTCGGCGACCTCTCAGCCCTTTCACGGGGACATCGGATGTGCTGAATTCACTGAAAGCCAAACTACTTTGAAAGAAAAGCAATCTTTGTATTACATAAAGCCTTCTGAAGCTCTCTGTCAGAATGTTTTATCATATTAGTGCAGAAGGACGCGTCGCTTCTCTTCTTCTGCAGAAAACAACATCAACAGCAATTAGTTTATTATGCACTCAGGCTCAGATAAAGTGTGATGCGATGGTTCGCAGAGGGAACGAGAGTACGGACAGAAGATGCAGGCTGGAAGACAAGCATAAAGAAGGAGTAAATATGTGTGTGCAAGGTGCTCGGACACAGACAGCTCGGCTCCGGGTCGGATGCCCCTCAAATAAATTCTGCTCGCTCGTGTTTTTACTAATACAGCTGCAGCACTGGAACAATCAGATGTATTGACCTACACACACACACACACACACACACACACACACACACACAAACAAACACACAGATAAGTCCTGTCATGCACTTGTGATGAGTATTGGTAAAGTTTTCTTCAACTGGTCCGATATGCAACCTTATCTGGTTCCATACAAACACACGTACACATTTTAAATGGATATGTACACACACACACACACACACACACACACACACACAGACCTGAACACACACACTGATGCGCTGCTCTTGCTCACACAACCTGCGTCTGATGGTCTAGGCCCATTGATCCCAGGTTTGGAGCCATGCAGCTCAGTCCGATGCTGATAAGAAACACATGCACACGTGGTCCAACGTGCATTCACATGTCAAAAACTGATTCCTTTGTCAGGATATTTCCCATGATGCTCTGCTTTTGTGAACAAAGAGGAAACAGGAGGTTGTGATGTAATTCTGTCCACTTGTGCAGTAAAAATGAAGATCCTCCAACATCCATGTGAACAGGTGGAGCAAGAAGTCAACACAACAGAGGAGCTACTGGTGCAATCACAGAGCAGGATCCTGGAAGTGGAGAATCCTGGAACCTGGATCAGATCCAGATGATCTAAACATCTGAGCACCTGCATGGTGAGGTGAGCAGGTAAGCTCTGGTGCAGCAGAAGCCTGAGGAGACGGAGCATACAGCTTGTTATCAGTTGTTACAGCTGCTGTAAATTTACTCTAATCGTAAATTTCATTTAGCTGGAAACCTCCTCTGGCCTCCTCTTGGCTGGGATTGACTCCCCTACGTCACCTGGTCTCATCGGCGTCTCTGAGTGGCTGCTCCAATGACGATACGACGCTTCTCCAATCCAGGATAAAAGAGCGCCAAGTTCTTCATTCTGGGGCAGCTGTGTGGTGGCTACAGCTTGCCGCCTTGAGACTGGTTTTTGGTGGTTGGTTATTTTTGAAAAGCCTTTTAAAGGCCTTGTCTGTAGCATTGTTGGCTTTTGTGTAGCCTTGGATCTATGCAGTTTGTTTTGATTGTTTAATGACCTGGGTTAAAGGTGCTTGATTGTGTTTGTTTAAAATTACTTCTGTTTTAGTATTTGGTTTTTCTGCACCACCTGCCCTTCCAATTGGGCCTGTATGGATTTCTTTCATTTGCTGTGGGACAATAAAGTTTCCCAATTCTCTTTTCAGTCTGGCACATTTGTTTTATATCTTACCCCTAGACCGCTGGGTCGTAACATCAGTGGACAGTAAAACCCTGCACCTCTTATGGTATGGGGGTTGCATTGGTGCCTATGGCAGTAGTTCCCAACCTGGAGTCTGGGACCCCCCCCAACAGGTACCCCAAAGAGCACAGGGGGTTCTAGAGGCATTGTCCTTATTTTAAGAAAAAAAAGCAAAGCCATGTTGTTAATTTTACTTTGGCTTTAGTTAAGGACAGGTCCGTGTGTCATTCATTCATTTTAATATTCAATTCAAAATCAGAGATCAGAAAAAAAAAAACCAATCAGCTTATTTTTCATATTTCTGGTAGAAATATAAAACTAAAAACTTAAAGCAGGCTGTTTATGAACATTTAATCTGAGGTTGTTTAAAAAATATCAAACTATAAGAAATAGATTTTCACATTTCTTATCACATCGGATTTCCGTCAGCTCGAAGATGCTGTTACCTGCTTGTGTGTTGTCCAAGACCAGAGCTGTGGGGACAAAACTGATTGAGCCACAACCCAAAGGACAGCATGTTGGTGTTCAACAGGTTCTCTGGATTCTCCCATCGTGCTCTGGATGCAATCAGTTGGTTTTTATTATAGGAATGTTATACCTTTATGCTATTATGCTATTATGTATGAATTGGCTCGAAATTATGTGTATGTCGATTCATGTATGTAAAGTGCCCTGTGACAACCTTGTTGTGAAGTGGCGCTATGAAGTTGAATTGAATTGAATTGAAATTGAATTGGATACAATCAGCCCTGATAAAATTAAGACGTTTTCTTAGCAGCGACCACACAGCAGATGGACCGGAACGTCAGTATTAACGACTAAATGTTTACTTGTGTGAAAAATGTGGGTCCCCCACATGTCAGGTTTAAAAGCTGTCAGAATACTCATTAACAAAAAGTATAAGGTGGTTTTGGTTCACTGCTTTGAGAAAACTTCTTCAAATGAACATATTTACATTTTCTCCTCCCAGCACAGGCAGAAAAGTGTGTGATTGCATATTCATTGCGACAGACTTGGTAACTTAATGGCAACTTACTATTTTGCACCTATAAAGTGCACGCTTTTAGTAAATCAGTTTGTGTTTATTTGTGTGTGTGCAGGCAGTTTACACATGTTTTTGTACAAGCAAACTTTTAGTATGACTGGGCCTTTATTTTGTAGTCCACTTCCTGTCTTTGGTCCACTTGAAACTGACCGAGACCTGCGTTTGTATGAAGACTGAGTCCATTTCTTTGATCCAAATCAGGATTTGTTTGCAGATTCACCATAACCCAAACACAGCAGACTTTCCAAACTGACTGGGATTTGAATCAAAATCTGATGTGAATGTGCCATTAAGGAGTTCAACAATGTGAGTTGATTTTTTTGAAATTCTGTCCGATTGGATATTTTTTTTAGCCTTTGAAGAAGAAGACATGTCTTCGTAACATTTGATCCCCTTGAGCTGATCACTCTTTATATATTAAATGTATCTTTACCACTGCGTTTTTGCACTGTTATTTGGTCACGGTTTTAATCATTGTACATGTGTGTAGTGACAATGAAGGTATTTATTTATTTAATGAGGTATTTAAAGATATAGATGTTTTTTTTCTTTTGCTGTGCACATTTATATATATGTATTATGGCTTTATAACAGGATAAACACTGAACACACACACTTGGTAAAAGTCTGTGTTTGCCACCAAACTGAAAGGGGACTGAGTGCAACAATCATTATTTTACTTACATTTAGCACAATTTGGCATAATATTGTTTAAGGTGATCTAAGCTCTTCATCAACTGCAGCAGGCTTGAATGTGGATGTTATGACAGATATGATATACTACACACAAACCATCCCTTTTTCACCAACTCACATCTGTTTTATTTACATTTTACACATTGGCCCAACCCTGTTGGAGCTGCGGGAGTATTTATTGAATGACTGTGTGGACTTGAAAACGATGATGAAGCTTTTTTATCTGTGATCCAAGTCTAACAAACAAACTAAATATGTGTATTTTGCTTTCTTTCCTTTGGATATGAGGTTTTGCGACCTTCTTTAGGAATTTTTGGAATATTTGTTGTGTTTTTCAGACTGAGGATCAAGCTTCTCTGAAATTGATTTGTTTCTGGATCATTTAGATTTCCAAACCTGTTAAATTAACTAGATGTTCCAGCTGGCTGCTGTATTTGTGAACTATTATTATTTTGACTGCATCTTTTCAGATATGATAAAAACTTCTTCTGCATGGAGAAGGAAAAAGAAGTGAGAGAGGAGGGAGACTGATGGCATCACTCTGTTTACAACAACCCCCCGAGGGATGATTGAAACCCTTTTAAGCTTGCTCTCTGTTTCTCTGTCCCTTCATCATCTCCATGTCCTCTTTGCTATCTCTGCCTCTCATTCTCTCTCTCTGTCACCCTATCAGGCCGGCAAGGCTCTGCAGTCGATAGGGCCATTAGTAAATAACAGATACATAATTTATTAAATATCCTTAGATACATATTTCAGCATCAAATTACCAGGCTACATAAAGGAGGGGGGAGGACAGAGGAAGCAGCAGGATGGACAGCAGAACTGCGGAGTAGTTTTGCCATTTACTTGAAATGTATTCATTTAAATTAAAGAAAGTATTAAACTACTGGACTCACCCAGTTTATTCACAACCCGGCTGCCTGGAAAATATTGGTACCCATTTACATCCATGTGTTCTTTAGCCCAAAAGCCTGATTTACTTTACAAACCACATGAAACATTTTCTACCAACAGAAGAAGAGTTTGAGTCCTGTGTGGTTTTAATAAATTAAAACAAGAAATTTGGATTTTTATTCTCAGTTAATGTAGCAGATAAATAAAGATGAGTCTGACATGGTCGTCTTTGGGACCAATGATGAAAATCTAAAGCAGAGATTCTCACTCCTGATCCTCGAGGGCCATTATCGTGCATGTTTAGTGGTTTCCCTGCTGCAACACAGCTGACTAAGATTTGTGTAAAGGTCGGTGTCAGGTGTGATGCAGCAGGGAAACATATTCAATTCAATTAAACTTTATTTGTATAGCACCACTTCACAACAATGTTGTCACAGGACACTTTACATACACATCATTTCAAGCCAATTCATACATATCCTATAATAGAAACCAACTGATTGCATCGAGTCATGACTTGGATCCAATCCTCCATCCTGAGCTGCACGCGGCGACAGTGGGAAGGAAAAAACTCCCCTTTAACAGGAAGAAAACCTCCGGCAGAACCCGGCTCAGGGAGGGCAGCCATCTGCCTCGACTGGTTGGGGTGGAGACGACAGGAAAGACAGAACAACATGTACAACTGCACTTATTCAGGAAGACCTGAGGTGGTAGCGGTGATGTAACGGGTCGAGCAGCACGGCGGCTGGTGGTTTGTTTCGGAGCCAGGGTAAAGGACGGCACGGACGTGGGAGCCTGGGAGCTCCGGCACGGGGGCGTTGAAGCGCCGTGGTGCCGGTGAGCTGCTGGACTGAGAATTGTTGCTTAAAGGGAGGAATTCTGCAAGGCTAAGAATGTTAAACCTGTTGTAACAGGGGATGTCGTTTGCGCTTATGAAAACACCACTTATGAAACTTATAAAACCTGCAGGACGCAGGCCTTTGAGGACCAAGAATCCCTGATCCAAAGTGTTCAGCAACTAGTTGGAAAATTGGTTGGTACTTTGCTCCGGTTCTGAAGTGGTTTGAAAACCTTCCACCATTGCAGCGGTGGCTTTTCTTTGCTTGTCAAAGACAATTGTACTCTTTTCTTTCAAGTTTGAAGGAAATATGCACTTTCGGCCTGTTTGAAGGGTCATGGAAGACTTCAGTTGTGAATTAACAGTGAATGTGAAGAACATGGATCTTTACTTGATGAGATGCCTTCAGTGTAAGCACATCAGGGCAAAACACCACCCTGACAGACAGGGCCAGATTAAAAGTGCACAGGTCCTTGGGCCCAGAGTGTTTCAGGGGCCCCCCTTTCCCACCACAACATTGTGAAGATTGTGAATGATACAGTGTGAAACAACGTTTCTAACATCTCTCAGCCAATGGTACCAATAGCAATGCACTGTTGGTAGTGGTGTGACTATCTGGCGTTTATGTTCATTTTGTTTCATGTCCAAACTTCTGGTGTTTGCCCTACCTGGATTCCACATGGGCCCCAAGTGGGCTGTGCCCATACTTCCCATTGGCTAATCCGGCCTTGCTGACAGAGAACAGAGCTGGTTCTTTCCTAAACGCTGTGATGAAACACTGGATTTTGTTCCCAGAAGCAGCAAGACTTTCAGTTTTGGTGAACAATTTTCAGTTCAACACTAGATTCTATATAATCATGTTGTTGTCAAACTTTACATGTAAGAACAGGTAACGTTTGGTGCATTCACTAATTTTAACGGACTAAGAGATAAAAAGGGGCTGCAGTGGTCTCAACAGAACCAAAAAACTCAACGAACCCTACATAAGTAAACAAACCATTTTTCTCTATAGAAAGTTCTCTGATGCTACTTCTCATAAATAAACAGATCATCGCACAAACCTTTAGATCTCCCTGACTTCCACTGAGCATGACACCTTTTCTCCCTCTCATACTAATATGGGAATATTTATTCATATTTGAGGCCAGTTGAGATAAAAAATCAATGAGGTAATCAAGTTGTCGCGAGCAAATCGCTGCTTTGGTGGTGTTCTGCATATTCACCGCAGCTCACATCCTTAAAAACGCATCCATCGACGCCATCGCTACTGCCTGCCTTTAATTAGTTTCAGCAAACATATTGAACACTGTCATACACACACACATGCAGACACACACTATGTCGCACTCTCCTCACTGCAATAATGCTGAACAGGTATAATTTTCATAAAACATTTAAGGTGGAAAGCTGCTATGTGGTCAGACTGAAATTGACAGGAAGCTGATGGGGGTTTCAATCTAACTCCCCACCCAGAAAATAAAAAATGTGTACGTCTGGGGTCAACAAGGTCAACAGATAAACTGAGACAGAGTTAAAGAGTGGCCGACTGAACTGGTAAATCCACTGGAATAAATGTTTTATTTAGCTCAAGTATGAAGTTAAGATGACTGATCTTTTCCAGTTGGTTGGTGATTTGATACTGGTGTATCATCTTCAATACCTCACAATTCAAATATGAATTCAATTAATTCTATTATTTTTAGTACTTCTATTTACACAATTCTGGGTTTTTCCTCACTGTGGTGAGTTTATACTTAAATAATCCACTTTCTTTCATTCATGTCAAGCCATAAATAAATACAACACATACTTTTCATGGAATCCACAGGAAATATGTGTTAGCAACAGCTGTGAGCAACAACAACTTTTTGTGGGTTTGAGTATACATTTTTACAATATCTTTACCTTTGGTAAATGTGTGTACATAGCACAGAACAGTGCAAATTACCATTAATTCAGATTCACAATGAAGTTGACTCTGAAGCCGCTAAAAGTTTTGTATATTATTTAGCAAATTAATTGAAAATCTCTACAGTGGATCTCTTGTATGAATGAAGCTGGAGGGTAAATGCACTTAAAAACACAAATGAGTGCATAAAACTGAGCTGATAATAGGCTTTTTTTGGTAATGTTATTACAAGGGAGGTTGTGATCTCATTTTAACACGTATTGTAGCATCGCCTTGTTAGCATTAGCATTAGCATCCAGCACTTTCTCCTAAACTACATGAAATTGAACATGTAATGATTCACTTTGAGATAACTATTTCCAAATGAGTTATTAAATATCATTGTATCCCATCTATCAAAACAGAGTACCCTATGCTGTTTCGATAAAGTCCAACCAACAGATGAAGCTATGATATGCTAACTGACCAATCGGTGGCTTTTCACCTGGGCTGGAAATGTATGTATTACATATTACCATTACATTTTATTTTGGCTTTAAACATCATTCATATGGAATCGTTCTTATTCAGGTCTAGTATGTTTTCATGTCATTAAAAACCAAACTGTTTCCTAACGCTAGCCTTCAGACCTCAGTGGCTGCAAGGCTAGCTGCTAGCTTCTCTGTATCTCTGTTTATTGTTTACTAAAAAGTGTTGAAGGTTTTATGGCACATTTGGCAGCTGCCTTCTTGTCATTTAATTTTTTTTTTAAATATTGTTTTTTGAACATTTATTAGTTGATATTGAATCTGCACATGCTGCATTGCCATGAATCTAATAAATGGTTATTCGGCTCAACTCTTCGCATTGTTTTAAACTATAAGATGACACTTGATGCCACTGTGGAAGCAGGGAATAAGAAGAGTCATCAGTTCCTGCAGCTTCTGAGGAACTTATAGGTTTTTAATGTGGGCAGAACATTTTTTAGGTCTTTTACTTAATCAGTTTTAACAATTTTTAAATTATGTCTTGCTTGGGAACGATACCAGCATTTATTCTGCCAAGTTCAACAGGGTGGTGAAGGTGTCTGGTAAAGCGATAGGTCTTCCACAGTCCTCACAACCTGCTGAATACGAGCAGCAGGTGGAGAGGAAAGCCAGAGAAACCAGAACCAGCCTCTGCACATAGAACCTGAGCTGCTTCTCTCAGGCTGCGGATACCAAGGCATGTGAGGATAAAAAGACTTCTATATCCTCTGTGTAATAGGTTTTTTTTGACAAGGTGATTTTCTACCTTTTTTATTAGGGTCCAAGCTATACGAAGTATAGTGCGGGCCCGACTGTTTTTGAAATGTTTATTTTTATTCTCAGCACAACTCTCTCAAATTTGACCCCCTTAGCCTCCATGAAAAGTTGTGAAACTTGGCACACACCACAAGGCCAGTGAAAATAGCGATATTTTATAGTCCACACACATTTTAATGCAAAAATGGCTCTACAGCGCCCCCTAGAAGAAAAAAAATCCCCCATAAAATGGGGTCTCAAAAGTCTACTTTGACGTAGGAAACTGACATTCCACACACATGTCTAACAACTCAAGATGAACAAAAAAGTCAATGAAACGCCTGATGCCATGACACTGAAGTGTCCGCCATCTTGGCATTTGTGACCCATTTTTTACCCATAATTTCAATTTGGGTGCATCGCTTATTGGGTGGGGCCCAGGAGGTACCAATCATCTATTTAGTAGACAACGAAAATTCAGCACACATGTGCAACACCCCAAGATGAGCAAAAAAGTCCAGCAAACAGCTGTTGCCATGGCAACGGGGTGTCTGATCAAAAACACAACTCCTCCAAAGAAACAAACACAGTCAACTTCACTTAACAAATGCCTGGCTGACATACACAGAAACTATAGAAAAGGGTCTTTTATCCTGGATTAAAAAGGATAATTCATCTAGTTTGTTGAATTTCTGACTCATCACATTTAGTCAAGCTGCAGCTAAACTTCTTTAGAAGAAAACCCAACATTCATTCATTCGTTCATTTTCCAAACTGCCTGGTCTGATTTAGGGTCGCGTGGAAGCTGGAAACCATCCCAGTAATCATTGGGCGAAAGGCAGGTCGACTCGACAGTCCATCACAGGAAAATCCAACATGATCAGAATTTATTCTCATGTAGATTTTCTTGTCCATTGTTGCACACTCAAAGAACCCAGTGCTCTCCTTTCTTGTCACAATGATCAGTCCCCATCATCATCATCATCATCATCTTCATTATTATCATTATTAATCAGAATGGATCAGATATTTCATCCAACTCTTGGCTTTTGCCTTCTGAACATCTCGTTGGACATACCACATGCTGTGGGGATGAAGATCGCTGCAGCGTGAGCATGAATCCTTCTGCTGTTGAAACAACGGTGTTGGAGCACCATGTAGTGTAAATAAGTTCTGACCAGCAGCGAAACATCCGATATGCTCACATTAGAAACAACTGAAAAGCAAATGGAATCACAATGGATTTTTTTCAGCAACATTTCCATCTCTAATGCTCATAATGTGTGAATTTCCTCAGTTTGTGTGTGTGTGTGTTGTTGGGTGATGGAAATGTGTGTGTTTGTGTGTGTGTGGATGGTGGTGGTGGGGGGAGAGTAAGTGCCTTTGAAGTGGCTCACTCAGACTCTGAGCTGTGGATGGAAAAAACCTCTCATGTGTCAAAATGACCGCATCACCTCTCACTGTTCAACACACACACACACACATTCACTTTCGCCTTACCGCTCCCACAAAGCCACAGTGCATCTTGGGAACCATTAAGGAAACCGGAGACCACCGCAGTGGGCAAAGGACACAAACACAGGAGAGAGGGGAGGAGGGTGAGAGATAGAGATAGCTGATAGAGAAGGATGAGGTGAAGCTTCAGGAGACTTCTCTCTGCTGCGTCTCCATGGTGATTTAACATCCTGAAAAATCATTTCAAACTGACATTTGTGCTGAAACACAGCTGGAATGGTTGCCGGGACCGCCATCTTTCTGTTATGACTAATTTATGACAGATAACCTTGACAACATGCCTGTGACATCATTTTGCTGAGATAATGAGGGCTCTAACATGACCTTTGTGTGAAATGAGAGATGTTCTGGCACAAAATAAGCAGCCTCATGTTATATTCTTCAAATCCCAAAAGGTTGGAAAAGTAAAAGTTACATGTTAGAAACAACTGAAGGAGCTTTTAACAACTATAGGTCAATTAGCAACAGGTCAGTAACATGACTGGGGATAAAAGGAGAATGTCGGAGAGGCAGAGTCTCTCAGATGGAAAGATGGACAGACATTCACCAGTGGTAGGTTAAAGCCTTTTACTCTGCAAGAAACAGGAACTTTCTTCCTCTTCTGGTGATTGCGGACATCTTCCAGCTTGTTCTCAACTCATTAGCTGAGCAGAACTTTTTTTTATCGCGGGGCTCTGAGAAGTTTAGTGTGATTGGTCAGACATTTGAGGTGGTGGGAATTAAATTGTACAAACGTAAAGCAAAAGGCTTTACGTCTCTGATTCAAGGTTGAAGAGATAGCTTTGACAAAGAGCTGATTGAGATTGTGAGAAAGTCCAAAGATTTATGCAACATGTAGCATTTAACCACACAGAACCTGCCTTGTAGACAAGCCCACCCTGTTACTCATTCAGTATGAAACCACCAGGTCATTGCCCGTAGAGACATGGACCTCCCTCTCCTGCTGTAGTCCCAGTCCAATCTCAGACAAAGCTTCCCATGGAGTAGGGCTGCACAATTAATCAGATTTTGATCGTGATCACAATTTTGGTGGCCACAATTAAATAAACCTGATCGTCAACGATATTTACATTCATAACACAAGCTCTGCTGCATGTGTCTCTGAACACTCAGGTTCTCAGCCAGTAGTCTGCCGACCACCAGGGGCCGAATGCGTGGGTAAAGCTTCATTAAGCTGCCTAAACACCAAGCGCACACACCTTTTACCAGCAGCCAGTTAAGTATCGTTGTATTGGTTTTACGTGTGACCCTTTAGGTTTCTGATGTATCCTGGTGCAGGATGAAGTCAGATTGGTGGGTCAACATGTTTGGGCAGATGTAACCTGTATCTTGGCTAAGTAGACTACGGAGTTGCCAACGTTTCAGCCCACTGTGGACGCTTACCGTTGGTGATACGAGACAGTCTAGCAAACTGTACCACTGTGATCCCAGGATTCTTCCTGGGATTTCTCTCAGATAAATTTACATGTTGAATCCAAACTGCATCCATTAAATTTGACTTCTATTTCTTTTCATATTATAGAGAAACCTCTGCTGCCTGCTGAATAGATTGCTGGTTTGTGTGGTGGATTCAGAGGCTTCAGGACGGTGCTTGGTGTCCACTGAGACGTATGTAGCCGACGAACCACCACTCCAAAATGCATTGAGCCTAAATTACGACACATCCATAAATCACAAACTGTTGCGGGGTCATTTAATTTCATTCACGTTTGAGGGACTTCAGAGATGTCTAAAACTTGCAGATTGTGGCCTTCAATAACATCCTGGGTCTACAGTGTATAACATCATCAAAAGACTCAGTCGAGGAATAGAAATCTCATAATTTACCTGTTTTTCTTTGCATATTGATCAGCCATCGTAACATTTAGAGAATTTTTGACACTGGAAATTCATCCTCTGAGGTCCTTTAAATGTCCCTAGACACCAGCAACATTCATGAGGACCTTTTCATCGTGGAGTAATTCATTCATTGACTTAGGTAATTTTTTATAAGGTGTTTCTAAAAACATGATCAGGGATTACCAGGTAAAGTTTGACCTCACTCCCATTCCATTTGGTCCCCTGTCTTATCTTCTCCTCCTGTTCCACATTAACTTCTCATCTCTGTTTCTTCTTCTTTGTGATCTTTGTGATGTGATCTGACCTCAGGGGATTTAATGTCACATCTCTGCTGTAAATAAAGTCTAGGTGCTGCGATCCACTCCGGTGTCTGGTGACAAGGCAAGAGAGACTTTTCACCTCCTCGCACTCCCTTCTCATGTTTTTCTCTTTTTACCCTCCTTTGTCAATTCTTTAATTTGTTGATGTTATATTTTATGTAAAACAAAACTCCACATTCACATTCATGTTTATTTATTTATTTTATTTTTATTTGAAAGGGACAAGTATGCTCCATTTATGATGGCACATACTGCAGTATTTTAGCCAAGGCTAATTTTCAATGCCTGTCCCTAGTTGGGCTTTTACACAATAAGAAAGTATACACAGTTTACTTTGCATCGCAAAAATTAAAAGTTACACATATGTGCCTAATATATACATACAAATACGTATATATACACCAAAATGTAAAATTAAGTATAAACATTCAAGAATGTCAACATTGTCAATACATTAAATCTAAAGTACCGTTTTGCCACCTACATGGAAATATTACAATACTAAAGATGAGTGCACGCCTGATTTGTCTTTATCTAGTTTTTAAGTCTGGAAGTAAACTTTTTAAAATCTGGTATGGTCTTAAGGTCTGTTGGGAGCGTGTTCTGTTGCGAGTGGTTGTCCTTCTTCCACCCTCAGGTCCTCCAACTGAGTCCTGGGATCCTCAGTTGAAGGAGATGTTTCTGTGCTCTGATTGAGTCGTTGTCACAATTTATAGCTGAAATGAAATGAACAAGACTTCTTTAAACAAGAATAAATGATTAGTTTTGCATTCTTTATCCAGAGGAAGATGGCTACTAGCAGGAATAGCCTTAATTGTCTTTCTGTGTTCAAATGTATGTCGGTCTGAATGGACCTGAAGAAGCCTCTGACTGAACATACTCTGTTGTTGAAAGTTCAACCAGATTTTGTTTCAAATGAGTGTAAAACATGTAAAATCTGATTTGATCTAAAAATCTTATTGTTAAATGTCTCATGGTGCTTTTATGAAGGAAGTCGACATAAATTTCACATTCTTGGAAAAAAAAGTTCCAAAGCTGGAAAAAAGCCTGATTTTCATTGTTTTATTTTATTGTTTTAACTTTCTGAGATAGTTTGTGGAAAAGGGGAATTTGTCACCTCTTTAAAATGACCAATCTGTAGAGTTTCGGTTATAGATCTTGTCAGGCAAAGGCTTCTTCTGATATGGCTAATTATAGAGGGTTTCCATGGTGATATGATATCCAGGAAGTATCATCTCCCACCAACCCGAACTGAGCTGCTAACACGACCGGGTTTCACCTGAGAGGAGGGAGATTGATGAACAGGCTTTCATTACATGAAGCTCAGCAGGATTCAGTTGAAAACTTTCAACTTTCAAGTTTTTTTATTTATTAATCTGTTATTATCATCTGTATTTCCGGCATTTAACTTTATTTATCTTCAGCGTCGTTCTAACTGCAAGCCATCAGCTCACAGTGGGCTGGTGATGCATTAAGGCCACATGAAGTGTTAGTAAAGTGTCTTCAGGCTGTGATTGCTGATGGATTGTAAGTGTGTGTGTGTGTGTGTGTGTGTCTGAGAGAGAGTCCATTTCCAGAAAACAATGCGTGCCCCTCCCCCTCAGCTTTTCTATTAGACGACAATACACTTAAAGAACGAGTCAGTCTGAGAAAGAGAGAGGAGACGCTGTTCTGATGTAATGTCGCTGTAAAGAGATCAAGACTGCACGCACACACACCAACACACAAGGAGTGTGTGCATGTGTTAGTGTAGAAGAATGAAGGAAAAGAAAGTGAAGGACGGGGGGTGAGAGTGACAGAGTCCTCCAGTCTCCAAAGATTTTATACAATTAGAAACTTACAGTAAGCCTCTATCAAAGAAACTTACTGGAAATCTCATTTCTTTTATTGTCATTTTGCTGTTATTGCAGGACATTTCCAGAAAAATCCCCCCCCCCCCCCACACACACACACACACACACACACACATAAAACCCCTTCAGAAATTCCTTTCATTGTCCCATTTTGACTTCTTCCAGCTGTTTCGTATTCTGTAATACATAACTAACCTGGTTAAACAGGTTCCCATAAAGGCTTAGGCTGCCCAGTATGAACACTTGATGTTTTAGGTGTTTGGATCACATTTACAGACAGGTCATCATTAATGGAAACAGCATACAGAACCAGTCAACATTTCTATGTAAGATGATGGTCATGATGATAATTTGTGTGGATGGTGGTATAATGATGTTAATATGAACCTCAGACACAACTTGCACACCTCTCGATGTAAATTATTAAATAAGTCCGGACTATTCTGTAAATTCTAGTACTGATCTGATACCAAGTAAATACAGGGCAATATCGCTGATACCAATACCGATACCAATACACATACCAATACCAATACCAATACCAATACCAATTCCTATATACCAATACCCATACCAATACCAATACCAATACCAATTCCTATATACCAATACCAATACCAATTCCTATTTACCAATACCAATACCAATACCTATATACCAATACCAATTCCTATATACCAATACCAATACCAATTCCTATATACCAATACCAATACCAATACCAATTCCTATATACCAATACCAATACCAATACCAATTCCTATATACCAATACCAATACCAATTCCTATATACCAATACCAATACCAATACCAATTCCTATATACCAATACCAATACCAATTCCTATATACCAATACCAATATCAAAACCAATACCAATACCAATTCCAATACCAATACCTATATACCAACACCAATACAAATTCTTATATAAATACCATTACCAATAGCAATAGCAATACCAATACCAATACTCTTGGTTTAAAATTTCACAATATATATATTTTTTTAATCTATTATGATTATAATCATAATGAAAACAGTTATAAAGATTTCTGTTAAGTACATTTTATGTGTATTAAAAAAAATGACAGAGTTAAGAAATTTGAATTGAAACTTTATTTTTTTTTATTTGTGAACAACATAACATTATAAAATAACAGTTTTTCCCTTTCATGACACAATTTGAGAAGTCAACAGTGCATATTTGCTAAATAAAACAAAACTTACTCTTGTTTGGCTCTCATTCACATACACATTTACCCCCAAAGCTCTGTACAAAAAAAAAAAAAAACCTGCACCTGGTCTCTTTGCAATATATTCCTGCCTTATGAAGGCAACCAGCAGTCTGTGCAGCTTCAAAACTTTCTTTACAGTGGCTAATTTTTAGTTTAAATAAATCATTAGTCGTATATGAGTGTATTTCTGTATACCGTATGTGAGATGATATTGTGTGTATGATGTGCAAAAAGTTGCACTACAATGGAAATAAGCCGGAGTGTTTTCTTGTGTAATAACTGACTATTTATGTTTTTGTCTCGCTGTATCGGCCCTGTGATGGACTGCAGCTGCCTCTCACCTGCTAACTGCTGGGACAGACTCCCGCTTGCCAGCAACTCCGAACTGAAATAGACTGTGCTGAAATCTCCTGAAAAACACCCTGTTCAGTGGTTTTTGGTGTTAGAGGGGCTTTGGATTACCCCCAGTTAGAACTGGTTTGCAGCTGAATTAATGTCCAGTGTCTACCTATCTGGGTGACCAGTAGAGCATCTGATTGGCTTGTATTCCAGCCCGATTAATTTATAGTTTATACAGATGTTAACTGTTTTGTTGAGAGCCATTTTAGCATAAGTTGTAGATTTCAAGTGTTTTTATTATGATAATTATCTTTTTTTTTTTTTTTTTTTTTTTTTTTTTTAAAATCTCTTTCAACAATATATAATTCAGGTGTAGTCAGGGAAACCATCAGACATCAGAAAACTTTACATGTCAGAGATTCCCAGAGGTCTTTACTACATGGTAACGTTAACACCGTAAGATGAGCTGCAGCGGATCACCGCCCCTCAGCTGAGTCTGTTTATGGGACCTCAGCTCTGACTCATCAAACCAAATATAAAACCTGTTTA
Organism: Telmatherina bonti; assembly: GCF_933228915.1. Classification (NCBI taxonomy): domain Eukaryota; kingdom Metazoa; phylum Chordata; class Actinopteri; order Atheriniformes; family Telmatherinidae; genus Telmatherina; species Telmatherina bonti. The sequence continues at coordinate 10,057,511 of NC_136633.1, forward strand.
AAAGAAGCTGATCTAACATCCAGCATCTTCTAATATTGGCAGTGCATGTCTGTTCTTGGAGAACGAGTGTACCTTTTATTTACCGGTAACTTTACTGTTATTGGGGGTTGTTTAAGGGAAAGGGCTCCATGGGGAGCAAAGGAACCGACTGCTGGATGATCATATCAGTTTCTGCAGGAGGGGAAACATGAGCAGAAATCTTTAAGAGACAGAGAGGGTCCACATTAGATCTCCAGGGCCGCTTCTCAACCGTTTCAGGACGGATTGTTATATACTTCACCTTGCCCCGCAAGCCTTGTTTATCCAGCGAATCCCTGGTGAGTATTCCAGCCTAACTGCATTACCAGGTGTGTGTGCTGATAACAGCAGCTTCTGGACTCGGCCGTCACCTGCAGACTGATGCTAGTCAGTTAAAGACAGGAAACATGTTCTCTGATTAATCTGCATCTCTGCTGAGGCTGCAGATTGCATCACAGTTTGGCAGGAACTGCATAAATCCATGGAGCCACTTTGCTGTGCCAGAAGATCCAAACTGGGCTGAATGAGGAACTTTATGGATAAAAGCCTTCCTGGTAAATATAATTCATGATGTCTTTTTATTTGTTTATTGATGAATTATGAATAAATGCTGGACCAGATGTGGTGGCTAAAAGAAGGAAGGAGTGAGCAGAAGAAAAAGCAAACAAAGGTCTGGTTTGTACAACTGTACAAGCCAGAGTAAAAAAAAAAAACAGCCAAGTTACTGCACTAGAAAAGATCATATGGAAACAAAGCAGACAAGCATCAGGAGCACCTACAGAGACACAAATAGAGATAAAAAAAGACTGTTTGGAAACAAAGTAGACAAGCATCAGGAGCACCTACAGAGACACAAATAGAGATAAAAAAAAAAGACTGTTTGGAAACAAAGTAGACAAGCATCAGGAGCACCTACAGAGACACAAATAGAGATAAAAAAAAGACTGTTTGGAAACAAAGTAGACAAGCATCGGGAGCACAAACAGAGACACAAATAGAGATAAAAAAAGACTGTTTGGAAACAAAGTAGACAAGCATCAGGAGCACCTACAGAGACACAAATAGAGATAAAAAAAAGACTGTTTGGAAACAAAGTAGACAAGCATCGGGAGCACCTACAGAGACACAAATAGAGATAAAAAAAGACTGTTTGGAAACAAAGTAGACAAGCATCGGGAGCACCTACAGAGACACAAATAGAGATAAAAAAAAGACTGTTTGGAAACAAAGTAGACAAGCATCGGGAGCACCTACTGAGACACAAGTAGAGATAAAGAAAGACTGTTTGGAAACAAAGTAGACAAGCATCAGGAGCACCTACAGAGACACAAATAGAGATAAACATAAAAACATGAAAAGCAACACGTATAAACATGGAAACATAATGTAGCTGCTCTTGATTCAAATTCAGACTTTATTTATAAGCAGTTTTCATACATTCAAACACAGCGCAAAGTGCTTTACACATTTAAAACAGTCAAACCCTCTCTCCATTCTCCCACCTTCCCACCCCAGCATATACACACACATAGCCGTAGATAATGTGTGCAGACCTGCAAAAACCACCTCAGGAAGTCGCCTGCACCAGGTGCTGCTCACAGTCCACACCAAAAGCCTCCATCTGGATGCCCACCTTGAGGTTGAGTGCCCACAACAGCGAAGAATGAAGGTGACAAATGAAGTTCAAGTTTAAGTTTATGACACGTTTACAACCACAGTCATGCAAAGTTCTGCACAGTTTAAAAAATATCAAGACCATGTAAAAAAATACAACATTAAAACATTTTGAATAAATAAATACAATAAAATCATATTCAAATTAAAAAGAATAATGTTGTGTAATGATTAAAATTAATAAGAGCACCTGCTGCGAATGGCCATCTCGACTATGTTTTAAAGAAATATGTATGTAAGCGAGCATAAACTGGCTTTTTCAGAGGTTTGGCAATGCTGGTGCTGAAGACTAAACTGGGAATATAGCTGATAACGAAAAAAAAATAACAAAAAACAAAAAAAACACAAGAAAGAACAACAATAAAAGAAAAATTAAATGACTTTTAAATGTCTAAGTTTTGGAAAAAGCAGATGACTTAAAAGAATTAAAACTCTTTCTGTTCAACGTGAAACCTCTGGGATGTGGATCTGAGGCTCTTGGCTGTTTGACACATAAAGCAGGATATTGAACTATCTTTGAAATATTTAAACTTAGACCCCACGTCTCCACAATGAAATATGTACATGTACTCATTTAGTCTTTGTTGCTTTAAGTTGCCAGAGTTGTGTGTTTGTTGCTCGGACAAACAGAGCTGTGTTTCCTCCTCAGCTCCTCTGCTGCTGTTTTGGCATCTGGCTGCTGTTATTTGTTTGTGTTTTCTGCTAGTCGTTCCGCTGGGCCGCCTCCTCTCCGGCGTGTCACAACCAAACGTCTAACGGAGAGCTAACGGGAGGCCTCGCGGGGTCTGGGAGTATGAGTGTGTTTCAAAGAAAGGCGTTTTTGTCCCCCGTGTTTCTGTGTATGTATTGTAGAGAGAGGATTTGTTTGTGTGTGGGTGTGTTACAGCGCAGGTTCCCGAGGGTCATTGTGAAGAGTTTACTGTAATAAAAACACAGGGTGGCAGGTAAATAAATAAACACACACACACACACACACACGCCAAACCCTGTCTACGAACTAGCCGGGTGAAACCAAACCAGGGTGGAAAGGAGGGTGAGCTGGTAGATTTCAGTGGATAATACACACACATGCACACACACAGAAGCTGTGATAGGAGGCCGTTCATTTAGTTGAAGGTAATTAAAGTCAGATCCTTCATGTCGAAGTTTACTTCCCAACCTTCAGAAGACAAAAGTTTGACCAGCTGGCACATGGACGATAAAGTTTCAGAACAAAAGCAGCAAAACAGAACTCTGAGTGTGTGTTAGGGCCAGTATGTTCATCCTTATTCAGCACTCATTGGTCATCAGCAGCCGTTTCATGTAGTGATGGGAAGTTTGGCTCTTTTTTCAAGATTCAGCTCTTTTGACTCAACTCTGCTAAAATAGTCGGCTCTCAAATGGTTCTTTATTTAGTTTAGTTCAGAGCTTCTATTTAAGTCTAATTTGGTAAATATGATTGATTTGTCTGTTTGAAAGCTGTGTTTTCTATCATAAAAGCCTTATTTTTGTGCATTTTTTTTAAGTGAGGAAATATAGTGGCTTAAAAATCCTGATCAAACTTTAAATGAACTACTGAACAAAAGAACCACACCAAGTAAGTCAAGTAAATAAAGGTCAAATTCTGAACATTATGACAGATTAAAATTGATAATTTCGCCACTTTTTCCTGACAAACTTTAAATTTAAATCTGGCTTCCAGCTCTCTCTGTGCATCGGGTCTGAACAACTACAATCTTTGTCTATTTATATTCTTTAAATGGTGGTATGAACCTTGTCTTTCCTTGTGTAAAATAGACTCTATGGTGTCCCCAACAAATAAAGTCTTGCCCATTCAATAGCTTTGGCTCTCTTAAACAGGAGCCAGTTCTTTTAAAGGATCAGCTCTTAAAGCCGAATTGTTCATGAACAACATATCATTACTTTCATACTGGTAGGACTCCATCCCAGTTCTGGTTTTCTAATTCAACTTTCAACTGGCTGGCACATTCAGACCAAAAGAAAACTAACAAACAAAAAAAAACAAAAACAACAAAAGAAAAAAAATCAGTTTGTTTGGTTTTCAATGAACAACAACAAAAGTGGTCCTATGCAAACTGTTTTTTAGCAGTTGCGTTGTGATCTCAGAGTAAAAATGAATCTGTTACGCACGCGTCTGTCACCTGTGTGCCGTTTAACTTGTTATTCCTCTCTTCACCAGTGATTGGTTGGAGGGATAACAGAAGCCATTGTTGGATTGGGACCACCGCCAACAACAGCATTTATGTTTTACCTGCAGTCCAGTTTTCAGATTTTGTTTGGTTTTTAATGGTTTGGGAACCAGCTCAGATCTGTCCCACTGGGTGACTGGTTTAGGCTCCGCTCCCATCTTGTGTGTTCTGGACTCCTTTATCCTTTAGTCCTTTTTGGTAAAATAAACTTCTGTTTAAACATTGCTGCTTGGTGGTGGTCTTGGTAATTCCTTCACTTTGTGCCTTTTTTTTTTTGACAATAGCACCATGTAAACATGTCCGCTGATCCGATCAGCCTCAATCAGAAAGAATTTTCAATCATGTCAAGAGGCAAAACAGGTTTATTTATATAACACATTTCATGTACAAGACAATTTAGAGCTTGATAAAAACATGAAAGAAACAACAAGGTGCAGGAAGCATTAAAAACACACTTTAATAAGAATATTTAAAAAAAAAAAAGGAAACTGAAGTAAATAAAATGCATGAAATAAAAGTTTCAGTGTGAGAAATTTAAATTGCTGAGAGTTTCAGCAGACCGTTTTCTGGGAGTTTATTCCTCATGTGAGGAGAATAAAACTGAACTTTCCCCCTATATGTTTGGTTCTGGGGCTGCACGGTGGCACTGTGGACTCACCACCAGAAGGTTGCTGGTTTGATCCTCGGCTGGGGTGAGTGGACAGTGCACAAACATGTGGAGTTTGCATGTTCTCTCTGCTTCCTCCCACCGTCCAAAGACATGCATGTTAGGTTAACTGGTTACTCTAAATCGCCCCTAGGAGTGAGCGTGAGTGGTTGTTTGTCTCTCTGTGCCCTGTGATGGACCGGCGAGCTGTCCAGGGTGTACCCTGCTGGGATGGCCAGACCAATGGTCACACATGTAAAAGTGGTGACGACAAAAAGCACCAACACATTTTCAGTTATTTAATTTTCTTCATATTTAAACTTAGCTGAAATGCTTTAGTTCCTTTTGTTAGCGCACGTTAGCCGCTGTGTTTTCGACTGGTTGTGTTTAGTTTAACCTTGTTTCTTTTTACAGCTGCTGAAGGGATCAGTTTGGGCACTGGGGGGCAGCAGTGTGCACAGGAGGGAAGCCGGTGAGCAGGAAGTGACATGGGTCGTTTTGAAGACCTCGTCTTCAGACGGGGAGATCATTAGGGTAAATAAAACCATTTTAGTTTGAAGCCACCTGTGTTGCTCTTCCTTTGCCGGCTTGGTCCCTCACACCTGCCTTTCACCCAAACACTGCAGGGATAGGCTCCAGCCGCCCTGCGACCCTTCATCAGACAAAGCGGTTCGGATAATGAATGAATGTTTGGTTCTGACTCTGGGAACACCAACTTATCATCTTCATACGTTCCCAGCTGTGTATCAGTCCCAGTCATCCACCACTC